>NC_057863.1:605771790-606074290 GCF_019393635.1 Dromiciops gliroides
AGAATGCCAAAGATCTCAATCAAGCAACGCCGGAAATATTCCACGAGCAGCTCCAACAGTCCCGGCAGCTGGAATAGAAAGAAGAGGAGCCAATGAGAGGAAAAAGGGGCCCAGGTGAGGAATTCTACCATGGGAGGGGCCTCTGAGGCCAAGACCTCTTTCCTGCAGTTATCCAGGGAGACACTGGTAAAGAAAGCGCTCAGCACACGGCAAGCGCTACACCAATGCTCCTTCCCTTCCCTGGCTCCCCACTCAGAACGAGTATGCGCCATCGAGCACACAGAGTGACCGTTCAGGAAGCTCCTCTAGCTTGAGTCTGGCCACCAATGGCGATAGAGCAGCTCAAAGGCCAAAGGGCCTTTACCCCTTCATCTACTCCAACCAACCCAATCATCCCCACTCCTTTATCTGTTTGGCTTCCCTCCCGCTGGCATTTTTCTTTGCCTTCTCTGGATCCTCTTCCTATCCTGTTAGGCAGCAGAGTCTAGAACTATATGGAAGACGATGGACCAGTGAGGAAGGATGGCCAAGGAGCAAGATTACCCGCCCCCTCCTCCCCTGCTCTCCCCGAGAGGCCTCAGCTGTCCATGGGCTTTTGGGTCCTCATTTATAGAATTTGGGGGTTGGGGGCGGAGAGACAAATGGACATGGGGATGAGATAAGATGCTGAGGTTCCTTCCAGCTTGAGCATTTTACGGATCTACATGTGTGTATCAGCAAGCCCGAGTGTGAACACAAATCCATCCCCAGTACTGGAAAAGGTAAAAAAGCCCATGTCTGGGGCAGCTAGGTGGTGCAGTGGACAGAGCACCAGCCCTGGAGTCAGGAGTACCTGAGTTCAAATCCGACCTCAGACACTTAACACTTACTAGCTGTGTGACCCTGGGCAAGTCACTTAACCCCAATTGCCTCACTGGAAAAAAAAAAAAAAAAAAGAACTGTGGAGTATAGATGCTGATTGAACCATACTATTTTTTTTGTTTTGGGTGCTGTTATTTTTTTTTTCTATTTTGAGGTTTTGCGTTACTGCTCTGATTTTTTCTCTTATAACAGGATTAATGCAGAAATAGGATTAATGTTATTATGTCTATATCTATATGTATATAGACATATGTATATAGATAGATATATATCAGACTACCTGCTGTCTAGGGGAGGGGGGAGGGAGGGGAAAAAATTTGAAATTGTAAAACTTGTATAAACAAAAGTTGAGAACTATCTTTACATGTAATGGAAAAAATAAAATACCTTATATGTAAAAAAAAAAAAAAAGAACGGAGACATTCAAATTTTGAAAAATAAAAAAAAAAAAAGCCCATGTCTTCCTGACGGAAGGCCCGGGAGTTTCAACTTTGTAAACAAACAATACTTTAAAAAAATCAAAAGTTGCTTCAACATTAATTTTGACTTTCCCCCACATTCTCACAGCAGAGCTTGAAAGCACTAGGGCCATGCTGTGAAGAAACTAACACAGCAAAGAAGTATGGACTCAACTGAGCTAGAGCCAAGAAATGAGGCTAAGAGACCCCCAGGGTCTGTGGGAGAGAATTCAGAGGGTCTGTGAGCTTGGAGAGGAAACAAATTCACACCTTTATTTTCACCAACCTTCAACTGAAATTTAGCCTTTCCTTTGATTACAATTCTAGGCAACCAACCCCAGGACTTTGTTACCAATAGAAATCACAAGTAGCATCGTGCCCCATTCCAGTCATTGCTAATACTCAATAATACACTACTTCTGCTCTATCGCTGCTTTGAAATCACTGTGGTTGTGAGACCCAATGCTCGATTACCCCATTGTAGACTGTATTTCAAATAGAATTGGCTTTCTTTGGAATTCTACATATTCCATTTTAGGTATTCAAAAGCATTATGCTGATAAGGGGCTTTAGCAGATGCCAAAGGGGTCCAAGACACAAAAAAGGTGAGAGGTGACTTCATGTGGGAATATACTTTGCTGATTCTAGGAAGAGAATCTACGTTTTACATCAATATCCAAAAGAAATTTAAAAAAAGTATTCCTTAGCATCTGTCCCATCCTCCAACCTCCCCCTTGAACGGGCCAAGTTCAAAGGCAAAATTATAAAGACTCCAGGTCCAGACACTGTTCTGGAGTTAAGCACAGATCCCGGGATCATCAACCCGATGAAGGAGCTCAGGGACAATCCCTTGTCCAGACTCTGTGCTGACTGGAGCCCCCTCCCCCAGCCGCGGGCACTCACCTGGCCCAAGTTGAAGGTCATGATGCTGTTGTCATCATACAGCAGGATGTTAATGGTGTCTAAGGCCCACGTGCTCTCTGCCAACAGCCCTGACTTGAGGGACATCATCACCCGCCAGGCCTCTGGAGTTCCTGAAACACAGTGCCCGCCCCCGCAGTGGTCAGCCAGGTGGCTCCTTCGGGGCTGCGGAGGGCTTGAGGAGGAGCCTGTGTCCAGCTGCCCACCCACCTCTCCCAGAGGAACCACTCAAGTGCTATTGCCTTTGTTAATGATGGGCCTAGAGCTGGTGCTTGTACCAGGCCCAAGGATGTAGATGGCAGCCAGCACACAGGCAGAGGGCTTTAGAGAGGCTATTGCATTAACTCCACCCATCAAAATGAACAAAGCCAATGGGAATCCAAGGCAAATGTTTTGTGTGTCAGCCCTTTTTTGGGGCCTGGATAGAAACCAGGAGAGGTCAACTTGCTTTCCTGAAGCAGCACTAACCCAGAATCCCCCCGCTCCGCCCCCCTCTGCTCTGGATAAGAAAATGATTGGTGACGGCGCCACAAGGGCCTCGTCATGCTGGTGTTAGAGCAGATGAACAACAGACCGGGAAGTAAGATCTGGGCTCTGGCCTTGGCTCTGCCAATAAACTGTGACTGACATTTTCTCGTGTCCCATGGGGCAGGTAGTGAGGACTGGGCAAAATGAAAACTGGCAGGCCCCTTTGGGCATAGTGTGAGCTCCCCAAGGCTCACCAGGAAGCCCTGAACCCAGTTAAGTACAAGGACCCTCAAGGTACAGGGCAAATAAATGCCCTCTCTCAGGGCAGAAGAGGGAGGCTAAAGTTTAGTCTGGGTCGAACCCTTTGTCAGTTTTGGAAGTGATTAATCATCCCTCATCTCCAGTGGGAAAGTGAGCCGACAGGTGGCTCTTCTCGGGAAGTCTCCTTACCGATATCTTTCGTCGTGAGCCGCCTCCTAGGTTTCAACACAGGCTGTGTAGCTTCCACGGAGCCGGGAGGGAAGGTGATATCCCGCCTGATCAGAGGGGGCTGCACAGGGGCAGGCGCTATGTGTGAGGCAGGCACCGGAGGACCTGCCTTCTGCATCTTCATCCCCGAGTGTAGGAATGGAGACTTGCTGGGCGACGTGCGGTTCTCCAGGGGCCGGGGAAGGGGGGCGGGGCTGGATACCTGAGGAATGTGATTCTGCATGCTGGGCGGGGGCTGATAGTTAGATTGAGGGGGCCTTGTCATGGGGGGCACAGGAGCCGAGGGACCATATGGAGGCTGGCGGGTGCCGTGGGAAGGCCACGGGCCCTCATGATTGACCCTCTGATCTGTGTGCAGCATTTCATCTGTTCGGTTCACCCCGTGGTAGGCAGGCCCCTGAGGGGCAGAGCCTGTGTTCTGCCGATTGGGGTAGTTGTAGCCCATATCATTGCGCCCTTGCCACATGGTGCCCTGTTGGGGGCCCTCTGTAGTTGGCTGCATGGGACCACCCATCATCTGGGGTGGCATGCTCTGCTGGGCATTAGAGCCGGGGGGTGCCGAGACCCGGTCTCGGCCAAACTGGAATGGGAATTGGTTCTGAGGGCCTCCTGCCGGCCGGCGGTCAGCACCAGCGGTGGGATATGCATTCCCATATTGGTTGTACACGTCCTGCTGGGGAGACGGCTGGGCTGGCTGCTGTTGGCTGGTTGGCTGGGGTTGGGCTGGGGGCAACTGCTGCTGTGGCGGCTGGCCTTGTCCGCTGCTATATGGTACGCTGTACATCTCCCCTTCGTGGCGCTTGGCTGGAGGACCATAGGTGCCATCCATTGGCCGCTTATAATTCTAGGAAGAGGACAAGTAGAGGAAAAGGTGTGTGTGGTGTTCTAGGAGCCAGAGACAGCGGGAGGGGAGGGAAGCCCAGATGGACTTGCTGCCATCAGACACCCTGGGGGGGTGGTGGTGCAGCAGCAGCAGCAGAAGAGCCGGCTTCAGGTACCTCTCCCCTCCCCTGACGGTTTTATTGGCACCCTTTGTTTTCACATCACCTCCATTTCCCCAACACAGACCTCCCTGCAGCAGGCCCACATGATAAGGAATACAAACAAACCAGGGCTTTAACCCAGCCTGGCATTAGGTGCCCCACACCCAGAAAGGGTTCCTCCCTGTATCTCACAGGGCAACAAAAGCAAAAGATCAATGTGGCAGTCTGGATCCAGGACTGGTCTGGGACTTATTTCCTAGTCCCTGAGGAGAGCTCTGAGGGGCTCAATGGTGCAGCCACAAAATAAGTGCATCCCTATACCCAAGTTTCTACAAGATGGTCAAGTGTCACCACCAAATAGCAAAGACTAATTAAAAACATCAGTAAACTTCTCCTGCTTCCTATCAGGCTGCGTGAGTTCCCCAAGAACTTTCCACATTTGAGGTGACCTCATTTTGGGCCCCATGCTCACCTGCTGCTGCTGTTGGTACATTGTAGTTTGCTGGCTGGGGAATGGGCTGCCGGAAGGGGTGCCTTGAGTGGAAAACTGATTGCCATAGGAATCGTGTCTGCAAGACAGAAAAGAGAATGAGGAAGAGAAGGGAAAAGCCAGGGAAGCCTGAGGCGAGGCCTGTGCTCATTTACTGACCGTGGCTGCGGCGGCTGTTGCTGCTGCTGTGGCTGCTGCTGCTGCTGCGGGGGGTAGCGGCTGGGAGAGTACATCCCCGAGTCCGGGTTGGAAGGCATGAGGTTTGGCTGTGGGGCCCCCGTGCCCATGTTTCCCTCGGGCCCTAGTCCGGACTCCGCCCTAAGCCAAAGAGAAACAGAAGGACTCTTACAAGATGGAAGACAGAGCCTGCAGAGGAGGCAGCAGGCTGGCTCGGTGGAACCCACGTGCCCAGTGCTGAGCCATCGGTGACCTCAGTCAGATCACAAGCTCCCCGAGCCAGCGTCTCCATCTATGAAATGGGGGAAACACTGCTGCATGAGCCACATCAAAGAGTTGTGAGGAAAATGACAATAAGCCCCGAAGAGCTCCACTCTAACCTACCCCGAGGAAGGCGGGCACTCACCTCACTCTGTCGTAGGGGCCTCCATAGGGGTAATGTTGCCTCTGTCCCATTGCCATATTCCCCAAACCAGGGCCTGTGGCACGGTTGTAGGGGTCCCCCATCCCACTGTTGGGGCCCTGCCCTGAGGACACGAAAGGATCATTTCCTGGAGCTAGAAGTAGAAGACAGGAAGACAGTAAGAAGGATGGGTAGGCCTCCTGCCCTCTCTTCTGGGGATAAGGGAACAGAGAACTCTAGACACAAGTTAGGGCTATCTCCAAGCTTGGGTCTGACTTGCCCTCTGTTCATTCTGTGACAGGCTCAAAACACATGGCAAGTCGAGCCAAAAGTCTCCGCTGTGAAGATGAATGGATAGGTGACATGGTACAGGCTGGAGAAGAGAGGAGGAGGGACCAGGAGGGTGCTGGAGTGCAAGAGGAAGGGGAGGACTCTGGAGCACAGTCACCTTTCCTCATGCTGCCGTAAGGATCCTTATTTGGCTCATAGGACATGCGCCCCATCATGTCAGAGGTATTCATGCTGGGCTGGTACCCAGGGTTCGGAGTCATGGAATTTCGCTTTTGGAACGTGGGGTCACTTCCATCAGTAAAGGCATCCTGGATCCCCACAGAGTTGCTCCTGCTCGGGAACCAGAAGAATGAATGAGAAGCAGACTCATCATCAGTCCTTCTCTACTCCTCTCCTGATGCCTGCTGGCAGACACCCCATGGCCAAATCCCTTCTATCTGTGTTAGATTTAGCTTCTGGGAGAGGAAGGCGCTTCCCGAGTGACCATGTGGCTAGTCCCCCCCCCAATACGTGGGCCCCCACACCTGGTGCTAGGGTTACCTGATGCCTGGCAAAGGGGGCATCTGACTATGTGGGGTGGATGCTGGAGTTGGTGGCTTCAAGTCTCCTCCTTCTGCCATGGAACTGCTGGTTGACTGAGGGGTTTGTGGCCCCTGCATGGACCCTGACCCCGCTGCAAACAGAGAGACAGAATAATGAGCACCTTTGCAGAAAATTCCTAACCTTCGTATGTATTTCCACAGAAAAGTCCGTGGATGGGCGAAGACGGAGAGACACCTGTTACATATGGGTGACAATTCTTTTCCTAGGACTATTTCTTCAGTCCTTACTTCTCTTATAAAAAGCACTGAGAGAGGAAAGGGGCGGGGGAGAGAACCACCTGATCATTAAGAGAGCAACTCTGGACTTCTGTGGTTCCTAGCTATTCCCCTTCCACATATCAAGAAGGCCAAGAATTGACAAGGAATATTTACAACACCAAGAAGGAGCCATGAGAAGCTGGCAAGCGATTTGTTACAAAAAACAAAACAAAAAGCCATGGTAACCATCCAAAGGGGAGGGGACCCTCTGGAGAACCCAAGTAGCTGGTGACCAAGCACACAGGGGCTCCATGCAACGGTCCTCTGGTCTTCTGGCCCCCAAGCCCGCTGCCTTCCTGGAGAAGGCTGGACAGCCTCTCTGTAAGCACCGGCCAACCTGCCATCACCCAGCTTCAGCCGCTCCTCTACTACTGGTAATTAATGTTTCCATTAGTTACCATTCCCAGCAGCCGATATCCCATGGCTTCAGCCGTGCTGGCTGATGAGTCATTTCAGCTATTCATTAAAATCCTCAGAGGTCAGCACCAGGGCATGTTTGTTTACACCCCACCTTCCTGGCACCCTGTCCATTCTCCCCTCCCGGCTGTGGCCACAGCTCTGCGAGGAGGGTGGGCAGAGTCCCTGGCAGCAGGGAGTTTCATTCACAACCCCTCCCCCGCCCCCTGGCCTCCCCATTCATTTCCATCTCGGCTCCCCTGGGAATTCCAGGCTCGGTCTGGGCCACATTCTAAGGCGCTGACATCAGTGAGTGGAGGCTCCCAGACATCCCCAGCCTCGGGGCCATTTGTTGTTTCCCCCCCACCCCCTGCTGGCCCTCCCACTCGCTGATTTACAAACATTTGGCGCCTTGCCAGGTGCACACTGAGAATTAAAACCTAACGGTGGCACGCCGGCTACCTCCTCACCCTGCCAGCTCAAGCCAGCGTTGGGCTCCACATTCCAGGCTGGGTCACAATTAGCATGTGAAGGGCCTTGGTGTGGGAGGACTCAGGGGCAGCACCCTGGGGGCAAGGCTGGAATCCAGGGCCTTAGCAAGGGGCTCCCCCTCCCCCAGCAGGGACCCAAGGACACCATTCAGCTGGGGTTGGCAGGAGATACCTGAGGCAGTCTCACCTGGGGATGGTGGCTGGATCTTGGGCTGGGACTTCTTGGAATCTGCGGCTGCAAAGATATCTGGGGGCGGGTCTTCTCCCCGCTCAATTTTGCACTCAAACGCATAGAGACACTGGATGTACTGCTTCTTCAAGGAGCTGGCCGCACTACTTGAGGTGCCCACGTTGAGGTTGGTGGCCAGTTCACGCCACTTCTTGTTCTTATTGACCTGCATAAGCAACCAGGGGGTCAGGAAGCTGGCCGAATGGGTTTAGGCTGCCTCTTCCCTCTGCAGAAGAGCCCCATGCTCTGGGAACTCCCAGGGCCCTTCCACAATCCCCCACCAACTCTCAAGCAGCTACAGAGTATTCAGGCTGAATTCCTCCCTGGCTTCCCCTTTCATCAACTAGGATACCCTGGACCTCCCAGCGACCAGAGCTCAGCCAGAGATGAAGTTTTGTCTTGATTAGGGTGGCATAGAATTCAGAAGGTAAATATGCTGGAGAAAAATGTAATGCAGGCATACTTCACTCTATGCAATGAAGGGGCTCATCCTATGGTGACAGACAGCATAGCACATACAGCAGGAAGGGGATCAGACTTGGAGCCAGGGGACACAGGTGCAAGTCCATGGCTCAACAAGTCATGTGACCTTGGTCAAGTCATTTCCACACTGAACCTCAGTTTCCTTTTCAGTAAAAAAATGGGGATAATTATCCCTTCACAGGAAATCGTACATAAATGTAAGCTGTTATTCTATCAGATACACAAGAAGTGCAGGCTATTTAGAAGGACCCTCCAGGGAATCCTTTGGTGAGGTGAATAACCACTCACCCCAACCCAAGCGTCCAGTGGGTGCTTCCTGTGCAAATTCACAAACCCAGGATGTGGGTTAAGGATGATGCCCAAGCATGGCGGCCATAGTCAGCACTTGTCTGGGGAGTTTCTTTACAGATGTTCCTTGGCTGGTTTTGGCTTTTTCTTAAATGTGTGTCTGCTGTCTTATTCATGCAGGACACAAATGTTTATCAGGTACCTATGCAACGTACTATACTGGCCCTGGGGAAGTACAGAGTGATACAGTCCCTGACCTCAGAGGGCTTATGGTTTAGAAGGGAGAAAAAGATAGGGAAGTGAATCCAGATCAAGATAAAAGGACCTAAGAAAGGTCCAAACAAAGCACTCTCTGAAATTCCAAGAAGGAAAGATTCTGAGGGAGATGCCAAGACTAAGACTCCAACAGGCGAAGCTAGGAACATGGAATGGTGTGAACTGAGGACTGGCTATCAGAACTAAGGACAGGACAGGCTTTCCAAACCAGACTCTGGGACATATGTCTTCTCAGTCTCCCCCATTGCATCGGGAGCTCCTGAAGAACAGTCTGCCATTTTTGCTTTTAGATTCTCCTCCAAATCAGCTCAGGGTTGTGTCCATGTTGGCTTCCCAGAAGTCCCTGATGCTGACTGAGGTGCCATGATCTCCCTCTCTCTGATCGTCAGCCAGGTCTCCTCATGGTTTTTCATGGCTTCCTAAGCTCTCCCTCCTATCCCTTCTACCAAATGTCCTCTTCTCATTACTTAAACTTCAAAATGTACACACACACTCCTCAGTTCAAATCAAGTCCCCTTTCCCCCAGGAAGCTGCCTACCAATTTATTTCCCATTTATTGCTCTTTTCTTTGAATTCCTATTGTACTTATAGTCAGAAGTCTATCATTTAGCACTTAATTAATATGGTTCGCAGGGACCTAAATAATCCTCTTGATCAACAAAGTGGAAACTGAGGCTCAGAGGTGAGACATAACTTGTTCATGATGCCCGTGGGCGAAGGGGCAAGTAAGTGATCAGGGCTGGGGAGAAAATCTGTCTCTAGACACCAAAGACCTTGTACTCTTGCCACCAAGTCAAGCTGTTCTCATTCCCTGATGTTACCTGGTGTTTGCTGAGGTGCTATGTTTTATATTTACTTTAATTTATACACGTCACTCTCCCCAGATGAAGTGTAAGTCCCCTGAGGGTCAATCTCGTTTTTGTGTGTATATCCCTGGGATCCAACACGGACCTTGGCATATAGTAGGCACTTCCTACTTCTTATAAAACTTTTAAATTCTGAAAAACACTATGCCAGTCCTATCCAAAAAGTAGATGCTGAGGGAATATTTGCTAAATGGCATATAGTTGAGCAAAGGAAACAGGTTCACTATGTTCTACAAGGCAAATTCCATCATTCAATGCCTTTTCTTCTATCTGAGGGAAAAGGTGCTAAGGAGAACAGCACTATGTGCACTGAGCAGGGATTACTCTCAGGGGGTCTATCAGACCCCCTCCTTGATGGAAGGAGGCCTGGGGAGACTACTAGAGGAGAGAATGTTTGCTTTTGTGGGTGTTTGTGGGAAGAGAGCAACGAATAGCCCAGAGGATGGGAATTCATATTCCATAGCTGGTTGGTGGGCTCTGATGAGACACTTTCCAAGGGAGATATTGTTTCATTCTCTTGACTGAGGTTTCCAAAAGAAAAAAAAAAAGCCCTCCTTCACTTGGGTCATAGACCTACTCCAAATTCAGCTATTCTGTGCGCCACCCCCCCCCAGCCCCCAACACTGCTCTAGCAACCTCAGACCACAGAGGGTCGTCTCAGTGTTCCCCTCCTCTGTTTTGTCAAATTAGATCGCAAATAATGTGGGGATGAGACCCATAGTTATCTTTGTTAGATGCCAATGAGCTCTGAAACACAATTCTACTCACCTATTTAACTGACAATGTCTCTTCCAAATCACATTTGAAATCTTACTGCATAGAGGAAGGTTTCCTGAGAATCTACAACTTCTCTAGCCCCACTCATGCCTGGAACTAAAACCCCAATGGCCCTTAGCCTTCCATTTACCCCGCATTTATATCCTCTACTTAGTGGTCTGTGTCCCTCTCATGGCAGTCTAAGCCCTTTTTAAACGTCTTAGACAATAAGCTCCCAGAGGGTAGGGAGTGTACAAGTCTTGGACAGTCTTAGATTGTCACCTAATAAAATCATTTGAGGGAAGGGAAAGAATCTGAGTGTCGTGTACTCACCTGAGTCAATCCGCCAATCTCCTTCACAGACACGTAGAGGCGGTAGAGGTCCAAGGGTTTCCTGCCCACAGCAGGCAGGTTGGTCATGCCCATTGCTTTCTCTTCCGTGAAGGCAAGATAACGGTCCACCCAGATCTTCCTCTCAGGCTCACCCCCTAATTCGTACAACTTGGTGATCTTCTCATTGGTGGTGGTGGAGGAACTGGACTTCTGGAAGGGGAGGGGGCAGGTCAGAGGGTCATGGGAATGAGGCCTAGATCCCAGGCCTGTTCCAATGCTCTCCTCTCCCAAGGTTCTTAGTTAGGGGAGGAGAAGGGCAAGAATAAAGACAAAGAAGAACACAGGGCTTTCCCACCCTGAGTTTAACTAAGAATGGGACCCGAATTGCTTGTATTCAAGGTGGAAAGAAAGCTGTTGCTGCAGAGGCACATACTTGCCAGAGAGAGCGAGCTTGAAAGGCCTTCCCAAGAAGACTAAGGAGAGCACACAAGTGCGACCCACATTCAGCTCTAATAGATTAGGTGCTTTCTTTTTAGGACACAGGAGGATGAACCAGCCCCTAGAAAACTGAAAGGTTCTAATGTTTATCTTTTCTATTCTACTTTTATTTCTGATTTCTATTTTACAGAAGGAGAAACTGAGGCTCAGAGATTAGGAAAGGTGCAGTCATACAACTCCAGAAAAAGATCCATGAGGTCAGATTTCTAAGATGCTGTCCTATCAGACAATATTCCTTCTAACCTCCAACGGTAGTGAAGGACCCAAGTTTCATCTTCCACATCCCTAACTGCACGTGGTCAAACATGCACCATCACCACTGCTCTGAGCATAGCGATGCAGGCTGCCCATCACTGTTTGACAGTGGGAGGCACTGCTCCAGGGGGAGCATCAATCCAATGAGGTGGCAGGAAGAAGTCCTTGAGGGGAAGGAACAAAGAAGGAGGGAGGAGTAAAACTACTGCTTAGGTGCTGGGAGGTAGCTCAGAGATCACCTTGTTCAATTAGCTCATTGTATACAGGAGGAAACTGAAGGCACAGTGAAAAGAAGCGACTAGCTCAAGGTCACAAAGAATCCACAGCAGAGCCAGGACCAGAAGTCAGGTCCTCCTGTTTCTTAGTCTATGTGCTCATGTGTGTGCATGCATGAGTGCGCACACACACACACACACACACACACACACACACACACACACACTCTCTCTCTCTCACCCAGCCTTAAAAAAAAAGATATGACCCAATCGTTCTCAAAGTAAGAACTGCAGACTATTAGCAATGACTTGAAAGAATGCTAGAAATCATGAAGAGAAAACTAAACCAAAATAACCCTGAGATTTCCCCTTTATCTGGCAAGATGGTAAAGATGACAAAAGATAGGGAGAGTCAATGTTGGAAGGGCTGAGACAGGTATAACAATATTCACTGTTGGTAGAGCCATGAATCAGTTCACCCATATTGGAAAGCAATTCAGATTTTTTCTAAGAAGTGACTAAAATGTCCAATACTGTTAACTCAGAGATCCCATTCTGGGCATACAGTGCTAAGGAAGTTAGACAGAAAGGCACAATATAGAGAAAAATAACATTGTAGCACCTTTTACATTATGTAAGAAGTAGAAAAAAAAAGAGCTACTAATGGCTAAATGAATGTGGTTACACGAATGGAATAAAATATCATTGTACCATAAGAAATAATATGAAGAAATCCAGAGAAGCATGGGAAGACTTACATGAAGTGAGGCAGAGTGAGATAAGCAGAACCAAACTATATGTACAATGATTATAACCATGTAAATTGAAAGAAAAAAAAATGCTATGTAATTATAATAACTAAGCTTGGTCCCAAAGAAGAGATGAGAAAATATACAACCTCCCCTTTGAGAGGAGAGGGACTATGGGTGTAGAATATTGCCCATCATGTAAGACTCAACATGATAGTTAGTTTTGTTCAACTGGTTTTTTCTCCTTCTCTTTCTTCACTTTTTGTTATAAGCAATGGCAGGTTGATTGAGGGTGGTGTGTGGGGGAGGGGAGGAACAGATATTCAGAAATAAAGATGACATAAAAACAGAAGACAGTAATATAAATAAAAAAAAAACTGAGGAGGGATGGGTAGAGGCTGTTCTGACTGGTGCCACTTTGGTACTCCAGACCCTAGAATTCATCCCCATTCTCCAGGTCTAGGCAGGGGAGAGCAAAGAGTTAAGACAAAGCTTTACCTTGGATTTGGACTCGGGTTTAGGTGTTCCATCTGCCTTGTTGTTCATTTTGGTGGCTGGCGTTAATTTGACTTCCCCGAGACCCATCATCTCTGGGCTAGCTGCCATCCCTAGAGAATGAGAGAATACTGAAGCCTTACAACAGCAGTTCTGATCCCACGAACCCCGACAATGAGGGTTCACAACAATAAGACCAAACCAGAGCTTACCTGCTGAATTGTTGGCTATATTCCCACCCATAGGATAGGGGGGACCCTGAGGGTTGATCATGCCAGCCATACTGTTAAGTCCTTGCCCATAAGGAGGCCCAGTTCCCATCATGGCCCCTTGATTCATATTGGGATAGCCTGGAGGCCTGAAGAGGGAAGGCAGAGATGAGAGAGATATGGGTAAATTAGGAACTCCGAGTATGCAGAATTGTTCTTCAGCTTGGCAAAAAGGCAGCATGAGCCCAAATCATCTAATGGGTCCCAAGCAAACCTAATTGTGCAGAGGCTGACCTAGATAGTCTTATCTCCTATCTCCCCACATAGGATGCTCGCAAGAGGGCTTAGAAGCCCTGAACAGGAAACAGCAGCTCCATTTTAAGACGTCAAGGTGTCAGAAGCATGTCTTTTACCTGTTTTGCCTGGGCTTCTTTTCCCATTTAAGGGTCCTGTCTGGCCCGATGGCTAGAAAACACAGGTCAGTGTGATGCCCACTGACCCTGTCTGTTCCGGGGGCAGTACTTCCCCCTCACACAGGCCTGTCATGGAGACTGCATTTCTAGGACTGACTGCTCTGGGCATCATCCTTCTACCAAATCCCCTCTGTATAGTCACAGGATTTCCTCAAGGAGGAAATCTCCTCCTCCTTCCTCTATAGTCCATCTAAATCCTGATAGCATCAAGATCCACTTAAAGTCCCAGGTACCACCAGTGATGCTGGGCTGGCTGCCTGAGAGCCAAAGGCCAAAGTCAAATTGTAACTGCTGGACTCAGTCCAATGAAGCCAATGCCATGTCCACCAATGAGCAGGGAAGACCGAAGAGTTGGACTTTTTGGCCATCAAACCTAATCACTTGAGCCTAATAGACTGGAGACAAGGGATTCACACACACACCCCCCCACACACCAGATTATTTTTCTGCCCTGGCCTCTCTCGGCCACCCACCAAAGGCTGTAACTTTAGAAGAAATCTAGTGATGGTGAGCAGGACCACACAACCTGCTGAGGGACTGACAGTCACCATTCCTCTTAATGGTCCAGCTGCCCGATGGGCAGTTAAATTCAAGAAGAGCAGAAAATAATTATAATTAACCCAAACTTTATCATCGTATGATCATCAGAGAGCAAAAAGTAGACTGAAAACTCATCTTTCAGCCATACCCACTATGAAAGACAGTCTTACAGATTTGTTAAACACATGGCTAAGAAAATGAGGAACACCCTTCTCTCCAGAGGGCATGGAGGGGAAGGAACACCTATTCATGAGGGGAGGGAGGGAGAAAGCAGCACAATGTCTATGGAACTAGGTCTGTTTTAGTTTGATGTTTTTTTTCCTGGGTATCTGCACTGACCACCAAATCCTAAATATCAAGTCATATTCTAAGAATTAGATGTAGCATAGAATAGTGGGAGAGATAGCAGGCCTCAGAACCAGGAAGGCCTGGGTTCGAGTTCTGCCTCAGACACATAGATGGCTGTGTGACCCTGGCTAAGTCATGGAACCTCACTGTGTTCTAGCCAATTCTCTATGCCTCTGAGTCACAGAGAAGGGGCGACCCTGTACTGGAAAAAGGAGTCTCTTCCCCATGGAGTCCCTTTTCCCTCTCTGAAGGACAGGTGAAATCCAAAGGGAAGCCCTATGTCATACCTGTTTTGCCCTGATCTCTCTCTCTCTCTCTTTTTACAAGCCAATGGGGGTTAAGTGACTTGCCCAGGATCACACAGCTAGTTAAGTGTCAAGTGTTTGAGGCTGGATTTGAACTCAGGTCCTCCTGAATCCAGGGCTGGTGCTTTATCTGTCATACCTGTTTTGGATGGAGTTGGCAGCAACATGCATGGCAACGGCGGTTTCTTGTGCTTTCCGGTTCATGCCCCCAGGTGGGGGGCACATCCCCGACCCAACCTGAGGCGGCATGTTGGCCATGTTGGGAGCGTAAGGCCGACTGCCCATGGAGGCGTGACTCATCCTTCCTGGGGGTAGGCCACTGTAGGGTGGCATGCCGGTCTGGCCATGCATCTGAGCCCCAGCACCCATGGGGTTCATGCTCCCCGCCATCCCTGCACTTGCATAGTTGGCGTTGGGCAGGGTATTATAGTTTGGCTGCCTGGGGTAGCCTCCTGGGAGGAAGAGGAGAAAAGAAGCAGTTATTGGGTGAACAGCTCCCAACCCTCAAAACTCTGCAGAGGCAAAGGGGAACACATCCATCCATGGCTGGAGTAGCTTCGCAGAACCTGGGAGAGATCTCCACATCAAAAAGCAGCCAACACGCCAGCCTGATGAGAGGGCGGAAGTGAGCCAACTGATGCTGAAAGAAGAGGAGCCAACTAACCTATACATTTGGCTTTATTTCTATCTAGGCCTTTCTAATGTTGAAGGAATTCTTTCCTATTTGGAGCCCCAGAAAGCTCACTCCAGGCTCCCCACAGAGTCTACTTTAGAGGCAGGGCTTATCCTCTGATAGATTTGATCTTGGCCCATACACTGTATGGGGACTTGGTCACTGTTCCTGAAGAACCAACTTTCTTATGCAAGACAAAGAGTAGCACTACCCTCTTCTCCTAAGGACTCGGAGCTCATATATGTGCCTGGTGATGAACAACTTCTCTAAGAATTCCTTGTTTGCCACAATGACCCCATTGTTCAACAGCAGTCGAACCTACAGAACTGATTCTCACTTTTTCCTGGGCCGTGCCTCCCCACCTGGGGGGAAACCCCCCATCCAACCTAGAAAGCCAAGTGATGAAGAAATGAAGGGGAAATCATTCTCACCTTGGGGGCCGTACTGACCCCCCTGGGGCCCATAGCTCCCCATGGAGTTCTGATAGGAGCCCATGCCTGCGTGCATCTGTCCTGAGGACTGACGTGGAGATAAGGCAGAACCAGGCTGAGGGGAGCTGTACTGGGGCATCTGAGGATTCCTCTGCATGTAGCCTATGGGAAAAAGAGTCGGTCACCGGCAGAGTTCCTCAGGAAAGAAGGAAAACCCACAGATGCTGGTACTTTCCCAACATCCTCACCACTAGGTGCTCACGCCCGCTGAAGGCCCTGAGTCACTACTAACTATGCAAATGTAGGCCTGGAGCTTCTGGTGGAGGGTGGGCAAATGACATGGTGGGCTGAGTGCCCCTAACACGGATTCATGGGGGAAAAAAAGTCCATGTGGCCTGGGCAGCACTCTGGAAAGGGCTGGGGCTCTCTCTAGCTCCCAATAATTTAGTTTCCCCACGCGTCAGCCTCTCACCTCGATCCTGGGCAATGCTTGACTGGTTCATGGAAGGATGCATGATGCTATCTGACTGGCCACTGGGCGGCCGAGGTGGCATCTGGGTGCCTGCTCCAGGGAGAAGAAGAGAAGTTAGCCAAGCCTGGGGAGAAATACCGATGGGGGCATCCATATTCCTCAGAGGGCCGAAGGGCTAAGTGTTAAGTCAGAGGTCAGGCTGGGGCACCGTTAGGTCCTATTCTAGAAACCTCTAGGGGTGGTATACTTAGGATACTGTCAATCTTTAAAGTGAAGATTTCTCCGATCTCTTCCCTCCCCCTCCAGCAAAGGCCCAAGCCAGCACTAAGTCCCCTGCCCATACCTGGCACTGCAGCAGGTGAGAGTGGTCCTGAGCGAGACTGAGCAACACTGGCAGGAGAGCCCACCGGGGAGGGGGAAGGCCCTCGGATCCCAGGCAGATGAGGGGAGGTATGAGGAGAGAAAGGAGACTGAGCTGGGTTACTCTGTTCTCCTTGGCTGCTGGAAATCCCTGAAGTGCTCACACCAGGGCTCAGAGCTCCTTCTGTCCCCATGGGGAGATCATCTATCGAGCCAGACAGATCCTGTAATAAGCAGACAGATACTGGTCAGGACTGAGGAACCCTCAAGGAGGCAGGAGAACTCGTCCCTCGGTTACACTACTTGACCCATGGGTGATTCGGAGATCAGAGAGGAGATGGGTTATAATGCACGGGGAAAAGACCCTTAAAGAGAGGGAGGGCTCCAGATTAGAGCCCAGTTTCCTTTGGAGACAGTATGCTTCCTACTCTAGCAGGAGACAGAAAGCTAACAAATTCATTCTTCATCTATTTAACACTCACTCTTGAAATGCCCATCACACACTTGGTTTTGGAGGCTAAACAAGACACAGGCACTGCCCTCAAGGGGCTTCTCCTCAGGAGGGGAGATAAGAAATAGAGACATCTAATATAGCACTCAATTTGGGTGAGTCAACCCCCAAAGTGATAAAACACCAGCTTTAAATCAAGGATTTTCATCTTGGGTGGCAGTTTAGCTGATCTTCCTTGAGCCAAGATCAGAGACTTTTTCATCAATTCCAAGTCCATCCACCCCGATCCCTACCCACACCCCAGCACCCCTACCTCCACAGGGATTAAGCTTCAGGGAGGTGAAGCTAATAACATTAACAACATTAACATCACCATCAGAAAGGCCTTAAGGGAGGTTTTTAAATAGATACAGACTAGAAACCTAGTCTGGAACTCAGGATTCTACAGGACAAAGGGTGAAGGTACAAGCTGGTTCAAATTGTTAAGGCCAGTGCCTAAGTCCATCCCACCTCAACACCATATATACCCACCCTCATCTAGTCTCTAAGTCTAACACAGCTTTGGAGATCATAAGCCCTCCTGGAGCTTGAAGATAGATGAACAGTCACAAAGTCAGGCAGATATTTGGACAAAGTGTGTTATGCTCTGAGCAGGCCTTTACTGGGGATCAGAACAGGGATACTCTCATTGGTCATGATGACAATTAACTAGTTAAGAGAATTTTCCATCAGACAAACAATGTCTTGGGGAAAAGGACATAGCATTCCCTATATGCATGAATAGAGTATGCAAGATTGGAGCATATTAACCATCTCTGACTCAGATCTGGTGAGGCTTCCCCTTTTTTCCTGTCTTTTCTTGCTTGGAACTCATAAGGTCCAAGATGAAGCTAATCAAATGAGTTATGGAAAGGTTCCTAAATGTAATCAACCCCAGACCTGGTCATCACCAATTCCCTTCCCTACTGCAGATCCAGTCCCACCCCACCAATCGATGAATTATATGACCTGAGTTACAAGAATCTCCAGCCTTTACAGGGGAGAAGAGAAGTGAAACTGGGCCTTCCATCTCACATCGCACAGGCCTTCTGCTGAATCTCCACTCAGTAAGAGCAGAGTCTCCCATTCAGTGATCTGAATCACATTCCATTGATTCTAAATCCCTGTTATTATCTAAACCCTATTCCCCACACCCCGCCTACCACTTGATTCCCTTTTCCTGTACCCCTGGCCCCCTTACCCCAAAGTGTTAGCCAACTGCTGACCATCCCTTCACCAAGCCCTCTGAAATGCCTGTTCCATAGGCAACAAACTTCCCTTCATCTTAACTCTTCTCAGCCACCCCTCTGGTCTTCTCGTTGGCTCAATGGTTGGGGTGGGGGAGTTGGAATACTCCAGGGTTCCTCACCTCCCTCCATCACTCAGTACTCTCTCCTCCTGTGAGGTCCCCATAATACACATCTCCCACCCAATCACAATCCTTGTAGCTGTTGTCTACAGACCTCTAGTTTACTCCCTTTGCTTCCTCAATGAGGTTGGCACATGGCTCACAATCTTTCTCTCCTCTCCAACTCCTGCCCTCATAGTAGAGCACTTCAGCATGGACACTGACTTCCTCAGCCTACTCACTTTCCATGACCTACCTCAGCCACACACTAAGATGTCATACCCTCCATCTTGTCATAGGCCACAGATGGTAAAGAACTCTGAAACCCACCTCTGTATGCCTACAATCCACCTCCCCTCCTGGCTTCTTTGTCTACAACCATGATCTCCAATTCCTTGACTCTTCACCCCTGTACTAGCCACTTTCCCTTCCCCCACATCTTGACCCCTTAGTGAACCAGTCCAACTACACTGTCCTCTTCTCTGGAGGTTCAAGACCTCATGTTCCTGACTGCACCTGCCAACAAACCTTGGCCTTGGACCACTCCCACTATCCAATAACTTCACTTCTGACTGGGTCACCACAAATTTCTGGCACAACCCCAGCTGGGCTCTCACTGCTACTACCAGGCAGTCCTACCATATCTTCTTTATCAACTTACTATCCTAGGACTTCTTAAGCCTTTTCTATTTGTGACCTCTTTTTTTTTTTTTTTTGGTGGGACAATGGGTTAAGTGACTTGCCCAGGGTCACACAGCTAGTAAGTGTCAAGTGTCTGAGGCCATATTTGAGCTCAGGTCCTCGTGAATCCAGGGCCGGTGCTTTATCCACTGTGCCACTTAGCCGCCCCCTTGTGACCTCTTTTTGCTTGAGGAATTTTCACATGCATATATAGGTATATGAAATAGATCTACATAACCTTCTACTATTGCCAAATTTTTCGCGACTCCCACATTCAGTTAGGGGACCCCATATGGCTCTCCACAGTTTAAGAAGCCAGGCACTATCTCCCTCTCCCCAGTGGCTCTTCCAAACCTTTTCATCCCTCTTCAAACTTCCCATGGCTCTCCTTCCATCCACGCTCTCAGCTGAGAACTTTCTCTTTTATTTGACCAAAAAAACCAGAAGAGGCCATTTTCCATGACCTCCCTCTTCTTATATCGCTCTCATGCCACCCTCTCCTCCTTCGCCCGGGCCTCCCATGAAAATGTGGCCCATGTCCTACCCAAGGCAAATCCCTGTACCTGCACAAGTGGTCCCACTCTGCCCTATCTCCTCCAACACACTGCCCCATGTCATCCCACTCTACCACTTATCTTCATTTTCTCCTTCACTTTTGCTCAATGCTCCTTCCCTAGTGCCTATAAATATATTCACATCTCTCCCATCCTGAAAACAAAACCAAACACCTCTCACTTGATCCTTTATTCCCAATAACTATCCTCCTGTCTCTCTTCTGCCCTTTGTGGCTAAATACTCGAGAAGATAGTCAACAACAGATGCCTCTACTTCTCCTTTGCTTTCTTCTTAACCTCCTCCAATCCACCTTCTTGCTCTCATCATTTCATTCAAACTGTCCTCTCCTGTGTTAGCCCCGCCAAAGCTGGAGGCCTTTCCTCAGTCCTCATGCTACGCTCTGACACACTGATCACACTCTCTTCTAGTTTTGGGGGCAGGACTCTCTGCAGGTTCTCCTCCTATCATCAGACACTCCTCAGCTTTGCACTAACTGTTGGGGCCCCATATCGCTCAGTCCTAGCCTCTCTTTTCTTCTCCCTCTCTACTTTACTTGGAGAGCTCATTGGCTCCCATCTTTGCTGATGATCTCACACCTACCTATCCCACCCTAACTGCTCTACTGACCTCCTGTCTCCCATTTCCAACTGCCTATTAGACATCTCCAACGGGCTGTTATAGATAGCTTAAACCCAACATGTCCAAAACACAATTCATTATTTCCCCGCCAAATCCCCAACCCGTCCAAATTTCCCTAGTACTGTCCAATTATGTTTTTTTGTTGCAGGGCAATGACGGTTAAGTGACTTGCCCAGGGTCACACAGCTAGTGTCAAGTGTCTGAGGCTGGATTTGAACTCAAGTCCTCCTGAATCCAGGGCCAGTGATTTATCCACTGGGCCACCTAGCTGCCCCTCTTAGTACTGTCAAGGGCACTATCATGCCCCTTCCTCCCAGTCCCTCAGGCTCCCAACCTACACATCATCCTGGACTTCTACCTCTCTTCCCCCTCCCCCCATCCAAGCTGTTGCCAAGCCTGTTGATTTCACCATCGCACCATCTCTCAAATTCACCCTTTTCTCTCCTCTGACACTGCCCCCATTCTGATGCAGGCCTTCACCCCCTCATGCTTGGAGGCTTCTGGTGGGTCTGTCTGCTACAAGTCTCTACTCACTCTGGTCCATCCTCCAGCCATCCACCAAAATCATTTTCCTAAAGTGCAGGACCGCCCATGTCACTCCCTTACTCAAGAAGCTCTAGTGGCTCCCTATCACCTCCAGGATCAAATATTAAATTGTTTGGGATTATAACAGTTTTATAACCTAGCTCTCTCTCCCACTTCCTCCTTCTACCTTACTCCCCATCACACACACTTTTCAATCCAGTGACACTGGCTTCATGGCTGCTCCAGGAACAATACATACTCCATGCTTTGACTCTCAGCATTTTCTCTGGCTGGCTGTCCCTCATGCCTGGAATGTTCCTCTTCCACATCTCCACCCACTGGCTTCCTTCAGGTACCACCTAAAAACCCCATCTTCTACATTACATTAATTCTAGTGCCTTCCCTCTAGTAATTATTTTCTTTTTTTCTGTACGTAGATTCTTAGTATGTATTTATTTGCTTGCTGCATTCCCTGATAGATTGGGAACTCCTTGACGGCAGGGGCTTTTTGCCTTTTTGTATCCCTAGCACTTAGCACACAGCCTGGCACCAGTAATTGCTTAATAAATGCTCAGTAACTGCCTGCCAAGAATGCATTCTAAAATGCAATCGAGGGTCTGCGTCCCAATTTACCAACTACATAAAGCCAGGTATTCCTGGCTTTAAAGAAGAGAAGCCAAACAACACTGATGATCCCTTGCTCACATCTGAATAGGGCTTTACTGTTTCCAAAGTGCTACATAAGCCACTCTTCTTCAATCCTTAC
This sequence comes from Dromiciops gliroides, assembly GCF_019393635.1. Classification (NCBI taxonomy): domain Eukaryota; kingdom Metazoa; phylum Chordata; class Mammalia; order Microbiotheria; family Microbiotheriidae; genus Dromiciops; species Dromiciops gliroides. Next base: position 605,793,337 of record NC_057863.1, read on the forward strand.
AACAATCCTGTGAGGTAGGCAAGGTAGGGAAAAGCATCTCCATTTTACTGTATTTTTTTCAAGTTTGCCATCTTTTATGGGTGAATACAATAGTCTTCCAATAGTAATATCAAAGATCACTGATCAGAGATCATCATGACAGGTATAATAATAATGAAAGTTTGAGATAAGTGCAAGAATTACCAAAATGTGACACAGACACAAGATGTGAACACACGCTGAATATCTCCATTGTAAAAGAGGAGGAAACAGATGGAGAGAACAATGCCTCGATCAAGGTGCCCAAGCTAAGTGAGCTCAGGGCCTCTTTCCGTGGTAGAATTTGGAAAGGTCAAGGGGGAACAAACATTTCCAACAAATATTAGTTCAACAGAAAGGTTAGGAGGAAGAGAGGGACCATCACACAGCCTAAAACTGTATAGAAGTCAGCCTGTGAATAGAGACAGATGTTTGGTGGGATTGTGTAAGAACGCCACACCAGGAGTGCCGAGCCTTAGAATGAGGTGAGGCTGCTGAGCAAACCTAAGGTAACCAAAAAGGTTTTTACAGGACATATATGGAAAAACAGGATGCTCCAAGAAGGGTCAGGAGCAGCACTCCAAAGGCTTTTCTCAATCTCCATCCATCTCTCATTCTTTTTGAGCACGTGACACTGCTGATCGACACCCTTTCTTCCTGCCTGGATACGAAGTCCTTTCTAGATTTGGGGGACTCTCTTAGCCCCTGTAACTGGTCCTTCTCAGGTGCCTTGATCCGGACTTTACCGAGGCTGTAAGTGACAATGGACACGGCTCTGCCCTTGGCCCTCTTCTCTTTTTGCCTCTAAACTCTTTCTCTTGATCTTACTGATCCCATGGGTTCAATTATCATCTCAATGAAGATGATTTCCAGATCTATGTGTCCTACTCTAGTTGTTCTAAACACCAGTCATCTTCTTATTGTTCAGTCATATCTGATTCCTCATGACCCCATTTGGAGTTTTCTTGGCAAAGATACTGCAATGGTTTATCATTTTCTTCTCTAGCTCATTTGACAGATGAGGAAACTGAAGCAAACAGGGTTAAGTGACTTGCCCAGGGTCACACAGTTAGTTGGTATCTGAGACAGGATTTGAACTCAGCTCTTCCTGACTCCAGGCCCGGTGCTTTATCGACTGCACCCACCTAGTGGCCCTGAATGCCAATCTGACAACATTAAATGATTATTCAACATTTCAAAATGAATGTCCTATTATAGGCCCCTTAAACTTAACATGGCCAAAAAGAGCTCATCATCTCCTCCTTTCACTCCCCCTCTCCCTGACCTCCAATTACCTCTGTTCTGAACTTCCCTAACACTGCTAAGAGCACCATCTTGGTGTCATCCTCAACCTTTCAGTCTCAACACACACATCTACTCAGTTGCCCAAATCTCCTCATTTCTTTCTCTTGCATAGGCACCATCCCAGTTCAGGGACTTGCTGCTTCTTCCCTAGGCTGGCCTGACCTCAGTCTCTCCCAATATGATCTATCCTCCACACGGCTGCCACCGGAGTTTTCCTAATGCTTTGCTGTGAGCATGTTCCCCACTCTGGCTCCCCACTACCTCTGCTCCTTTGTTCAGTTCTTCATAATCTGGCCTCTTCCTATCTTTCCAGGCCCTATGACGTAACCACAGCATGCCTGCTGCTCATTCCATACAACACTCCATCTCTTGTGTTCGTGCCCTGGCCCTGGCTGCCCCCCAGGCCTGGAATACTCTCCCTCCTCCCCCTGCTTCTTAGAAAAAGAGGCAACCTCAGCTCAGATCACCTCTAGGAACTGCACCCACCTGTTGGTGCCTTCTTCTCTAAGACCACCTCCCACCTCCTCCGTATTTTCTACATACCGACATATGGACAAGTGTTCCTTAGAGTGCATGCTCCTCAAGAGCAGAGACTGTTGTTGTTTTCTCTGTTTCCCCAGCATCCACGTTTGTTGATTGATTCTTATACTTCAGTAAACAGCTAAACTGGCTTTCCTTCTGTTTTTTAGATACAACATTCCTTCCATGCCCATACTTTGTGGGGTCTACCATGTCTGCAACGCACTCCCTCCTCGGACACCCCCACCTCTTGGGATATCCTTACTGTGCCTCACACTTCAGCTCTAGTATCACCGGCTGATTCCCTGATTCCCTCTCCAACTACTTTGTATTGCTTTTGTATAGAAGGCTAATTAGCAGGTCATGTGCCAATCTAAGGAAGCTCCTCATTGGGAGTTCTTTACGTGGAGCCAAGGGGGAATGGGGATGGGGAATGTGCTTGGGGGTGGGGGTGAGCATGCCACACCAAACTAACAAACTAAAAAATATTTTATATATTCTTACACACACACACACACACACACACACACACACACACACACACACACACACACACACACACACACTATCTCCACAATAGACTGCAAGCTCCTTGAAGGCAGGGAACCAGGGAACATTTGATTTTTGTCTTTTCTTTCCCCAGCACCTAGCACAGTGACTGGCACACAGTAGGTATTTAATAAATGCTTTCTGACTGATCCAATTGCTTGAACCAGTTGGACACAGGAAGAGGTGATTAATGCTTATTGAGTTTCTGTTTTCTCTGTCAAGGACAGAATGCTCTTTAGACTCAAAAGGAAAGACTTTTAAAAAAGCTAATAGAAGCAGATAGTCCTTGGTGAGTCCCAGTCACCTTTTCCAGATAAACTCTATACCCCAAGATCTTGGGGGAGTGAAAGGTCATGGTGGATGTGTTTGATTTGGTAATAGATATGGGAGAATGGAAGAGGTACCACAAGAGTGAAGAAGGGCATATATATATGCCTGATTTTCACAAATGGGAAGAGAACAGAACCTACAAATTATGGATTAGTGAGTTTGACTCTAATTCCTGGCAAATTTCTAGAACATTACTAAAGAGATGGTTCTAGAGAAGGAAACACTGATCATAGCAGGCTTCAACAATAATAGCCAATCTGGCAGAACAGAATGACCACTGAACTAGGACCTAGAAACACTTAGGCTCAAATCCTGTCTGACATTTACTAGCTGTGTGAGAGGCTAGGCAAATCACTTAACATTTAAACCTGAGTTTCTTCATTTGTAAAAAATGCAGAGTAATGCCACTTGCAGGGCCTACTACACAGGATTGTTGAGAGACTCAAATTAGATAATGTATATAAACCATATTATAGATGTCAGCTATCATTTCCTTTCTTGAAAAGGTTACTTACTAAGCAGGTAGAACTGGAAATGCTCTAAGTGCAGTTTACTTGGATTTTAGAAACTAATTTGGTCAAGTTTCCTCTGCTATTTTTTTTTTTGGGGGGGGGGGGGGCGCAGGGCAATGGGGCTTAAGTGATTTGCCCAGGGTCACACAGCTAGTAAGTGTTAAGTGTCTGAGGCCGGATTTGAACTCAGGAACTCCCAAATCCAGGGCTGGTGCTTTATCCACTGCGCCACCTAGCCGCCCCAACATTTTTTTAAAAAAATAATTTTTGAGTTCCAGATTTTCTCTCTCCTTTCTTCTTCTCCCCCCTCCTTGAGAGGGCAAATACTTTCATAGATTGCACATGTGTAGTCATGCAATAGATATTTCTAAAGAGAAAAACAGAAGAGAAAACAGGCCAAAAGAAAAAAAAAACAACAAGAATTCAGACTCTACCAGTTCTTTCTCTGGAGGTAGATAGCATTTTTCTTCGTAAGTCCTTCAGAATGTCTTGCTGAGAAGAGCTAAGTCATTCACAGCTGATTATCAGCTGTTGCTGTGGACAATGCTTTCCTGGTTCTGCTTGCTTCACTTTGCATCAGTTCATATAAGTCTTTCTGAAACCATCCTGTTCATCATTTCATATAGTACAATAATATTCCATCACAATCACACACCTTTCCTCTGCTATTTTTGGCGGGGGGGGGGGGGGGGGGGGGGGGAGGGAAGAAGAGAAGAAAGTCACTTAGCCCTCATTGCCCCACAAAGAGAGAGAGAGAGAGAGAGAGAGAGAGAGATATGGAGGGCTGGAAGTGAGTAACACAAGATGGTTTCAGACCCCAAAAATAGTTAAAGTAGTTATTAAAGATTGGATGTCAATTTGAGAAAAGATACAAATCTATACAAATCTTCATTGTGCTCTTGGGGAGCTCTGTAGAGTAACAATAAATCAGACATTCCTCCTTTTTCCTAGGCCTAAATAAATGTTCACAAGTTGAGTTTCTCTTTAGCATAAATGAGGGTTCTGAGGTACTTGGGGAAAACCACAAGAGCCCCCAGGGATAGAGTCTCAGAACCTAGTGAGCATATATGGCCCCTGGGGTTGAAGTCCTAGAACCTCTAAGGCATTTACAATGGCAAAATGGTCTGCTTTCTTCAAGGGGAGTGTTGTGAAGATGGCTGTCAAGTTTTGTAAAGTGCCCTGAGCCCCTTAAAGGAAAGGCGCTAAATAAATGTAAAAACACTGTCAACCAAAGCCCAGACTTGGGCCAGGACATCAGAGTGGAGAAGAATAGCATGAGTAAGATCATAGGATCAATCTGCTCACTTCTCTGATTTGGCTGGTTTGAGGCCCATTTTTGTAAGATATGGAAAAAAAAAAAGTCTGGACATAAAGGTACTAGACACAAGGAGTGGTAGGAAGTAGACCACAGGCCTTATAAAGAGCTGCCAAGGATTTTAGTGAACTTCTAGTCCAATCCCATCAACTTCTGGGGGAGAAGGGCCCACACCAACGCACCGTCTTGCCTAAGGTAGTAGAGATGATATTCCAGCCTAGGTCTTTCTTCTGATTCCAAATCAACCCACTGCTCTCTTTCCAACACTATGACACCTTCTCAGGAGACCTGGATTCTGGTCACAGATCTGTCATTAGCCAGCTCTGTGAGATTTCTGCAAGTTACAATCTCTCTGGGGCTCAATTTCCCCATCTGCAAAAAATGAGGGGCTGGACCATCCGTATCAATTGATGTGAAAGCGCTTGAGGCAGCATCACCTCCCTTCCTGACCTGTCAGGAGCACGGCCAACATAGTTTACATATGCACATACACCTGTGGAATCAGCAGCTCTCCTAAGATGGAAGAGCTGCCCCATCCACAAGGGAACAAGATTCCCTTCTAGCAACACGAGCAGGATGTGCACACCTCTGCTTTCTACCCTACAAAAAGCCAGTTTTTCAGGTCTTCTGTTGCACAAAAGCCGGATGTCTTGATGTTGAGTCAGACCCAAAGATGCCCAACCACTTCGGCTTTTCCCAGCCACCTCAGTAAAGCAGACAGATACAGAGAAGTATCAAGTGGAGTCCAAGTCTACTCTGGCTCTTCCCAGTCTGGTTACCAACCCCTAATCAAAGGGGGTTCTCCAACAGCCCCTTCTGGGAGGATCCTCCTAGAAGTGCAGGCAGTAATTGAGCAGAACAAAGCACGGGGGAATCTCCTCTTCTATCCTGAGGCAGGCCGATCCTGCTGTGAGACAGGTGAAGGTCAGCTGGCTGAGCACCCTGGCAGCCCTAAGGAAACAGTAGGGCCAGGAGAATTTCCTCACGTGCTTCCAATGTGTTTTATGCATTTTATTGCTCATCTGCCATGCAGATCAAAAGCACTGGAGCAAGTCCAACTCTTTCACACAGAATCTCACACTCCAGGCTGGCTGCAGCCCCAAAGCCTTCGTTTCTTCACTTGAAATACTGCCCAGTGTTATTTTGGGATGTGACCTGATAGAGGAAGCCCACAGGGACTCCGAGACGATAACTGTTCCAGCTGTGATTGGTTGCCCGGCCCCAGTAAATGCCAGCGTGGGTTTGTCAGCCTTTACTGACAAGCAGGGACTACTCGGGAGCTAACACCTTCTCTTAACACCACAACAAAACCATGCCTGAAATCGCACGGCCCATATTCCACGTGAAATGGGGAGGGGCTACAAGTTCTGGCATGAGCGAGCTGAAGTGGTTTTCAGGACAAGATGATGCCAAAGACTCATTGTTTAGAAGGTAAGGGAAACCTCTCCTCTGCAGACTTGATGCAGCAGGGGACATCATGACATCTTTCTGACCCCTTAGGCAATATCACTGAGCAGGCCTGAAGACTAGGCTAAAGGAAAAGTCAGGGCTTTCCCCCAAGTCTCTAGGAACAAAGCTTTCATTAATACTCCAACTCTACTCTACCATCTCATGGCATTCTCTAATCCTTTCAGGTAGGAAGTATTTTTGCTTCAATTCATTAACTTCCTCAATTCTTCCATGTGTTGTCACACAAACAACTGTTGGAAGGCGGGCATACTCCTCTCATTCTCTCTCTGCAAGTCAAACAAGGAGCCCACCAACATCCTAGCACCTGAGAGGAAGCAAGACTCTCAAAATACATCCCAACTGGATCACAGGTGTAAAAGAAATCTGCCAAAGTCTCTTTCATTCCAGCCCAAGAAATTGAGAATCAGGGTAGACACTAGTGAACATGGGGAAAACCCTAAAGGAAAGAGAGTGGTCGGGAAGAGGACCGACCCCTGAAAAAGGGGCTCCGGAAGGAAGGCAGGAGACTTAACTGAACCGATACAGAAAGGAGAGGATGCAGAGGAAAGAAGGCTGCCTAGACCGAGAAAAACCAGTTTAAACTAGTTAGGTGAGTGCCACGTGAGGGCAAGAGGGTGCTTTGCTTCTGTTTTCCTCTAATCATGTGTCCAAGAGCCCATTATACCATCCAAAGGAGTGAAAAGCTTTATCACCCCAAGTGAGCCTTCTAGGAGCTGGCCTCTCTAAACTCAGCTAGGCCAGGCCTTGGGTGAGTAAGTTGATGGCCAGGGCCATCGTCAGAGCCATTCCAGGTGAGGAGCTTTTCCAAGATGAGAAAAACTGAAGTCAAGGAAAAGGAGGAAAGCAGAAGAGCAGCAGATACTGAACATCCCCTAACTCCAAAGTCAGTGTTTTCCCTACTATTACTGATAGCTCGTGGAGGTTTGGCTGGCACAGCCTTCAAGAATGCAAAGTTATTTCCACCTCACTAGAGAGGTGCTTAATAAATGTAGGCTGAAATGAATTAGACTGCAGTAGTAAATATTTATGTCAACTACAAGGAAGCATTTGGCAGACAATGGAGTGGTTCATCAAACCTCCTTCCTTAGCAATGAGCAATACACAACACACACACACACAAATATGTTGTCTTATTTCAGTCATATCTGACTTTGTGACTCCATTTGGGATTTTCTTGGCAAAAATACTGGAGTGGTTTGCCATTTCCTCCTACAGTTCATTTTACAGATGAGGAACTGAGGCAGAGTTAAGTGACTTGCCCAGGGCCATCAGTTAGATCAGGAAATGTCTGAGACATATTTGAACTCAGGTCTTCCAACTCTAGGCCCAGCACTCTCTCACCACCTATCTGCCTTATACACATACATACGCACGCACGCACTCACTCACTCTCGAGCATACACATACACACATACACACATATACACATACACACACACACACACCCCCCCACACCATTATCTATATATTTTGGGGATACTAGTGTCAGAGAAACAAGACAGTTTCTAGAGAATTCTACTGACCTAAGTGTGGTCAGTGCAAGTTTTGAAATGCCATCTCCCTACCTCCATGGTCACTTGGCTTCTCTGGGACTCAGTTTCTTTATCTGTAAAATGAAACTACCAAAACCTGTAGGAGCTACCTCCCTCCAGAGGTTGTTGTGAGGAGTGTAAGAATATGCATGTAAAGCATGGGGCAGATGGGTTCAGCCTTCATAAAGTTTATCCTCATTCCCCTTCAAATTTAGGCCTCAGGGCAACTGGGGTTCGAAGGCTTTCTGAGAGTAGTTTGATCACACCCTAGACTGGAAAAGACTCAAGAGTTTTTCTGCCATTGTCCTGCTGTTCCAAGTGGTGGCTACTTTATTCCAACCCATAATCAGCCACGATCCATGCCCTAGAAACCAATGCTATATTCTCAGCTGAGATGTAAGGGACACTGCCAATGCTAATAATTGGCTTTCCTCTCATGCTTGGTCATAGGACCTCTAGGTGAGAATTAGAAAGGGTGCTGGCACTCACAGATATTTGTTTGGGGCCAACCCTGGTCACTGGCACCATCATCCCCTGGATTACATGTACTGTCTGGGAAGGGAAGCAATTTCTAAAAGAAGTGTCTCAGGGAATTGGCTCCTAACTCCAATACCTAAAAACTTTCCAGCAAGCTCAGTTGTGTCCAAGAAATGGCACAGGACAAGACCACTGTAATAGACTATCTGTGTGTAGGCCCTGGGGCTCATTCTTCCCGGCACCTTCTGGTGATCTGATGAAAGCCTGAGGTCTGAGGTATGACTCTTGTTCCTAGAATGCTCTGAGTGCATGAAGAGGAAAGTTAGGGGAGGGGGGCTTCAAGAAGCTTTAAAAGCTCAAGGTCATTGTTTTATTGACTGATGAGGGAAAGGGAGGTCCGCCCCAAACCCCACTTTCCAGGAATGAGAATGAGTGGATGGATAGATGATCAAAGAATAAGGGAAGTACCTGGATAGTGCCTGCCTTTCCTTCCCCCACTTGGTCTGGGACCTGAGCCTTGGTAGCTCTGGACAGAAGAGAATGGTCAGTCCCTCTGCTAAGGATAAAGGACATACCTTTGGAGGGTACAACAGAAATTCCAGCTCTAAGGTCAGGCTACTCCAAAACCATCAAGTAATAGGAAAAATGTCTCCATCTTTCACAGTCAATGTCTCCAGCTAGTCTGGAGAACGAGAGGGGCTCAGAGAAGCTTGGGCAGAGAATGCATAGCTCCGTTCTCTCATCTCTTTACTGCCACATACTTTTCCTTTCCTTCATGTGTTCACAAGCAATCAACCACAGGATTTGAGCTAGAAAGGAACTTTATTTAGCTCAACTTCCTCATTTTACAGATGGGGCAACTGGTAGTATAGTGGGCAAAGTACTGGGCCTGGAGTCAGGAAGACCAGAGTTCAAATCCAGCCTCAGACACTTCCTAGCTGTGTGACCCTGGGCAAGTCACTTTGCCTGTCTGCCTCAATTTCCTCAACTGTAAAATGGGGATAAAATAGTACCCACCTCCCAGGGTTGTTTTGAGAATCAAAGGAGCTAACAGGTGAAAAGCACCTAGCGCAGGGCTTGGCACATAGAAAGCACTCTACAAATGCTAGTTATTATTATTAGATGAAGCCACTGAGGTCTACACAAGCTAAGCGACCAGGCCACTTGAGGTCCAGAAGGCGTTAAATGAAGCTGCTGCTTCAGGATGTGAACCGTGGTCCTCTGTTCTGCTCCCAAGCCTTTCACAAGGGCAGTGATGCTTATTTGACTTCCATGAGCAGCCCCTTGGCCCACCCCAGCCTGCTCTGGGCTTCCACAAGCTCGCTTCATCACAGAACAGCCAGCGGATGACACAGGGCTCTAGGTGTCCCCTTCCTTCCCAGACACCCGACGCCCAACCTCTTCCTCCTCCTCCTCCAGTCTCATCCTCAACTCCTCTTTCAATGCCCAGCCTTGGCTGCTTTCATTAAGGGACAGAGGATGGCTGAGGATACTCCCCTGGCTTATAGCTAAGCATGTTTTGTTTTTTAAATAAAGAAAAACACTTTCTACAAATCTCAAATTTCCAGTTTGTCTGGCCGGATTAAAAATTTCTAGGCCTTTGGCTAGCTTAAGACAGAGTGGGCAAATACAGAACCCAGTGTAATTTCATTATCAAGGGGAAGGTTGTGCTTGGGGGGCGCGCAGCACAACTATTGAGCATCTGTCCATGATCACTGCTTCTGGACTGCATCTTGGGGGTGGGGGAGTTCAGCTTCATTTCCTCCCCATCTGCAGCCCCCATGCTGACACATTTCTGCTACAACTCAAGAAAATGAGGGAGAGGCAAGAGTCAGGCAAAGCCTTCCCACTCCCCAGGGTCGTGCTCCAGCCAAGGGACAATAGAAACCCATGAGCAGCACAGCTTTCTCCAAATACAATTAGACAACCAATTTCTCTGACCCAGGAGCATCATTGTGGGTGTGGGGCTGATTGCCCAGAGAAGAAGTACTATGTGAGAACAGCTACAGACTTGAAAGTTAAAGCCTTTGAGGGTCAGGGTCAGGGAATGTAACAACTAGAAGAAATATTACAACCAAAAGAAAATTCAGAGATCTTGCAAAGGAATCCTCCCTTTCTGCCAGGTGTAGTTACCCCTGCCAAGACCCTTCTGTCTTAGGGCTGTGAAGATATAGAAATAAACCCTTTTAACTGGTGACTACTTTAATTCCATCTCCCTATCACAGACAGCTGAATGCTCCTGTCCTTCAGCCTCTCGCCCTTGTTTCCTATCCCTGAGATGCCAACACTCTCCAGTCCTACCAACTCAGGCGATTCTACCCACTGGGCCCTGGAGATCCTCGACACGGTGGAAGTCGGTGCTTGCATTTCAGGCTGAGACTCAAGCTTCCAGATGGGTCTCAGGCACACTGGTGGAAGCCATTGGTTCTAACTGCAGTGCAGGGAAGGAGCATTTGGAGAGGAGGCTGTTGGGAGGAGGAGCTCCATGGCACACGCCCCAGAAGCTGCTGTTCTCCTCTACCTCTGCAAATCTTGTGAGGCGGACCCAGTCTTTTGGATGGAGGCCGGGCCTGGGACAGAGGTGGAAAGGAAGGCAGCAGAGAGGTGTGGGGCTGACTACATTCCTGCAAGTAGCAAGCTCGGCTGCTGCAGCAGCCATTGATTTTTCATAGGTCGATATTCCGCTCCCACAGATCTGCTCAGCGGGAGCTTTAATCACATCTAGTGCCTCTGCTCAACATCTCCTCTCTTTTCCCCTCCCCAAACCAATAAAACACGAACACCAAACACAATCATGCAGGTTGGCAATGGACAGCGAGTAGGTGTCCCCCCCCCCCCCAGCCCCACAAATTGGCCACAAAACACGGAGGAGACAGAGCTGGACATGGCTGCCAAGAGGAACCCCCAGCCCCAGGCCCATCCGCTACACCGTGTCCATCCATACTGGGCCATGCCCCTATCTCACCTCCGCCTTGGGAACACACTTTCTAGCTTCTTTCTGTCCTACCTTAAGGTTTCCCATTGTTTGCCAGCAGCAATTTCCTCCTTACGTCAGAAAAGCTCATCATGGCCCCAAATGGACAGCACCCTCTGGGGTCATACTGTTGAAAATAGGCTGAAATCTCTAATAAAATGGGTCAGCCCTGGGCCAGAGAGCAAGTGAGCAACTTCAACATAGAAAACATTGATGGAGCAAGATTTCTCCCAACTTCTGGCAGGAAGGAAGCAATGGAAGGCTACATCAAAGTAGACAGGGAACTCTGCCACTGTCCCTCTGAAAACTAGGCTGCATGCTCCAGCTCAGACAACACGGATCTCTTTAACCCCAGCGTGCAAGCCAGAACCTTGCAAGCTAATAGGTCAGAGCACAGGAAGAGAGGAAGGAGAAGTGGCCAGGATGAAAGAGGGCACAGGCCCAAGGAGAAGAGAATGAATACTTTGACTTAAAGAACTGGAAGAAGACAAGCATTTGTGGCAGGGGACCACTGGGTCTGGAGTCAGAACACCCCAACTCAAGTCTGACTTCAGACATCCACCAGCTGTGTAATCCTGGGCAACTCACTTGGTCTCTCAGTGCCCCAATTTTCCTATCTGTCAAATGGGGATTAAAAACAGCACCTACTCCTCAGGGTTGTTTTGAGGATCCAGTGGGCTGCTACTTGTAAAGCACCTAACACAGTGCTCAGCACAAAGTAGGTGCTATAGAAAGCTCATTCCCCGCTGGGGACACTCAAAGGGTACCGATATCACAGGCCACACTGAAAATATGGTACAATATGTTTTCTAGAGGGCAAGGTTGCCCATGCCCATGTTGGAGCAACTGATTTTTGTCTCCATTGGACAGTCCCTTAGGCTATTTCCTAGTACCCAACTCATGCTCTGGAGGTAAAAGTACCAGGGACAGGGCTGGTATAATGGTAGCTCCAGGGAAAGGTTTGACTGAGATCCTATTTGGGCCCCTCATGCCACAGCATAAGCATGGGCCCCAAGGGAAGTTTTGCAAGAAACTGAGGAGTAGAAGGATGGTCTGCAGTTAGCTGTGATGACAAGCACCACCGAGAGCCTGCTGGGAGCATTACAGAAGCACCTGATGGGGCCTAGAGGGAGTGCTAGGCAGGTGTCTCTACCTCTGTTCCTAACAACTCAGGTAGGAACACGGAGCTCGTGGGAGGGGGAAAAGGTGAAGGTTTGTGTGTGGTCTCTGAGGACGCTCATTCTGTCCCTCTCTCTTCCTTCTAATGGCTATCTAGGTGGAAATGAAATGAGCTTGGATTTCCTTTAGAGGGGAGAAGGAAGGAGGGGCCAATCCCCTTCCCAACCCAGCAGCAATCACAGTTTCCCTCCTGACTCTCATTCCCAAGCCTCAGTGCACATAATCTCACCATCTGTGTGGCATGACTTCCTCTTGGCTGTCTTGGGAAGGGAGGGGAAGGAGATCGGGGAATGTAGTGTTCAGTTCAGGCTCTAGGAGCATTTGCATCATCTCAGACAATGATTACATCACAATGCCATTCCGGAGAGGGTGGTGGAACATGAGTGGAAGAGGAAGGTGGGAGCCAGAGAAGAACCACTATCCCAGGCCTGCCTGGTCACAACACTCTTTGGCAGGATATCACACCAGCTCCGTCTACAATTCCAAAAGTAACCCGGGGGGACATTTCTTTTTTTAGAAATCACCAGGAAGAAAACCCACTTTCATCATGATTTTTGCTTCAATGATAGCAGACATATGTAGCTATGTATGTTAAGAGTCAATAGCATACTTAAAAAGGAACACCTTCTGGACCAGGCTTCAAAGGAGAGCAGCTCACCTCAATGGGGAGGGGGCAGGGGACTATCAGTTTGTTCAGTGCGAGCACTCCTTTGCAAAGGGAAATGGGAAGGTCCTGCCCTACTCCCTAACAGGTGGGGCTGAGTCCATCTAATAAGGGCGTTGATGTCAAGTCAGTAGCTTGGCAGCACGCCCCTGATTCTACTGGCCACCTTGGAACATGTCAATGAGTGAAGCTAGAGCCTGTGTTTCAGCGAGGAACTCACTTTGTCAGTGGTGTAAGAACGAGGACATTAACAAGAGAAGAAAGGGAAAAGGGTGAGGGGGAAAGAGATTGAAGGGGAAGAGGATAGCTCAGCATGACCACAGCAACATGGCCTACTGCATGTGGAGGAAGCTGCCAGACTGCCAGCCCCCGAGGTCAAAGGTTGCTAGAACACTCAATTACTCCAAGTTATTTTTCACTATTCTGGGAAACTCAACAGCCTCTTTAAGAGGATTCAGCCTTCTAGAATAAAGGCCTGATTAAACAGAATAATAAAATTAATCACCCATTGCTCCCTGCCTCCTCTTGGGGGAGTTGGTTGGAGCCCAGTAAGTATACCTGGAATCCCTGGGGATTCCACCATGGCTCCTGGGAGCAGGCCCATCTGCTGCTCTTGAGTAGCACTTCTGCTCCCAGGGACAAAGACCTTCAGAAGGAGATCATCTCTCCCCCCCCCACCCCCAACTCTCTTCCCTTTGAAGAAGGGGCTGGGCTGGAACAAGCAGTGTATTCTTCCTGCATGGCTGAGGAAGGAAGGACCCTGACGTCCAAACAAACACGGCTGCCATGTCCACACACCTTCATTCCTGCCTTCCCTGGTCTTGGCACTCGCCCACAGGCAGGAAGGTCGAGTCAGCACATGCTCTCCCTAGCCTTCGTTCTCTATCAGCAGGCTGCAACACTGCTAAGGAAAGCACTGCCTTTCTAATTCAAAAATCAGCATAAGTCAGGGGTCCCCTGGGTCTGGGGGAGCTTTGGGGCGGAAGAACGCCCAACCTCCCCTTTCTGAGTCCCAGGGTCCTTGTCTGCAAAAGGAGAGGGCTGGACTCCATGATCTCTAAGGTCCCTCTTGGCTCTCTTCTGAGCAATCATTTAGGTTCTAGGGCCCCTTCTAGTCTGACATTCTAACAGTTTCCTGTAGCAGAGAAAGGGGTGAGGCCTCCAGGGCATAATTTTACTGTCCCACAGCCTTGGGACAGGCCATACAATCCCGAGCTAGTGCTGGCTGTGGAGGGAACGTGTTTGTGCCTCAAGTTCACAACTGTCTTCTTTACACCAGTTTCCGGATCAAACAAAGAACCACCCATTGGCCCTGTAAGGGGCTGGGGGCAAACAAAAGAACAAGGTCCAAACCAAACAGCTTCCTCATCACGGGCACCTGTGGCCCCACCTTGGGCTAGCTCACCTCAAAGGAGCCCTTACAGCAGGGATCTCACTTTTCTAACTGAGATTGTTGCTAATAAAACAAAAGGTTTCAGTGAGAGGAATCTGAGAGACACATCCAGGCAGGAAGCCGAGCTGAGCCACCAGTGACTAGAATAGAAACAGGAAACGAGCCCTGGAACAAGCAGACAATAATCAGCTTCGAGCACAAACTCAAACCCAAGCACCCGCAAGCAAGGAGGTAAGCGAAAGGGAGCCATAGCACATCTCTGGCCTTGCTGTGGCTCCTCAGCACTGGGCACAGTTGTGTGGCACACAATAGGTGCTTAGTGAATGTATCATGATGGGCCCTCCGGTCTCACTGGCTGACCTGGCTACAGAGCTGGTGATGGGAAAAAGGCAGGAGCAAGGTCTAGAACTGTGCCTGCAGGGACCACTGGCTGAGCCAGAGGAGAGGGGTGCTCCTTTCCAAGGCCCATGGAGTACTCGCTGGGTCCAAATTTAAGGAGAAGTATATGTACCACATGACCAGACCTAAAGAAAACAGCTTACAACCTGGGAAGCCTCTTGTGGGAGACTCCTGAGGCAAGAGTAAAGTTGATCTGCACACAGACCAGATTTAAATGTAAAAAGCAAACAAAAAATGGGGGGAGGGTCAGGGAGAAGAGAGGGGGAGAAAGGGAGGAAGAGGGAAAAGGGGGGGAGAGAGAGGGAGAAATGGTAGGGGAGAGACACCAAAGATAGGAAGAGAGGGAGGGTGACCCCCTAGTTTCTGCATTCCATCAGCAATGATCTCTTCAGAAGACACAGAAGAAAAGATGGGAATGAGAACAGACTGAAGAAAAGATTCACTCAGCACCCACCATGTCGAAACACTTCTAGGAAGCACCGAATACTGTGGTTATCATCTTGGCCTTCCAAAAGTTTTTCTCCTTTTTATATTTAAAGGGGGAGGGCAGATGGTAGCAAATATCAAACAGCTCACTAAGCTGAGCAGCAAAACCCCAGAATCTCAGAAACATTTCGAATCAAAGATTCTACAGACATAATAAGTAGCTTGCCCCAACATTGATTCAGAATTGGCTCCTCTTTTCAACAGACTGGGTAGTTCCTTGCCCCGACCCCCTATGCCTAAAGAAAGCAGATGTGATTTTCACCAAATGTATCACCCATTAATTAGTGTTGGGGTTCCAGGTCCCTAACAAGAGAGGGAAACACCATAACTAACAGCATTGCTCAAGTCTCTATAGAACAGTGAGGGGTAAAGGTTGCCTTAGGCAGATGCAGACCTTTAATCTGATAAATTCATTCCTTTAACAGGCATTTATCAATTGCCTATCATGTGCAAAGTACTGGAGACTTATCAAGACAAAAGAAAGCAGCATCTGACCTCAATGAGCTTATAGCCTGAGGGGTGGTGGTGGTACGGATAAAACATTCACACACAATTGTTGAAAAGATGAAGAGGAGGAGCAGGGTAAAGAAAGCCAGATGACCCTAAGAGTTATTGAAGCTCTATGGTTAAATGTGGAGATGGTCATCTGGGGATCTGGAGATGGTGTAGGAATAGTTGAAAGAATCAGTGAGATTTGGGTATGACACAGACCACCTGGGTGACCTTGAACGTGGTTCCCTGCCCCCACCTCCTCCTCTGGTTTCCTCACCTGTAAAAAGAGGAAGTTAGGCCAGATGAGCTCCAAGACTCTACTGGCTCCCAAGCCACACTCACCTAGGACCCTCCTTCAGCTATCCTTTTCTTTGTTCATCTGAACCTCCATTAGGAGGCTGGAAAGACAAATTCTGGCTAATTCTCTAGGCTGGGAAGAAACAAAAACTCCTAGCAAAACTGAAGTCTAAGGGCGTCCTTTACTGAGGTTCCGTTTTTCTCATTTTCCACCAGGACAAAATGTAGAGGACTGATTCTATTTCCCTGCCCAGCCCATCCTCTGATATCCGCAGAACCGGGTCTCTTCGGTGTCCTTTCTCCACACCCTGTAACACAAGCTCACTGAATCTGAGAACACCATGGAAGGATACGCCGTTAACTGAAACCTTCGGCCAGCTCTTCATCAAGAGGCTCAAGTGCAGCAGCACTTGGAGTCAAGCAGGCGTTTAAAACTTCAATCCCCCTTCCCTATGTCCCCTTCCTGCAGGTAACCCTACTTCTTACACTGAAGAGATGGACAAGTTCATCTCCCTCCAACACTGACCTCTTCAATGTTGACATCGGGTGACCTTCTCCATTTAAAATGAACCCCTTGGGGCAGCTAGGTGGCACAGTGGATAGAGCACCGGCCCTGGATTCAGGAGGACCTGAGTTCAAATCCAACCTCAGACACTTAACACTTACTAGCTGTGTGACCCTGGGCAAGTCACTTAACCCCAATTGCCTCACAAAAAATAAAATAAAATAAAATGAACCCCTTGACCTGTGCCTTTGATCCTCTCTCTTCCTTCCCAGCTCCTGATGAACTCTGGTTCCACATTACCCCATCGCTCTTCCACACTTTGAGTTTCTCCCCTTTCACTGGCTTCTCCCCTCATTTGGGAATCTTGTATTTGGGGCCAAACTTCTGATTGACCATACTGCTCCCCCTAGTCATAATTTTTTCTCTCCTCCTCTCCCTATCAAACTTCTCATAAAAGTAATTAACAACTATTAATTTCACCTCTTCACCCGCCCCATTCTTTTCATTGCTCTTTATAATCAAGCTTCTGTCTCTACCATTTTACTGAAATTACTTTGAAGAAGATTTCCCCAATGACCTGCTTCTTGCCAAGTCCAATAACCCATCCTCAACTCGTTCTCCATAAGATAAAGCATTGGTTCTTGTTGGTTCTCGCGCCATCCATCCGCACACCATCTTCTCTTGGCTTTAGAGACATCGTATTCTCACGACTCCCCCCTCCTTTTGACATGGAGGACGTCCCTCGGCTGCCCCACCCCCTTTTCTTTCTTCTGCTGTACCCTGGCCCTCTCTTTCCAAACAATTCAGCCATCCCTTTCACACAGAAGACTCACGTATTTGTATTCCTGATCAGGAAACACCAGATTTGGAAGGCACTTCAGAGAGTATTGGGTTCAACTCTTGGCAGAGCCAGGATCCCTTCTTTAACATAAAGTAGCATCCAGCTTCGAGCCCTCCAGTGAGAGGAAACCTACTAAATCTATTTTTCCTTAGACCAACAAGAATCGATCTGACCCTTCTCCCGGCTGTTCCTAGTCTCCTGGCCTCTGGGGCCAAGCAAAACAAGGTAATCCCTCTTCTGAATGACAGCTATTACAATACTTCAAAGCCACTACCACTGTGCCCATGCTCCACTCTACTCTAGGCTAAATACCTGAAAGTACCTTCAACTGATGCTCCTTCTGTAGCATGCCATCAAGGCCTTCTGTCTGCCTGGCTGACCTCTTTTGGACACTCTCCAAGTCATCCATGTCCAAGCTCAATATAGTTCTCTAGAGTGTAGTGTGATTAGGGTTATAGGCTGCATTTGGACTACCCTCCTAGCCCTAGGAGTTAGGCATCAAGGAGCTTTTAGGGCTGCTCCGTCCATGAAAATTCCCACATCTTTTTCAGAGGAAGTGTATGTAGATAGCTATGCCTCTCTTATCTTGTACCTGTTCTGTTGATCCTTTGAATTTAAGTAGAAGACTTTCCCTATTAGTAATAATGCAGCACTTAACAGTTTTTCAAGCTTTTTACTAACACTATCTCACTTGAGCCTCCCTTGGAAGTAAATCCTACCATCATTACTAGCCCCATTTTACAGACAAGAAAACCCAGGCTCAGAGAATCGTGCCCACTGTCAGAGATAGTAAGCAGAAGACAAATTTGAATTCAGGTTTTTTTGGGGATCCAAGTTCAATGCCCTGTTAAATTCCCCCTTATTAGACTAGGCCCAACATTCCAGCTTGCTTAGATCCTTTTGGAACTTGACTGGCATCCAACCTGTTAGCTAACCCAACCAGCATTTTGTCATCTGTAAATTTGAAAAGCATGCCATCTCTGCTGCTATCCAAGCAATGATGTTAAGAAGCACAGAGCCAAAGACACGTTCCTGGAGTATTCCACTGGAAACCTCTGGAGCCGACACCAAACCATTAATAACCACTCTTTGAGTCCAAATGTCCTACCAGTCTAGTAATTCTGCAAAAAATAAAAGTATGTGTGTTGGGTGGGTGGGTGGAGAGTAGCAAGTCTATGATGACAATGACAGGCTGTCCATTTTCATTTAGATGCAACCAATGCATTGGGATGCAGGCAATGAATGGGAGCCAGGGTCAGAGCTCAGCTATTTACTACTGGGTGACCTTAGGCAATTTACATTGTATCTGAGCCCCTTTCCTCACCTACCTAAGAGGACGGACCAGATTTTCTCTATGGTCCCAGTCAAGCTCTACACCCCACAATTCTGCTGGCATTTCAAACTACAGAAGTCCCATAATAAATGTATCTTTCCCCTAAATCAAGTTTCCCCATTTTGAATTCCCCATTTCAGTTAGAAGCATCACTATTCTCTCAAACACCAGGGCTCAAAAACCTTAGGAATTCTGAGTCGCCACTATTCTTATATATCCAGTCTAAGTTTTATGAATCCTTGAGGTCAGGGACTATAACTTGTTCATTTGTATATGCTAGTCGATAACCAGCACACAGCAGACACTTATATGTCTTTTAATACACAAAGTTTTTGTTGCTATTTTTAATTGGGGGAAAGAGGGGAGATATTCAGGTAATGTCTGAGCAAAATCATATAAAAACTCCCTCTAATATCTGTGATAGTCAAGGTCAGAGACCATGTTGTTAATCAAAGTGAGTCAACAGGTATTAAATTGTCTAAGCACAATATCTCTTAGAAATGCAGATAATTTACAAAAGTCATCTTGTCTCTTTAAAATTCTAGACAATGAGCCAAACACCTTTAAGTTTCACTTCCCTTCTTGGTTCTATCTGTGGGCTTTGGGAGATGGGTACTAGCAAGGCACTCACAAGAAAAGCAGAGCACAGGAGGTGGCAGGCTTGGATGAGTCCCGGAATAAATCAAACTCAGTCATCTTGTAGAGTAGATACTGAAGAAAGAGGATGGACTTTAAAGGGGATTCCCAGAGTGGGACAGCAAATCAAGGTTTCAAAGATGAATAACCTTGTTTGTATGTTGTTCCAAGGACCAGAGGGACAAAAAACAAATTCAACCAACAAGATGTCAATAACCCACATCCCAGTCAGCTCTCCAGCTCTCCTCCCCATGTGGTTTCCACCACAAAGCAAATGACCCATTTGGATCTATCTGTGAGAAGCCTGAACTTGGGAACATTCATTCCCTTGGGCTGATCTCTCTAGCACACACCCCTCCCTTAGCTCCAAGAGGAGGCTAACACCTTAGTTTCTATGGATGAAAACAGGAAGCTTATTGTTAGGCCATTTTTACCAGGACCCTAAAACCCATCTCAACAGATGTTTTGGTGCTGAGGTCCCCTCTAGGCACTGAAGCAGTTTAATTTTAAGATGGCATATAAAAAATGACCTGGAACAAGAAAATAACCTAGAGACACTTTTTTGGAAAGGGGGAAAACTGCAACATTGCAAAGAAAGCATTAAGTCTGAGTTCTTTCCATTAAAAAACAAACCAAAAAACACCTTACCAAGACTTATGTACACAATTCAAATGATGAGACCATGATCACACACATTTCTGACTAAATCAGGTTAAAAACACATTCTTGGGGCAGCTAGGTGGCACAGTGGATAGAGCACTGGCCCTGGAGTCAGGAGTACCTGAGTTCAAATCCGGCCTCAGACACTTAATACTTACTAGCTGTGACCCTGGGCAAGTCACTTAACCTTAATTGCTTCACTAACCCCCCCCCCCAAACCCCCCCACATTCCTATGAAGTTAAGCAAGGAGAAAGTTAAGGACCGAAGCAGATTAAGTGGAAGGAAACAACTGGCCGCTTTGCTATTGATACCACACGACTCCTCATAGCAGTCAACCTCAGAAGAGGAATCTTCTTCTCATGTGTCTTTTTGCCATGTTGGCATATAAACTCTGGGCTATTACAGGGGAACCAGGCCTTCCCCCCCACCAAGAAATAAAGCCAGCTAAGTCTTTATACTGTTTTCTGTGTAAAGTCTCCCAACCATTCGCTGAACATACTTAGAAATGCAATTTTTCCTGCATCAAAGTAATTGACAAGAAAGACTTCAAACTCTGCTAAAATAAAAAAAATCTCATGCCAACATGGAGGTCGCTTATCTGGAAAACACTCCTAGATGGAGAGCTGAATAGAGTTTTGAAACTGAAGTGAAATGGGATTTGCAATTTTGGGTTGACTCCCCAATGACTGACTTCCAACTCTACTCTACTTCTATCGCTTAAGAGACACCTGGAGGTTTTAAAGCTGGAGGAGACCTTGGCAATCTTCTATAGACTCTCAGGTCATCTCATCCAATCTGTATCTGAACAGTTATCTGCTTTACAAAGCCCTCATCATACAAAGAAGGGATATGGAAGATCTATGAGGGGCAAACATTCAACCCAGACCCAGGTTTCCTATTGATCCATAGAACAGGGCCCCTTCCCTGCTGCCTCTCTGGCCTACTTATCAAGGCAATCGATCTAACAAAATTCCAGAATAGAAGAATTTTACCTCTCTGTTTTCATCATGTGTCAATGAGATAAGGAAATAACTTATGAAAACAAAAGCAGGGATAAAACACTAAAGGAACAAATATCTACGAGGTCTTCACTGGGTTCCTTTTTACGCACAGACATCCTCCAGATGATTGTCCATTGAAGATAAAATGTCCATTAAACTGGCTCCATGGCTTGGGCCCTTCACATCTCGATTCATAGCTGCTTTTCAGCAGTAACTGCAACCAGTCTATCAGAAAGATTCTTTGCCTTGGTCAGATACTCATCAGATCTGCTACCATGGAACCACAACATCATACTTTATGGAATAAAACTGGATTTCAATTGCAAATATCTAACACTGTTCAAGCACTTACAATGTACTGCGGATGATGCCAATGAGGCCTACAGAAAGGGCCAATGAAGACTATAGAAACACAGGAAACACAAATTCTGAAATGATGGCATAAATTCTTGAGGTGAGTCAGGACTATGAGGTGAAAATAAATAAGACATCCTAAGTCACTAGTCATAATGATCTCTCTCTCTCTCTCTCTTTTTTTTTTTGGTGAGGCAATTGGGGTTAAGTGACTTGCCCAGGGTCACACAGCTAGTAAGTGTTAAGTGTCTGAGGCTGGATTTGAACTCAGGTCCTCCTGACTCCAGGGCCGGTGCTCTATCCACTGCGCCACCTAGCTGCCCCCATAACGATCTCTTAAAAGCCAACAAGAAATTGATTCTAACTCCATCTCAGAAGGACAAGTGAATATACTGTTCTAGGTTCCTATTTCCGATAAGCATCCCAAAGAATTTGCCCTAGCCTGACTTCAGTCTTTATCGGTGGTAGTCGGTCTCACAAATAAAATGTTTCTTTCTCCAACAGCTTAATGTTTATATTGAAAAGGAGTCTCCTGACTAAGCAGGAGGATCTCATAACTTTGGAAAGGACTTGGTGGGCTGGACAGCAAAATTAAGGTCATCAGTGGCGAGTGCAACAAACTCCGATGGGGAAGGTTCTCCGTTATCAGAGAATTCCCTCCTAATCAAAAAGGAGTGAGAACAGGGGCTTGTGCCTCTTCGGCTGAGAGGTGACACCTAGTAAGCTCTTCTCAGAATAAGAGCGATTTAAAATGCACTATACATATATACACACACATAATTACAAAAGAATTCAACTGTATTGAAATATATTTATAAAAAATATATTTTTTACACCAAATTCATGGACTCCTGGTTAAGAACCCCTGAATTAGAGGGTATCTTTTTTTTTTTTTTTTTTTAGTGAGGCAATTGGGGTTAAGTGACTTGCCCAGGGTCACACAGCTGGTAAGTGTTAAGTGTCTGAACTCAGGTCCTCCTGAATCCAGGGCCGGTGCTCTGTCCACTGCGCCACCTAGCTGCCCCGAGGGTATCTCTTAATCTGAATACTACATGTACAAGGGAAGCAAGAAAGCCTGAAGGAATCAGGGATCAAAAACATCCCTTCCTGCCCAAGGAAAGCTGGAAGCTATTTGCAGGATCCGGAACCAAGGAAAAACTCAAACATTTCTACACTAGGGCACATTCAGTATTTCTGGAAGCAAACAGGATGATGTGTGTGTACCACTCACTTTGATTCACTATCCACTGGTCAAATGGCATCTCTTCATCTTCACCAAACCAGATGACAGAGGTAGGATCCATGAGATCCTACCCAATTTAAGTTCTGAAGTTCGTGGAACAACTATTTTGAAGAGACTATCAGGATAAATATCATCCTCATGAGACTATATACATTTGCTCAGTGATAAGCATGGATTAAGCACCAACTGTATACACAGCACCTTATTTAGCAGAGACCATCTTTCTATCCAATCATATTCAAAATGACAATGACTTCTGGACAAAACTCCGATCCTGTCCCTTAGTGGAGGCTGAAGTAAAACTCCAATCAATGAGGGCAAGAAAAAGGGGACTTTTCTCAACCGGGAAAGAAAATGATGAATGGGAAAAGATACATCTATTTCTAGTTCATTATTACTCGAGTCTGTGTCTGCTGTATCTGCCATGTCTGTCACTGTGACAGCCCCAGAGCAAGGACCAAGAACAAACACACAACACTTCAGAGAGCACCACAAAGTCCAGTCCCCAGGCAGCAGCAGGAGATTGGGGGGAACATTTCCTGCGATTAGAAAGTACATGGGAATACATCTGTGTGTGTGTACATGTACGTACACACACACACACACACACACACACACACACACACACACACACACACGCCCCATCCCCAATCACCTAAACTCTCAAAGCAAGGGTTCTCCATTCTTTCACTTAAATCAAAGTCAGCATCCCCACAAAAATTCACATACTCCTGGATTCCTGATCCAGAAAAAAACATTTCCAGCTTCCTCCCAGATTCCCTCCAAGAGAGCTCCTCTTGTTGATCTCCATACTACTCCTTTGACATGGGATTACTCACTGGCAAGCTAGAGGGTCTTGATTGAAGACTCAGGTTCATATCTTCTTGCCCTCCTTTACTGGAAGCCATTGAAGGGGCTGAGGATGCCTGAGACCCAAATGAGTCTTGAGATAATTCCTGAAACATAATGGCCAAAAGAAATAGACTATGAGACTTTGAAATGGGGAAAAGATACGATAGGCAGTGAAGTCTCTCTCACCTGGTGGAGGGGCCACAGAGATGGAAGAATTACCTAAATGCCACAGTAGGTATCAGACAAGACAAAAATATCAACAGTGGGTGCAAGATACCTTCTGATGGCATTGTTGTTTATTATCATCCATGAATTAAATATAGAGATGATTCTTTGGGGTCAAATGCCACAGCGTGGCAACCTAGCAAGTGTGGCTGTGAATAAGATCGATTTTAAGACACATTGGAGGGAGAGAGAAGGGAGAAAGGAAGGGAAGAAGGGGAGAGGGGAAGAGAGGAGGAGAAAGAAAACAAAAATCAAATCCA
Organism: Dromiciops gliroides; assembly: GCF_019393635.1. Taxonomy (NCBI): domain Eukaryota; kingdom Metazoa; phylum Chordata; class Mammalia; order Microbiotheria; family Microbiotheriidae; genus Dromiciops; species Dromiciops gliroides. The sequence goes on from NC_057863.1 coordinate 605,817,159, forward strand.
TCCTCAAAGGATGAGATTTTTGCTACACTGAGATGTTCCAAAGAATATGTTATGTCATGGACTCTGAAGACAATCCCCAAAGGGGGTTCCGGGAGCAATAGCTGCATCACTGCAACAGGTATGGGCTCTCTCAAGGTAAGCATGACTAAAGAGACAGCTCATCTGAAGGGGAAAGCACCGGCTTGTTTGGGTTTGTCTTTTTTTTTTTTTAAATCAGCCTCATTGCTTTTTATTTCTTACCTGCCTGTGCAATTTTGTATTGCCCTATTTCTTCACCAGAGCTACAGTCTTTATACAGTTAAGAAGGTTATGCTTTTATTCGTCTAATCAATCCAGTTAGCATGTTTACCCAGAGTTTAATTGGTTTTTAAGTGCACATCAGAGAACCAATTTGTATGGCAAAGTTCTGATAACGCCAAAGCTCACGCTGTCAGCTGTCACATGAGGCTCAGGTGAGGAGGGGGGGAGGAGGAGGGGGAGGAGAAGGAGGAAGAGGAGGAGGAGGGGGGGAGGGGGAGGAGAAGGAGGAAGAGGAGGAGGAGGGGGAGGTGGGGGAGGAGGAGGAGGGAGGTCTTACCTGGGGAGGAGGGAAGCGCTGTTGGGAATAGGCAGTTTGTTGTGGCTGCTGTGCCTGGGACTGAGGGTACGCAGACTGCTGAGAGAGGGCTGCAGAGGCTGTCTGCTGAGGTGGCTGCTGCTGGTAGGGTGACTGTGCCTGCTGTTGGGAGTAGGGGGGCTGGCTTTGGGGGTGCTGTTGTGCTGTCGACTGCTGCTGGGGATATGGAGATGGGGACTGCTGATGAGAAGGCTGGGATGGCTGCTGAGAGTAAGGAGGCTGGGCGGCCTGGAGCTGCGGCGGCTGTGACTGAGGCTGCTGTGGGTAGGAAGGCTGGGCATGAGGAGTCTGAGATGGTGGTGCCTGGGAATAGGGCGGCTGCTGTGGGTGAGGACTTTGCTGGTTGTAATATGGACTCTGGCCCTGCTGGCCATACCCGCTGGGACCTTGCTGACCGTAAGGAGGAATCTGTACAAAGAGAGGAGATGAATTTTAGCTTGGAGCTCAGGAGCAGTCGTTCTGAACCACAAATCTACTTAAAACCATTCATTTACTGCAAATCAGACTCAACAAGTACTCGATTGGTGGTAGAGAATACAAGGAGTCCAATTTGTATGTGTATAGGAAGCAACCTCATACCCTGGTTTAACAGACTGAAAAGCCAGGAATGAAGAATGCTGACCCAGTCACTAGCTTAGTGCGGAGCTCAGAAATGCCTTCCTTCTTCTACTCTATAAAGTGGACAAAGCAATCTAGAGGTCTACCCCACCCTCTCTCAAGTCACCATCATGAGGGAAAAAGACTAGAAAGAACTCTCCAAGCCCAGTACAGAATCCCATGGGCGGGCAGCAATAACAGGAGAGGCAGAATGGCCTGGCAGGTCTAGGGGGTTGGTCTGAAGGTCAAGAAGACTGTCTTCATCTGTAAGATAAGGAGGCTTCACTTCCTGACCTCAAAGGTCTCTTGTGCCTTCGAGGCATCATCTTCCTATGAAACTCCTGCATCCTCTACAATGCTGACAAAGGGTCATCCAGCCTCTCAACAAACCCCTCCAATGAGGGGGATCTCAGTGCCTGGCAGGCTATGCGGCACCAAGTGCAGAATGGAGAACTGGAGGACCCTGGTTTAATTCCCCCTCTGCCCCGTAAAGCCTATTGGGCAGCACACTCACAGCTTCTCTGGCCCTCAGTTCCACCATCCATCCATGGAAGGGGTAGAACTAGACGGCCTCTGAGACAACCCTTCCAGCTCTAAAACTATGACCACGACCTCCAGAAATAGCCTGTTCCATTTTTAGATTGCTCGACTTGGAAATTCTTTATGTTGATAGGACCCATTGGTCCTAATTCTACTCTTTGAGGCTAAGGAGAGTCAATGTAACCTCACTTTTACACGATAACTGTTTGGATGTTTCAATTACGCAGTTCTAATTCTGTTAACAGACATTACCTCCCTTCTTAATCTTCCCTTTTACTTCACCGTCCACCTTCTAAAATGTACTATTCTATCAAGGAGAACAAACGTTCTCAATTATTTCAGCAGAACAGCCTTCAGTCATGGGATTATAGGGTTCAGAGGAGAGTCCAGCACACCTGGTTTTACAAGTAAGTAAACTGAGGCCCAGATAAGTCACTGTCCAAATTCACAGAGCTAACAGAACTAAGGATTCAAAGTTAGGTAGTGACTCTAAATTTTGCCTTTTGGTGTTTTTTTTTAAACTATGCCATCTTACCCAGCCCCATTCCAAATGTCCCTAAAAGGGTAGGATGTATATTTAGAGTTGTTTTCCCCTTGCTGGATCTATTTGATGCCATCCCCACCTTTTCATAGATCTGCCTTTATCTCCCCCCCTCCACGCGTGCACGCACGAGCCCTATCAAGTGCTCACACACTAGCACTCAGAAATGAGGCACAATAAGGGCCCAATGTATGTCCATAGAACGGGGTAATTCCTTGGCCCAAAGCTGACTGCCCAACATGGACATGACAAAGGTTAGCACTCTCTGGGTCTCAGTAATATCACAATGAAGTGAGGAACTGGCTCAAAGTCCTGTTAAGTAGGTACAGGTAGCTGTGAGACTCTAAAAGGCTTACTTCCATAGTTGTACATTATTCTCCTCAGTAGTGAGGGAGATGAAAATAACCAAGTCCATAACTACCTGCTGTGCATAAGAGAGGCTGCCCATTGTACTCTGTGCCCGGCCTTGCATGGTCATGGGGTACCGCTGAGGAGTCTGGGATCCATATGGCTGTCCTGGGTATCCATGTCCTTGCTGTGGTCCTGATGGAGGTCCCTGTTGCTGTGAGTATGGGTTACTGCCACCATACGGCTGAGGTCTCATCTTGCCCATCTGATCCATTGGACTGGATGGCTATAAAATAAAAAGGGTCGTAATATTAATAACCTTGAGCATTTAAAAGATGTAGCTAATGCTCGTATACAACCACCACCCCAATCTAAGAGGACACACTGGTCCAGGATGACATGCTAAGGGGTCCTAACGAGCCTGTGTGCCTTCTTGAGTGCCTGCTAATTCTGAGGTGGTGGCCATAAGGGACTCCAGGTCAACCCTGCCTTTTAACAGTCTTTCTTTTTGACTAAGCTCAAGAAAAAAAGGCGGGGGGGGGGGGGGCAACAGGAAAAATGTGGAACAATTTACAGTCATACTAGAGCAGGAAATGAGATCACACAAAGTCTGGGCAGCACGGGCACAGTGAGCCACTTTGCTTAAGGTAACCAACACTGATCCTAGGAGACTGTGGCTGAGGACTCAAATATGTGGGTGTCCAAATGCTTGCATTCCTCCAGTAGTTGCAATACCCCCCCCTCCCTCCATGCACACCTGTACCCTGTCTTCACTACAGTACAGGCAGTTAAATTTATGCCTCCTTCCAAATGAGCAACATGGCCCAGTTACGGTTGCTGAGGGAGCCATAACTTTGAATTTGACTAAATTCTCAAGCCAAACTCTGCATTAATGTAGCTTCATTTCATATCCAATGTCTGAGGGGCTTGGGGGTCAAATTTTAAGGAAAAAAAAAAAAAGATGGCCTTCAAAGGCACAGAGCACATTACTGCCAGTAATGATGGATCTTGATGACCCCTCCCCGCCACCAAGTTCATTTGCCCGGGTGTTTACATACAAACATGTCTTTGTTTTTAGTTCTTTCTCAGGTAGCAGGGACAACTGACCAATTTCAGCATCTTAGCATGCCTTCCTTCACCCCAACTTAATTTGTTCTAATTTGTAGATTCCAAGAATATGTTCTATCCTCCTCCAGTAGGACTTTAGGGCCAAGGGCCATGCCACTTTACAAATATTAAAAAATATATTGCTGGGGCAGCTAGGTGGCGCAGTGGATAGAGCACTGGCCCTGGATTCAGGAGGACCTGAGTTCAAATCCGACCTCAGACACTTATCACAAACTAGCTGTGTGACCCTAGGCAAGTCACTTAACCCCAATTGCCTCACCAAAACAAAACAAAACAAAAAACCAAGAAAAACAACCCCCCAAAACCAAAACAAACAAACAAACAAAAATATTGCTATTTTTCACTGGCTCTGGATTCAGGAGGACCTGAGTTCAAATCCGGCCTCAGACACTTAACACTTACTAGCTATGTGACCCCGGGCAAGTCACTTAACCCCAACTGACTCACTAAAAACATAAATGGTTATTTTTAAGGGAAGTTTCTTCTACTATGTTAGAAGTTTTGCCCTTGTAGAGCAACAAATCTAGGCCCAATGGTATATTAAAACAAAACAAAAAACCAAAGCAAGGATTTAAAATTAGCCCTAGGACAATGGGGGAGGGGAAAAACAAACCAAATCCAAATGGCAGACAGGATTTTTCATGTACCTCTCCAGGCCTCAGTTTCCTCATCTGTACATGAATAGGTGAATTGGACTCTTTCCAATCTCCATTTCTCCTTCCATTCAAACGTTCCATGCTCTAAAGTCCCTTCCAGCACTAAGACTATATAATTATACCTATGTTACTAATAGATGAAAAGTCATGAACTCTAAAAATGGTGCTGGAAAATTCAACAACCCTTCAAGTAATTTCTATTCATATGGGCTTTTACAGAATATTAGCTAAGTAATTTATCACAAAGAAGGAAAATGTGTTTGTTTTTTTAAGGGTTGGGGGGATGAGGTGAGAACAAAGGAGGACAAAAGACAGTAAGAATAGACTTGGCACTTTTACAGATAAAGAAAAGAAAGAGACACCAGCCAAGTCTTGCTTTCCCTCAGTTTCGAAGCTTCTAATATACAGAGACCTGGGTGAAAACCACCTCCCAAATCACAACTATTGAGCAACTGTTAACGCCAATGTTATTAAAAGTAGTGCTTCCACCAGCTTTTCCCAAGTAAACAATTCCTGCCAATGTCCTGCCTGTGTTCCAGAAGCTCCAGTAAGATTCCCAATCTTCATTTTGGGGCTGCACGTATCCTTTTGGGACTATTTAAGAGAATTTAGGTTTAACAATGATTGGACTAGTAAGTAATGAATGGTGTGTGTGGTTTTCCCCACACACACCTGGCAATGGCCCCAATTTGTTACCATCCCCTTTCTATAAACAGTTCAGGGTTTACACTGCTATCTATTACAGTCCAGCCCTTACCTCAATCCTTGCCTGCAGCTGGGTAGCCATATGGACCATATGGGGCAAGCCTCCTCCACTGAATGAGAGAGCTAGCTTCTATATAGTGCTTTAAGCATTTGCAAAGTACATTATAGGTTATCTCATTTGAGTCTCACAAAAGACCTGTGAGGGAGGGGCTGTTATTACTCCCACTTTTTAGATGGGGAAAATGAGGTTGAGAAAGGTAGAGACTTACCCCTCGGGTTACTAAATGTCTAAGACAGTATCTCCACTGCACCATCTGGCTGCCTCACATGCTGATCTCTAAAGTCAGTCCACTGTAGCCAAGTCCCATGAGGTTAAAAAAAAGCCCAGGGAGGTCCCTTTAGAACGAGGGCTGATGTGACCACCTCCCTACCAAACATCCTGGGTAATCCTCTAAGCCACTTTGCACTTTTGGAAACACCTCCAGCATTCAAAACGGCAAGAGACTAAGAGTCAAGAGACCTGAGTTTGTGTCTTCTGTTCTCAAGTGAGACATGGACATGTTATGTCACTTCGTTAAACCCCAGTCCTCTAATCACTGGAATGACCAGACAAGCTCTAAGGTAGGGAACTCCTGCTCCTGCCATTCCTTCTGCTTTGAGTGGGCCGTTGCTTCTACCATCCTCCTGCTTAACAGCCCCAACAGCTCTCCAATGCTTACCATCACACAACTATTTTAAAAATTAACCCTAAAATAAAACTCTAGGGTTGGACCTGAGATAGATGGTGCACAAAACTTTACATCTCTTTTTGGGTCTTCAATTTCTTCAGCTATAAATACGGGAGTTGGTCCAGATAATCACTGAGGTAAATTCAAAATAAAAAAATCACCTACCAGTTCTAAACCAGTCAGCCTTACTTTCAAGGCCCTTCGTGATCAGCTCTCACCTGTTCCGGCCGATCTTATTTCCCACTAGAATTATAAAATCTGAAACTAAGAAGAGATTATTGCACAGTTCTGTGGTCACCCCACCTGTGGCCAATCAGTTCCAGGACAAGTGCCTTTGTCTCAGATTTAAGAGCCTGCACAATCAAGTTCCAACACCCTATTCCGGTCTTATTTCCACAAACTCTCCATTCCTGCCAAAACAGATGACCAGTCACTCCCTGATCCTGGAATGTTCTTGGACAGTCTTGGTGGCCTGTCCTCCTGGCCAGAATGCACTCCTCTTCTCATCTCGACCTTCTCTTTGAGTCCTCATCCAAATGAAAAAAATCATTTCTTCCTCGAGTTTTCCTGCAACACTTAGCCTGGATTTCCTTTGCCCATGGTCAGTTCTACTTTTTATCATACTCATTTGCCAATTAGATTATAAGCTCTTTGGGGCCACAGGCTATTCCACTTTTCATCTTGTTATCCATGGCACCTGGTCCATAACAGGCATTTATTAAATATTTCTTAAATGAAAATAGCTACTGCAACATGAACCTTCTGGCTCCCCACATCCTTTCCCAGCGCTTTGCTTTTTGTGCAGGCTTTTACTAACCTCCATCCCATGATGCCCAGCTTAAGTAGTGCTCCCCCACCTCCTCCCAGCCTTCTCCAGCAATTCCAGGTCACAGGGAGCTTTCTTCCTTTCTCTGAATGTACTACATTTGCACTGATGGTTGGCACTACAGGTTTTAGAGCTTAAAGCTAACTTAATGGAAACGATTAGGGAACAAGTGAATGTAAGCTCTACGAAGTTAGAAATATGCCACATCTGTCTTCTTTGCCTAGCACTACAGTGACAAAAAGAGCATAGTTGATTGTGATAAGCAAAATGGGGGCAGTGAGGCTACACACTAATGATAAACAGGACTGACTCTCTGAGGTAGAGTGGACACTTTGGGTCATTTCATACAGGAATCTCCCCTCTTATAACATTCCCAGCCTGTGATGAAATGGAAGTTGGCTGAAGAGCTCTTACAATAGCGACTTCGTGACCTCAATGAGGAAAGACCATCCCATTTGGGGATACCCTCATTGTTAAGAAGTCCTTCCTTATCTGGGAGGCCAAGATCTGCCTTCAGTTATCAAAACAACCAATATGCATCTGGGAATACCAGAGACAGAAGAGAGGAATACAGAATATAAAGACCTTGAGGCAAGTCTAGGAGAGAGGCTGGTCCAAGAACTCTGGATGAATGACACTGAGAGGTCTTTCAGAGAGCACCTGTGTCCCTGTCCCTTCCCCAACCCACTGCTTAGGTAGAAACACTTCTCTGAAGGCCTATCAGTAAATCCTGGCCTTCTAAAAATCATAGAAGAACAGAGTTGGAAGAGACCTTGGAATATAATGTCAAAGCCAGAAGATACCTTGGGGATGAACTATGCCACCCACCTCACTTTACAAAGCAGGGAACAAGAGGTCCCCAAGTTGGGCAGTGACACAGTTACAAAGGACTTTCTTCATCTCAACAAAAGTTCCTTTGTAGGTTTCCAGTGATCTATCTGTATGGCTTTACTAAAGGATTGATGCATCTTGTGGGGAAAGCAACAATAAATCATCAAGTCCTCCATCTCTAGCATTCTGACCCCTACACTTTGGGAGATCTGAATGACATGTGACTTCAAGAAACTCTTATTTTATTCCTTGAGTAGGTCAAAGATTTCCTTCTCAAATAACACATGTAGTCTGAAGAGTTTATATCAGTAGAACATATAGCCTCAGAAGCTAAAATAAATTAAATTAAAACACAATTACTCTGCTCTTGTCAACCTTAATCTTATCTAGCTGTAACAGAAAAAGGGAAACAAACTTGGCTCAGAATTTGAGAACAAACTCTAAACAATGTACAATCAGCTCTTTTTTATGAACGGAGAAAGTAAGGCTCAGAGAATTGGGACTTTTTGAAGGCAACAGATCAAAGGAAGGACAAAACTGGCCTTCAAGCCAAGTATCCCAATTCCAAGTCTAAGACTTGGTCTCCAATAAGTGACAAGGGCCCCCAAATCCTCACTAATCAGCTTTGGAACTAGCCATTACAGACCAGGACAATTCCAACTACAGACAGAAAAAAAGACAGGAGGAAGTGCCTATTGCCCGCAGGCACGAAAGGAAGAGTCAGGGGACAGGAAGGGAAACACCAAACCAGAGCAGCAAAGAGCTGGAGATTCAACTCTGGGACTGACAGAGAGGAAATCCTTTCAATGGGAAACCACAGGAGTAGATTACTGTGATTACACTTCAAAAGCAAAGACTCTGCCACAGAGAGACATAATGAGAGGAAAGCGCTGCCCCCTTGATCAGGGAAGTCCGGGGGCCCCCTGCTACACACTCGCAGGCATTCATAAAAAAAGGAATGGAACCATAAGAAAGCTCCCAATCTCCGTCTCCCGCTTATCTCCCTCCAGATCACCAGTCACATTATGAACTGCTTGCCAAACGTAGGGAATCAAAGGCTGCCAGTTTAGGGGCATCAAAGACAAGAATGCCTCCTGAATTTGCCCTTTCTGAGATCTAACTTGTGGGAAAATATCCAAGACAAATTGCTTCTAGGTTAAGAGCTGGTACGGCTGAGTTTTAGCTCTGAGAAAACAGATCAAGAACACCAAAGTTAGAAGCCCCTCCAGATCAGCTCCACTCATGGAAATGTTGTCCTGGAAAGTGTGTGAATGTCATTTTTTTTTTAGGGCAGGGATGATTTTGTCTTTTGAATCAAATTCAGGTCTAATATTAATTACAAAAAGCTAGAAAAATAGATTCAGAAAGGCAGCATGGGTTATTGCAGTGAGTGGCATGCCAGACTTGGAGTCAGGAAAATTTGGTCCTAAATACTACCTCTGAGACTCCCTGGCTGTGTGACTGTGGGCAAGTCAAGTAAATGCTCAGTTTCCTCATCTGTCAAAAATTGACACTATCTATATAACCCTTCACAGCACAGTCAGGATCAAACGGGATGATTATGTAAAGCACTTTGCAAACCTTAAGGTGATCATAGGAATGGTGATTGTTGCAGTTATTCTTACAGTGGAAAGAGTACCAGACTTTAACCAGGGAGAGCTGTGTCTGAATTCCAACTCAAAAAGAGTATTTGTTGTGTGGCTGTGGACAACACCCCTGACCCTCACTAGGCCTCAGGTTCCTCGTCTTTTACATGTGGGCTAATGCTAACGTCACAGGGGCGATACAGATAAAGCCAAATATATGTATCTTCAGACTCGAGTTTTTAAATGGAGTGTTTAGAATGAACTGCACAAAAGATGATCTATCTTGGAACTCATAGGTTAAGCCTGGAGAATCATATGTAAAAGGGAAAGAAAAGGTATTCTGGAAGGCACACACACACACACACACACACACACACACACACACACACACACCCCTCTCAGCCTTCTTCTAACTTTGCTGAAATAATGCCAACCACCTAAGGAGAGTCCAAAGTACCCAGTTAGTCCTGGTCCAGAGACAGGAGCTCAGGCCGGAAGGTGACCAGGATGGTGAGGATTTAGAATCATGCCACGTGAAAGGGAATTTAAAAAAAACAAGAGCTGTTTGCCCTTGAGAAGATCTAGAAGTATGACTTTTCTAGTATGTTGTTGTTATCATCATCACTGACATTATGTTACATGATAAATTCAATCAAGAATAAATTGGAAGCCCAGGGTGAGAAATGGCATTTAATTAAAAGCCCAAAATTCAGGGGTGCAGCTTGTAGCCTATTGCAGTCCCGATCAGTTAGTAGTAAGGGTAACAAAACACAAGGGCTAGGACATAAAGAAGAAATCTGTCTCTGTGCTTGGCCCCAGGGGAACACAGTAAAAAAACCAAGATGGGAGAAGGAAGAGGTGAGGACTGAAGAGAAGCCGATTTTAGCTCCATGTAAGGATAAAAACTTTGTAGTTCTTTAAAATGAATGGGAGGACTGACCTTGTCAGGGATGCTGGTCCAGGTAGAGGTGGCTTTGGTGACTTGGAGAACAGAGGGGTCTATGAATTGGCTACAGAAAAGTTCCCATGCTAAAAACCTCAGTGAAGCGGGCTTGGGAACTACCAGAGAGGCAGGAGCTCTTGCAGCCCATGCTGTTACCCTTTACTGTTGACTGGTCAAGATGAGCACAATCCAGAAGCTGCACCCCAGAATTGTGGACATTTCATTAAATGCCACTTCTCCCCTTGGGCCTCCAATTTATTCCTGGCTGAATTAATCACATAATAATAATAATAATAATAATAATAACAATAATAAAAAGTCCCTGGCTCTTTAACCAAAAGAACCCCTAATTGATTCCCACAGTAATTAACCTGCATTTTACCTCCGAGAGCGGTAGTTAAGGAAGTCGGCACTGCTATTTATAACTCATCTCAAATTGAGGGCAGACTGCCTAAAATCTAACACATCCCAGCTGTACTCCTGTTTGAACTAGGGCCAAGGGAATTTTTTAAAGCAATCTTGGCACCGAATGAATGACACCAACAGTATGAGAGCGCAAGTGGTTGTGTTGTGGTGACGTAGCAGGGGAGGTGGGATGGGAAGGGGGGGGGACAGGGTACTGGGATCCCTTCTCGTGCAGGCTTGGCTGTTCACTAGGTCCCTGTACAGTAAACCGGGAGCCGCCCACTGAGAGCCAAACACAGGAAAAGACTTCCTGTGGAACGCCTTGAAGTGAGAAACACATGGCTAATCTGAATAAACGCGAAGCCACTGCCGCCCCTGCCAGGAAGGTTAGTGCTCGTAATCTCTGGCCATGAGGCTGGCTGCCGGAGAGGTCTTGGACTGGCGCCTGGGAACCCACAAAGAGCTGGGAGAACAGATGGGTAAGGACCCCAGCAAAAACAGCGCCGGGGCACGTGACCCGCCACATGGCCCCGCCAGCACAAACTATTGTCTAGCTGCTGAATTCCTTCCCCTCCATACAAAGACATCAGGCCCCTTGCTGCAATTCCAGGGATAAGGAGCAGCTGCTGATCGGCATCCCTTGCTGGACCCTTCCCTGCTGAAGCTCTTTCCCTGTTTTGAGTCCCTGGGATAACCAGCACTGGAGTAGGCCCCTCCCCACCTCTTACAGCGACATGCAAGTTCCATCTGCTCCCCATGGCTGAACTTAGAAAGGATTCTATAGAGGATAAAGAAGGTACTTACTTCCCTCCCCCAAAAAAGGCCTGTGTCTCATCTTCACAGCATCCCAGACAGCCTTTCCCAACTCCCCAGCTAAAGACAGATTTTCATCTGGTGCCACCTTCACTAACCACATAAACTGTAGCCTGTTAGTGCAGTTAGCTCAACAAACCCTGTCTCTTTGCTACCCACCTCTCTACCTTCTTATACATCCCTCCCTTACCCTCTACAGTCCAGTCACACTAACCCACCTGCTGCTCCTCACACTAGGCCCTCCATCATGACCCATCCAGGTGCCTTTGCCCTGATTAATCTCCCTGCCCGGAACACTCTCCCTCCTAATCCCTCTGGCTTCTTCACAGCTCAGCCCAAGAGCCTTTCTAGCTTCCCCTCAACTGCTAGTGTTCTCCCCCAACTACTGGGTCTTCACTGTGTGTGCAGTATGTTTATACTTGCATATGCATCTGTTAGATTGTAAGCTCTTGGAGGGCAGGGCACCTTTCATTGAACACAGTGCCTGACACACAGAAGGTATCTAATAAAGACATAATGGGACCTCCGAAACTACCATAACACCCTCCTTTTAGAGAAGAGGAAAAGTGACATGTTTAAGGTTAAATAGATTCCACTCCAAATCTGTTTTTCTCCAAGACCACCACTAACGTACCTCAAAGCATTTCTTTAATTCCTTCTTTCTGACTCCTCAGTTAACTTTCCCACTTTAAAGTTTTCTACATGGTTGAAAAACACTTCACTGTTGCATAGGAAGGAAACTTGGCCTTAACAAAGTCCAAGCCTCTCCTTGGAAGAGTAATGAAACAAGAAGGGAAGTAGTTTGCCCAAGACCACACAGTGGCAGCAGAGCTGAGACTTGGTGGTGGGGGTGGGGAATGGTAGAACTCCTTCCATTATACCTGATTCCAGATTAATCATTAAGGGAACATAACTCAATGGAGAACTTACTAACTCCCTAATTCACCTTCCTCCAACTGGAGAAGCAACATTTTGGTTTTGTTTTTTAAAAGTTGTGTACATGTAAGGTTGGGGAGGGGTACATCATGGGAAATTGCTCCCATGACAGGTCATATGCCATCCAAAGCTTCCCCAAGACTAGGTCAATACAAGGGTGCAGAGCGGGAAGAGAATACCACTGAAGCAGGGCCACTGCCACCTCCCTCCTGGGCTTGCTTGGCCAGGGCACTGGGAGAGCCCCAGCTTTGGACTTCAGGGGAATCTTAGAATCTCAGAGCTCGAAGAAACCTCAGCATCCAGTTCAACACATACCAACAAAGAACCCTTGGGGTAGCACTCTGGATGAGGTTCGGCGTTCTCCTCATGACCTTTGATGGATGCCCCCATTCCACTTCTGAAGAGTTCTCGTCATTGGGGAGTTTCTTCTTCCATCAAACTGAATTCTGCCGGCCTCTCTGCAACTATAACCCATCATTCCTGGTTTGGCCGGCTGGAGCCCCAACAGAACACATCCAATCCCTTCTTGAGAGCCCTTCAAATGTAAAATAGGGAAGTCCCCACTCCCAATGCACCTTTTTCTTTCTCCAGGCTAAACATGACCAGCCACTTCAAACCATCTTCAGATGGCCTGGACCCAGGATCCTTCACTACTCCAGTTGCCTTTCTCTGGATGCCTTCTAGCTTATCAACGTTTCTCCTAAACAGTGGTGCTCAAAATCAAGAATATTCACCAGAGGCAGTCTTGACCAGGGTCAGAAGACAGAAATTCCCCCACCCCTATAACATCCAAAATTTCCACTGTTTTCCTGCTTAGCAAACTGAGGTTCCAAGGAGTCCTATGGCTTGTGAGTATATGCTAGGACTGAACTCCCGACCGGCTTAGTCGTTGTGATTCCAAGCCCTTTTCCCTCTGTCTCATGCTAGAAAATTCAAATGCCACCTAACCTTGGGTAAATAAATAAGAATTGGAGTAATAGAGAATATCCCATTAAGACTGGTACACACACACACACACACACACACACACACACACACACACACACACACACACACACACACACAAAGAAAAGAAAAGAAAAAGCAAAGGAGCCTAGCTCTCTTCAGTTGCTTCATTTCACCTTCCAAGAAGTTAGCAAGAGCTACAGTGCTCTGTGAATGGAGATGACCCTCCTGGGCAGAAGGACTGGGGCTTGAGTCTCTGAAGCAGGTGGAATCCTGCCAGCTTGGGATAGGGGTGGGATTTCAACAAGTGTCTGCCTAAGCCTAATTCACAGAACAAGAATGAAAGACCAATCTGACAACTTTCTGGGGAGACCCCCTGGTCAGACATGAAACAGAAAGCCTAGACCTTCCAACCTGCTCTGGGATGTTGAGAGGGATCTAAAACCTACAACAACATGTAGAGAAGAGGCCACACTCTCTTTAGGGGAAATGCAAAAACCACTTCTTACATCAAACCGAATTTTGCTGGCCTCTTTGCTGACCTTTTGCCTCTAATCCATTATTCCTAGTTTGGGTGGCTGGAGCCCAAACAGAACATATCTAATCCCTTCCTGACAGCCCTTCAAGTGGAAGAGATAGAAGTCCCTTCTCCCAATACAATTCTTTCTTTCTCCAGGGAAGGCTGTATCTTTCTCTAGGGAAGGTTGTACCACTTGCCCTACACTAGTGAAAAAAATCAGGAGAGCTATTTAGGTGACAAATATGGGGCCAATGTTGAGAAAAGCGGCCCCAACTCACACTTCAACAGTGCTTTCAGGTTTACAAAATGCCTTCCTCATAGCCCTGAGGTGGGAAGAATGAGGATCATCCCAATTTTAGTAAGGGCACCAAGGCTCAGAGAAGTAATCACATAGCCAGGGACACAGAGCTAAGAGTCAGATGGGGAGGGAATGAATGTTTCTGCCCTATTAAAGGCAGGCAAGGGAAGCCCCCCGAAAGAACGAGAAGGACCCAAATACCAGTCACAGACGTCCTAACAAAGGGCTGGATAACGGCTTGGATATGCTCATGTGGGGATCCTCGGTTATGTAAAGGCTTGACCACACAGCCTCAGAAGTGTGTTCAAACTCCAGTTCTCTGACTCTATTGCTAATGGAGCTGCACAGCTGCCCACCCCAAAGAGGCACGTCAGAAAACCACGGGCAGGTGGTTTGCATGTCTTCCTCCAGCTGGGGTGTAAGCCATCAAATGGCAAAAGCAGAGAATCATCTGATGCCTTCTCTAACTGATGATAAACAGAGTCTCGGCTCCTAAGTCCACAGGACCCAAGTCTGATCCACCTGAGGTGAAGCCATCTCAGTACCTAGGCCAAAGCAGCTGCCGTCCAGAGCCGCCAATCCTGATTGAGATCTCAGAGAAAATGCTCTTCTGGCATGTTCATCCTCCTCACCTTTGGGGAAAGATGGAGTAAGGAGATTTTCCCCATTCCTGATCTGTTCCAAAAGCAAAACTGCAATTCTTTCTAAAGGGAATTCCTTATTTGGCAGCATCAGCAAAGATGCAGGGTGCCAAGGATAGAATCAGATATTCTCTCTGGAAAGGACTTCAGAATACAAACTGTTAAAACAGAAAATGGTAAGGCGGAGATGCCTTTAGAAATCACCAGCTGAAGTACCTCATTCTTTAGGGGAAATTGAGGCACAGAAGAAGGATGGTGGTTGACCTAAAGTCTCACAGAAGATTAAAAGGAAAGCAAATTAAATGCCTTTCTCTAAAGCCAGAGGACCCAAAGTCAGATGGTCCTGGTTCTTGTCCCAGCTCTGGGTCTAAGACTTTGAACAAGTCATGATCTCTCAACTGTAAAATGCTAAGGAATCTTCTAGCTTTTGCAATCTATACGAATTCACTAATTTTTCAGAGGGCTTAGAAAGAAGGGCAGAATCCCACTAGTACAGAAAAAAAAAAAAAGAAATGCATCATTTCCTTAAATATTATAGACAATCATCCTCAACCAAACAGCCAGGCTTTCCAAACGATAAGGACATTAATCATTCAGAATCACCAGGCAGGGGGTGGGGGGAGGTGGCTCATTTTCAGCATGACAAGGTCTGTGTTGGATTCAAAGGAGGCGCCATATTACCCTGCCCTTCTTGTCCATGCTAGCACACCATAACAGCTAGAGCTACTCCAGGGTCCAAGTATAATCTCGTCTCAGCTACTGAATGATTTGGACAAAGCATCTTTATATCATAGGGGTTAATGCTATGAATAGATGACTTTGAAGTTAGCTTCCAATTCCACAAATTGATGTTGTATTTGTTTCTATGCTCACTTAAGTATAGGTTTATTTTATATATAACATATATATGGATACTTTATAAAGTCAATGATATCATTACCATAGGTACATACTCCTCATCACAATTGCACTGAAATGTTTCCATATCTTGTTCCATGTGCTACAAGCCCATATTTCCCCATAAAGCTTCTAGAGGAATTCTCTGCTATCTTCAGGGTATGAATATACTACACAAGCTACTTATTGACTCACAGGGTTGTGGTTATCCAATTCTGTAAACATCTGAATGCCTACTCTATTCATAAAGGCAACATGCTAGAGTGAATAGCATGCTGGGTTTGGCGTCAAGACAAGCTGGGTCCGAATCCCACTTCTGACATTAACCTAGCTGGAGAACACTGGGCAAGTTACTAACCCTCTCTGAGCTTGCATGTCCCCATCTGTAAAACAGAAATAACAGCAATGAGGATTGAATGAGATAATCAGGGTGAAGCATTATATAAATGGGAGCTATTATGATTATAGACAGGTTGTGACCTGCCTCTCAGTAGAGGGAGTTCCCCATGTGGATGAAATCACGGATCCTTTGCATAGTCTGTTCTGAGGAATCAATGAGGCTTAAGTTAAAAAATAAAAACAAAAGCCCTAAGTACCAAGACTGAGTCCCCTAGCAGGTAGAAAAGCAGAGCAGACAAAGGAATTCCAGACTCAACATCCAAATGCCAAAAATGATGAGAAAGGGTTTGGCTACTCAGATTTCCATTCCAAGAGCTGTTATGTTCTCTTCTCTCTGGGAGGACCTATATGAAACTGTTCTGATGTAGAAAGTCACAAGCATCTTGGCAATTCAACCCAGGACACGTATTAGGTGGCCCCTCCATGTGCAGAGCACTGTGATGACTGGGGAATCTGGAACAAGGTCTAAACAAGCCAGGGTCCTAGCTCTGGAGCCTGCTGCTCTAGAAGGGGAATGAGACATGCACCCAAAGAACAATAATCCCAGTTAGAAAGAGGGGAGTACACAAGAGAGATTCAACAGAAAGGGAAGAGTGTTGGAGAGAAATCCTGGGACAAATTGCTTAGTAGGCTTTTCTTCTACCTTCTCCCCCAACTTCAAGGTTCCACAAGGTAAAATGGCCTTGGACAAAGATGATTCCATTTTCCCTGTCCCTCTTTCCCTTTCCTACAACCCCACAATTGATGGGAGGCCTTGGTTTCCTACTTTGTAAAATGAAGGGATTAGAATAGAAGGGTATGAAAAAAGGCCCAGAACAGCCAGGTCCTTGATACTTCATTCCTTAATCAAGACTGTGGACAGGCTGTTGTGGTTTGTTCTTCATTCTCCAAGAGGACCATGACATCAGGGTGATGTCATGACTTACACTGAATTGCATTTAAGTGAAGGAGGTCTGTGCAAAGTCACCAGCCTCACTCTCTCCTCCAGAGCCATCTGGGTCCAGTGACAAAATATACATCAGGACAACTGGAGATAGCCCTGGATATTTTAAAGCAATTGGGCTTAAGTGACTGCCAGCTAGTAAGTGTCTGAGGGGAGATCTGAACTCAGGTCCTCTTGATTCCAGGGCCAGTGCTCTATGTGGGCAGGCTAAAATCACGATGAGAACAACACTGGCAGTCCCTGACCTGAGGCTGTGAACCTACAGAAGAGGCCCAGGTAATCACTAGGGGACAGAGAGGCTCTGCCCATAAAGGATCTTTTCCCCTAGAACATCTCAAGGCTTCCAAGATATGTGAAAGTGATTAATCTGAGGCATATATCTGGTACCATAGAATACCAAGGAATATGGATTACCATAGCATTCTGTGATAGAGGTTTGGATCTAGGGCCCCAAGAAGTCTTAGTCCCCGACAGTGTGACCTTGGACAAATGGCTTTACCTTTTGGAGTTCATCTACAAAATGATGGAGTTGGACCACATCAGGGCTTCTTAACCTGTGGTGTGTGCACTTAGAAAAAAAGTTTTATAACTATTTCAGTATGATTGCTTTCCTTGGTAATCCTATGCAATTTATTTCATACATTAAACATTTTTTTTCTAAAGATGGGTCCGCGACACCAAGAAGGTTAAGAACTGCTAGACTCAATTACTGCCAAGTTTGATTCCATTAAGTAACCATCTGCATACAGCTTATCTCTCCAAACAGTTACTATGTGTCTACTATGTGACAAAACCAAAAGTCACCAACCTCAAGGAACTTCGTTTCAGTTGAGGGGAAACATACAGAGAAATAGAGAATTGCTGGAGTAAGGAAAAGGGGAGGCTTGGAATGTCTGCCCTTCTTCATTTGTTAAAACTCAGCTCATGCCTTTTTCCCAGGAAGTGATCTTTCCCTGACATTCCAGGTCTGTGACAACCTTCTACCTTGCAGTTTATGGAGTCTATTTTGCAACCCTCTGATTTAACCTGCGATCAGTAATGCAGTTTATGTCTTGCTGCACATTACTACATGATATTCTTAACTATATATACATCCTATCCCCTCACTAGACTCCATAATGGGAGGGACTACTCCAGCAACAATGCTTGCTGCACAAGAGATGCTAGTGCACATCTGCTTAATGAATGAAAGGCCACATAACCAGGACTTAAATAGTTACAGAAAATGTAAAAACTGTGTTTGGCCAAGGATACTGGGAGGAAATGGCCAGATTTCTTTAAGAGGAAACATCCTCAAAGACTTAGAAAATTAGGAAGCTATGGATAGGCTGAGCAAGGACTTCATGTGATTCTACTTGCATGAAGAATGAACGTGGACATAAGCTATGAACAAAGGGAAAGGTCCTAGAGAGGAAGCAGTGCATTTCACACAGAGGGCAGAGGTGGGGGTGGGCACACTGCAACTTTTAGTAAGCAAGAGCAACACTGTCTCCTGTCGTGATTTATTTCTTTGACCTAATTTCTCAATTTTTCTAACATACTGAGCCGGCTTGTTTGTAAACAGATGTCCCTATATACAATTGCAATTTTGTTCTAAGCTTTTCACAACCTCACCTATCATTAATTACAAAATCTCTTCTGTGTTGCCCTCATCACTAAGCCTTAAAAACCACCACCAAGCAGGCCTCTGCAGTCCAGAGCCACGCTGGGAATTGACATGGATGGCCAATTCCATTTGGGATGATGGGACAGAAACGTCACCATCAGGGTTGATCCCGAGCACTCTCTGTGGCAAAAGGCAGAGGTAGTGAACCCACTTATCTGCAACCTCAGTGAGAGAAGGCTGTCCCAGAGGGTGGCAGGTGTCCATAGGAAGGAAGCATGGTATGCCACCTCCCATGTGACTACCCTAAAGGAAGGTGAATGTATGGAGGAGGTCTGTTCACTTCTACGCCCCGACCCAGGCAGAACTCCAGAGTGTGGCCAAGGGGCCTCTGAATCACTGCTCACTTCATAGTGGGTCCCTTTTCCTTTCTACTGCACTAGTAACCTAGCAGGCAGGCAGTCTGTCTGTCTCTTTTCCAACCCTCTCACACTAATCTCCGCCCTCCACATTGGCCACATTGGCCAATTCAAGGCCAGCTCTCCCCTCTATTAGCCCATCACTAGCCCATCTGTGGTTTGGCTCCTCATGTTCCCTATACCAGAAATCCTCCCTAACCCCAAGTTCTTTTCTGATTCTCCTTTCCCTAATCCCAAAGTGTCCTCCTCTTCTCCAGCCTCTGGCTCACACATCTCTCATGTACTCAGTCAATGGACAAGCACCGAAGAGGCCCTGGGGAAAACTAAGACAAATGAAACTGCCCCCAATTTTAAGGAGCTTACAATTATCAGGAGGAAAAAAACAAGGACACAGATGAGTTCTCTGACACACACACAAGAATACAAAATGCACACTAAGCAATGTGGAGAGGGTCAATCAGAAAAGGTCCCCTCCTTTTAGGAAGTGACACTAGGGCTTAGATTAGAGGGGAGCTGGGCATTCTCAGAGGCTGTGTGTGTCAGCTTGGGAGGAGGCAGGGAGGAGGTGTAAAGGGGGCAGTGAAGGTCAGTTTGGCAGGAAGGCAGAGGGAGGAAAGGGAGTCCTTTTAAAAGCCTATTAAGGTGGCCTGAAGCCCAAATGCCAAGTCAAGGAGTTTGAAACTGACCCTCAAGGCAATGAGAAGCAGAGGGCACTTTCTAAGCAGGGGGAGGGCATCAACTTTGGCAGCTATGATGGGAGACCATCGGCAGGAAAGCCAACTGGAAGACACAGGAGAGAGATGATATAAGAAAAAAGGGTATGGCAAGAGATCTGGAGTCTGGAGGGACACAGGCTTCCAAGCCCATTCGTTAATTCAACAAGCTTTTATTAAATGCCTACTACGTTGCCAGGCACTGGAGTACAGCTTAAGGATTCAAGAGCAAAAACAGACCAGTTCCTGCCCTCAAAGAGCTTACAAGCTATTGGTGGGGGGGGGGGGTAATACATGCTACACACACACACAAGCAATCGATACAAAGAGAGCCTACAGTCCTTATGGTCATTAGGGGATGGGAAGGCACTAGTGAGGGGGAGGATAGGCCCCAGTGTTGGAGCTGAGACTTGAAGGAAGCACTGCCATTCTGAGACAGAGGTGAAGGAGGGGAGACAGCCTAGGCAAAGGCACGGATCCAACGCTAGGGGACAGCAAACAGGCTGGGCTAGCCGTAACACCTGGACAAGAATGTGCTGTAGGCCTGGTAAGGTAAGCCAGAGCTAGACAATAAAGGGATTAAGGCAGAAGAAAGGACATTTTGCAATAGTTTGCAAAAGGGAGCCATGGAAGAATACTGATTTGGGGAGTGCCACAGCGAGGTCTGTGCTTTAGGAATATCAAGTTGGTTGTGACCAGAGGCAAATCTTTCCAATCTGTTTTCTCATCTGTAAAATGGGGGCAGTGAGAGCTATAAGGATCTATCTCATGGGGCTGGTTCAGATCAAGTGCAATAATGCACATGGGGGCTTTACAAAGCTAAAAGCACTGCATAGACAACAGCTCCTTACTTTTCTCATGCTGATTTGTTTTAGAATGATGGATAAAACCTTTTTTAGACAGTAAACTTCAGGAAGACATTGATTGTGTTGTGTCTTAATCTTGCTATGGCTCCCAATATTCTGAACATAGAGCAAGTTTAATAAAATATTATTGAGTTCAATCAAATATAGGACCCCATGGGTTTGCTGCAGAGCCTTGACAAGAAATTGGACTTTCTAACAGATAAAAACCATTGACCATTGGCCTGTGAGTCAGAAGAACTTTATTCCTGTGCTGAATGTTAGTTAGTTCTGTGACCTAGGGCAAGTCATTTCCCTACTGTGAGCCTATAAAATCTGCTATCACCCCCGATACCTGCCTCACGGGGCTGTCATGAGGATTCAAGTGAAATAATGGATGTGAAACGTCTACTACTATTTCTGAAGAGGTGCTGAGGTGGTCCAGCAATGTCTTGATTCATTTATTCTTTTTGTTTACAAGATTTTATCATTATGAAAAAATACTAGAAGGTCAATCTTAGCCATAACAATTCCTATCATGTAGAAGAGAGGGAGACAGTAGAGCAGATGTTTCAGTTTGGGAAGTGATGGGTAGGTAACACCTACAAGTTAATTTCCCTAGACCACTGCCCCCAAACTCCCCACGGCTGGGGTGTCCAAGTTCTCCTTGGTGATCAGACTAAACCAAATACAAAGGTGTTGAAAAGTGGTCCTGGAGACCCAACAGTCTTGTTAAAATTAAAGATGCCCCTCAACTGCCAGACTTTTATACTATCTTTCGATTATGACTGTTCATAAGGAACCTACAGAATTATAGAAACTCAGTTTTGCTGGAGCAGCCAGAAATTCTTTCCAGTTCACTTGCTCACAGGTTCTGGTGCTGTGCCACTCCCTACCAGGTGATCTGTACTGGGAACCCCTGCCCTGCAATTTCCATTCAAAAGTATAAGAATCAGGGGACAGCTAGGGGGCTTAGTGGATAAAGTGCCAGTCCTGGATTCAGGAGGACCTGAGTTCAAATCTGGCCTCAGACACTTGACACTTACTAGCTGTGTGACCCTTGGCAAGTCACTTAACCCCAACTGCCTCACCAAAACAAACAAAAAAGTATAAGAATCAGCCTCTAGCAGCTATTTCTAGAGCTGGACATTTATGCTTTTCACCACCTTTGACTACTCAGAATCGAGAGGATCCATCTGATGGAGAAATTTTAGTCTGAAATCCTCAAGTGGCAGAAAGAGGGATATGCCATTGTACACAGTATCAACAACATTATGTGTTGATCAACTGTGATAAACTTGATTCTTCTAACCAATACAATGGTACAAGAAAGTTCCAAAGGACTCATGATGGAAAAGGCTCTTAAAATCCAGAAACAAAAAAAGAACTGTGGAATATGGATGCAGATTGAACCATACTATTTTGTTTTTGGTGCTTTTGCTCTGATTCTTCTCTTATAACATGACTAATGCAGAAATATGTTTAATGTTATTGTATATATTAAAGACAAATATTGAAAACTATCTCTACATATAACTGGAAAATAATAAAATACTTTTATAATTAAGAAAAAAAAGAGGAATATGCCAAGGCCTCTTAGCCTGATCCTTCACAAAGGACATTTCTTGAAACTCTCTCTCTTCCCCACCACTATCACTATAACCACCCCAGTTCAGGCCTTCATCTCCAATAATAATCGCCTAAATGGTCTACAGTCTCCTCATTCAAGTTCTCCTTAATACAACTGCCAAAATCATCCAAATGCACGGATTTGCCCATGTCATTTCCTTCCTCAAAAACTCTGGGTGGCTTTGCTTCCCTATTGCCTTTTGTGTGTGTGTGTGGGGGGGGGGGCAATTGGGGTTAAGTGACTTGCCTAGGGTCACACAGCTAGTACATGTCAAGTGTCTGAGGCCGAATTTGAACTCAGGTCTTCCTGACTCCAGGGCCAGTGCTCTATCCATCCTATTGCTTTTAAGAGAAAAGCAGGGGCAGCTAGGTGGCGCAGTGGATAGAGCACTGGTCCTGGATTCAGGAGTACCTGAGTTCAAATCCGACCTCAGACACTTAACACTTACTAGCTGTGTGACCCTGGGCAAGTCACTTAACCCCAATTGCCTCACTAAAAAAAAAAAAAAGAGAGAGAGAAAAGCAAACTCCTCATTTGGCCTAGCATTGAAAGGTTAATTCCAACCAAGCTTTCCAGCTTTATTTCATCGTACCTTCCTTCCCCTTTACTCTCTGAGCTCCAACCAAACTGTTCCTACATGCCAGGAGTCCCTCCCCCATCTCACTTCTTCACCTTTGACAGCTAAAAGACCTCTTTTCCTTCTGGTGCTGCTCAGGTCCTACCTCCTCCTCCATCTCCATAAAGCCTTTCCCAATTTTCCCATCCCAGGAGAAAGTTTGTTCATTCTGTGTGTGTGTGTGTGTGTGTGTGTGTGTGTGTGTGTGTGTGTGTGTGTGTGTTTCTGTGTCTTTGTCTCTCCTCCTCCATCCCTTCTATCCCTCCCTCCCCTTCAAATCTTCCTTAGCACACAGTCAGACAGCATTTATTAAGCCCCTACCACATAGGAGGCACTATGCTGAGAACTGGGGATACAAAGGAAGGCAAAAGCACGGTTCCTGTCCTCCAGAAGTCCAATGGGGGAGAAAATGTGTAGCCCACTAGGTACAGACCAAAGATCTGCCCCAGAGATTGGGGATGATCTCAGAGGGAAGGCAAAGGGACTGGGAAAGGCTTCTTGTACAAGGTGAGATTTTAGCTAAGGCCTGAAGGGAGGGAAGTCAAGTGGGAGAATTTCAGATAAGGGGAACAGTTGAGTGAAATTACCCAGAGTCCAGAGAGGAAGTAACATGTTTGAGGTCAACGTCATTGGATCACAGAGTAAGCACATGGAAAGAAAAGAGGTGACCGAGCCTGGAAAGGGAGGAATGGGCCAAGTTCTGAAGGATTTTGGAAGCCAAACAGAGTTTATATATGATCCTGGAGCTAACAGGGAGCATCACTGGAGCTCCCCTTTGCTCCAATCATAATCTCAAAGTAACACAATGATTTGCATACACATCATATCCCCCCATTAGAGTATAAAGCTTGAGGGCAGGGGTTGTCGGTTTTTTTAAACCTTTGTATTATTCCTAGTGTTGTGAGCACAGGACTCTGCCCTTAACATTGATTGAATGGAATTTGATTTCATTCATGACAGAAATTCATTCACTAAGCATTAGGGTATCTATTCTGTCCAAACAATGTCCACCTCTATAGTGCTTGTGGGGGGAGAGTCTTGTGATCCTTGAACCTCATGACAACCTGGGATTGTTATTTCTGTTTTACACGTGAGGAGACTGAGGCATAGATCAATGAAGACATTTGCCTGTAATCACAAAACCAGTATCCAAGCTAGGTGAAGATCAAAAAGACTTGGGCCTTACCCTCAAGAAAGTGACACTCCAGTAAGTGAGAGAATCCCCATACACAGACCAATAGAACGTATATTAAAATGAGAAGTGCCCAAGGGAAGCATAAAGTGTTACAAGATTTGAGCAGACCTGATGCTGAGGGCAAGAGCCCTACACTGAGACTTGGACAATTCCAAGAACTGGATTCTGGTCCAAACTCTGCTATGACTTTGCACTGTGACCTTGGACGGGTCCAAACCCCCTCTATGACGTGATGGGCTTAAACTATGATCTTTAGGGTCCTCCAGCATCACCAGTCTAAGGGAATGTTTTTTGGCTTGAATTGTCTGTGAGGGAAGCACATGAACATTTGTGTCTAGACTGGCAAGGGCATTTAGCAACCTTTTATTTATCATTTTGTTATATTGATCCTCACCCTCCCCTTAAAAAAAATTTCAAAACTATAACAGAAAGACACAGGTTCAGATCATGGGCTGGAAAGGAATACAAAACTCTCTGGGTGTTCAACTTGCTAGGATTACTAGATTCCAAGAACTTTGCTTGAAGTGGGTCCCTAAGTATAGCATCAGGTCTTCCAAGGGCTGAGGATTGAGAACAAAGAAGCCGAAAACACTCCAAGAGGCTCTTCTATCCATTTATTAGGTAACAGGACAATTACTTAGGCTCTAACTACTCAGTTCTCCCAGGTCAAGGTGAGAATCCTCAAGGGAGACCAAGCTTCTCTGAAAGGGACACAAACAAACAACAGCTACCTTAGATTTTAGTAAATCTGCTAGAGTCTATGTATGTATTAAATTCTACCAAGCAAGACGCAGATACCAAAAGAGGACGGTAGGGAAAAAAAAGGAGGGTAGGGGGAAGAATAAAGGCATCTCCCCCAGGGATCCTATGGCAGAGGTACTGGGCTTAAGTGTTCTGCTTGGCCCCAGGGGGCAGAAATAGTAGTAATGGGTACAAATTACAAGGAAAGAGATTTTGCTTCAATATGTGGAAAGCTTTCCTCCCTAACAACTGGAGTTGTTTCAAAGTGGGGTGAGCTGCCTCTAGACAGAATAAGCTCCTTCCCAATTAGGGTGATGGTGGTGTTTAAGCAGAGGTAGATAATACCTCATGTTTCTATAGTGATTGAAGCTTTGTTATAAAGTGCTTTTCTCACAACCCCACTGTGTGGTAGTTAGTACAAGTATCTTGCCCGTTTTACAGAAACTAAGAGACAACTCGTCCATGTTTATCAAACTAGTGAGTGTGAGAAGCTGGGGTTTGAACCTATGTCTCTTGATTCTATCTGCTGGTGAGGTTGTTCCTATGTTCATTATTTGGGTAGGGATTAGACTACAGGATGTAGAGTTGGAGTGGACCTTGAAGATACTATGGACTCCCAAAGCCAGAACAGTGGGCTAAGACTGAGAAGACCCAGGGTCGAGTCCCCACTTTGCTACTCTCTTGCTCGATGACCTGGAGCAAATTAGAGGTCAGGCCCAAATTCCTCATTATATAATCTGGGAGCTAAAGACCCTTCCATCCCTAAAAGCCCATGAAATCAGAATGATCAAGTGGACCTTTAAAGAAATGGGGGGGGGGGAGAGAAGGACAAAATAAAATTCTCTGGTAGAGTAGTATTGGCTAACACCAACACCTGACTCACTGATCCAAGTTTATCCAAGTGATCTGTGGTTACATATACAATCTTCTTTCTTCCCCCTTCTCTGTATGTGGAAATATTCCAATTGCTGGTTTTTGTCAATTTCAGAATTACCAAAAATATTTATTTTTAAAATTTATCCATTTACCCATGCAGCCCTACCCAGTCACTGGGCACGTTGCAGAGCACAACAGAAATAGCTCCAAAATGGATATCTGGGACGAGGTTTGAAATCCTGGCTGCTTGGCCCTGGGCAAGTTATTTCACTTTGGAGCCTCCGTTTCTTATATGCAAAATAATACCACCAACACTATACATCTCAGGAGGTTCTGAGAAAAATGCTTCATAAGCCTGGAAAAGTATCTCTAGAAATTGCATTAGTAGTAATTATAAGAAACATAAGTTATCCCCTGCTGGTGAGATTTCTCACCAGGCCAATGCAGAAACTAACTCAGCTTCTCAGAAAAGCAAGATAAACACATCTTCTGTTCCAATATCATCCTCATACTGACTTCTGACAATTCTTACTCTACAAACTTCACAAATCCTCTACACCTCTAGAGATGGTTTTACAAGTTGCTACCCGCCCCAAAAAGACTGCCTGGTGGCTAAACTCCAAACAATGAGGCTTTCTCTGCTCTTTGCCAGTCCTCCCCTCAGTGGTCAAGGCCCCAGTCCTTCACCCAAGATAGGTACTTATTAAATGCTGTTGTACACGGTGTCTTTGTCTTCTGCAGGACCTGACAGAGTTTATTCCCTTCTCTGCAGGTACAACCTCCAAGAACTTAGGGTCACTCCCACTCCACAATGAGATATTGGGAACAAGTAGCATTAATGTTATAATCGGAGAAGTGCCTTTGTTTGCCTTCTGACATCAATTAATAGTTCACTTGCACCACCCCCTACTAAAATAAAAGCTAAATCGGGTTCCCAGTAATTCTAGTAAAAAATGTGTTTGTTTCTGGCAAGTAGGTGATCCTAGGGGTCCTTTCACCTCCACCTGAATGAGAAAGTAATGCTTGATGGACCATTGATCCAAAGTACTGAAAAGAGTCTGTGGTACAATACATGCATTTGGTGCTTCTTAGGAAGAGATGTGATTTTCTACCTAAGGAAGATGATAGCCATAGACAGCACTAAGGACATGTCAACTGGCACACATTTATTAAGCCACTGACCTGTGTACCAGGCCCTGTGCTAGGATTTCAAAGATAAAAATAAACAAGAGTCTCTGACCTCAAGAAGCTTACATTTTATCAATGTAAACGATACGTACATCTCTAAGTCTACATAGAACTACATACAAAATAAATAGAAGGTACTAATAAGTGAGAAAGTAAAAATAAACGAGCGCTGGGGGTGAGAATGAGAAATCAAGAAAAGTTTCACAGAGAAAATGGCATTTAAGCAGATTTTGGAAGGAAAGCAGAGATTCTAAGAGACGGAAGGGAGGAGGGCATTCCAAGCAAAGGGGACAGCCAGTGAAAAGCATGGAGACAGAGATGGGAGAGAGGGCTGGGAGAGAAATGGGGGGAGGGGAGGAGAAGGGAAGAGAGAGAACACAAGGACAGCAAGGCCGGTCTGACTGGACTCGAAGAGTTCGTGAAGGGAAAGGTAGATGGAGGCAGGATGTGAAGATCTTTACATGGCAGGGAGTCACCAGAGTGTGCTGAATAAGGAAGGGAGTGATCTAGTCAGTCCTGTGCTCTGGCAGCTGTGTGGAAGTTGGAGAGGAGAAAGACTTGGGGCAGGGAGACCAATCACGAGGCAACAGTCCAGGTGAGAGGTAAAGAGGGTTTGAAGTGGGTGGTGCTCCCCAAGCCATGAGAAATGTGGAAGGAAGAGCATCTCAAGTGTTGTCTCACCACACAGAGCCCCACGAGGAAGGTGGTACAATACCTTTTTCCTTGTTTTACAGGTGGCAAAACCGAAGCTTTAGAGAAATGACTTGTCTAAGGTCACACAGCTAGTAAAGGACAGAGACAGAGTGGACTTTGGGTCCTCTTATTTTTTCCACTACACCCTGGAAAAGAAGTACTTTAGATAAAACCGATCCATTCTCTAAAGACATTGCAGTTCAACTTCAGGCCTGGAAGAAGTGGAGTTTGTGATATATAGAACAAATTATAAAGCCCCTGTCAATTAACAAAATCTCAGTCACCCAAGGATGCTCCCAGCATCCCTATCATTTTGTCAGCACACAGCCTGACTCAACATTGCAAAATACATGTGTTAAAACCATAGAATCACACTATGGTTATTAGAGTGGTTTTTCTCTTCTTTCATCTAGTTAGCTGGTATAGTGCTGGAGCTGCAGGCAGGAAGACTTGAGTTCAAATTCAGGCTCAGGAGACTTACTAGCTGTGTGACCCTGGACAAGTCACTTAGTCTCTACCTGCTTCAGTTTCCTCATCTGTAAAATGGGTTGTTGTAAGGACACAATGAAATGATATTTGTAAAGTGTTTTGAAAACCTATGTAAAAGGGGCGGCTAGGTGGCGCAGTGGATAAGCACCGGCCCTGGATTCAGGAGGTCCTGAGTTCAAATCCGGCCTCATACACTTGACACTTACTAGCTGTGTGACCCTGGGCAAGTCACTTAACCCCACTGCCCCGTTAAAAACAAAACAAAACAAACAAAACAAAAACGAAAACCTATGTAAATAAAAAGCTATACAAATGTCAGTTATGATGCTGATGAGGTTAGAAGGGAAGGACCTGTTTGGATTAAAAGGGGAAGACTCTGAAACAACAGCACAGGCAAGGGGCTCAGTCAATGTGATACTGGAAGAGCACGGACTCCAAAGCTGATGAACAGTGTAACAAACACTACAAATACTGACTCTCAGAATAGGCATTTTACTCAGCTGAGTCCAATCCTCCTGGGAACACAGTTTGGGCAATTTGCAGGATGCAAACCTGACTGAGCTATGCCATAGCACCATGGTTAGGGATTTCCTTGAGCCTAAAAGGGGGAAGGGAGGTCTTCTCATGCTGGATGGAAGGAAGGCTACTTAAAAGGCATCTGAGGATTCTCCAACAGGAAATCTGACTGGATCTGGTATTACATGGGCACCAATAACAAGGAAACTAACTGTTATCTGATGCCATCTTTACCACTCACCAACCCTTTTACTTGCTATGAAGTTTAAGGGTCCATTTGGATTTAAAGGCGAAGTCCTTGTTATTACATTCTAACCCAAACTCAGACCCCAGCCCTCCTGGCTAGTGCACACTCAGAGGTGGTTTGACTGCACTTTGTAGCCCGCCCCCCCCCCCCCTTACAAAGTCTGGGGCTTTTTGAAGGGGAGGCTTAATGGAGGTCTTTTGACTATGGGATTTCTAAGGCAACTTGCCTATCACAGACGGCTCTTCTTCTCCCGTGACATTCCTTCTTATGCTCTCTCAAGAGAGCAGAGCTCCAACCACACCAAGCTGCCGGATCCTCCCACACAGCCTCTACGACTCAGCTCGTGCTGTTCCCTCTACCTGGAAGGCTCCCTGGGTCTTCAAAGCCCCAGCCTGGATGCTGCCACCTCTACTCCCCTGGCCAGATGTGGTCAGCCCCTTCTCTGACTGGCCAGCCCATGTGCTGCTGCTGTGTGTGTGAATATTCTGCAAACTAGAAACTATCAGGGGCATCCACAGAGTCCTCAGACTCTGAGCTCACTGAGGAAGAAGCTGGGCCCCTCCTATCAGGACCTGGTGTCCAATCCATGGGTAGATGAACAAGCCTGAGGCGCCCGCTGGTGCAGCATCTGCTCTGCTGGGCTGTCGCTCTGGAGGCAGGGCTCTTTTAGAGGCCTTTTATGGCTGCTTTGCTACAACCAAGTTCCCTGGATTCACTTACCCACAGGTCAGACTGTCCATCCCACTGGAGTAATCTCTTCAGTCTTTAGCAAACTCCTGGGAACATGGCCACAGCTGTTGGCTGGCCCAGCCCAGCTGCCTACAAGGTGAAGGGAATGGAAGGCAGGGAGCCCCATTCTCTTCCTGCTGGGGATCACAGAGCTGGAGTGTCAGAGCAGGAAGTACCCACACAGGGTATTTCAAAGAAATGCTTTGTAAAATGTGAAGTTCTGGATAAACGTGAAACTGCCACACAGAAGGCCCCTTCGTGTTAGAAGGGCCCACGGAAGGTCACACAGCTGCTTAGTGCCAGAGCTAAGATGAGAAATGAGGTTTCCTGGCTCCCGAACCAATGCTCTTTTCCCCCTACACCATGAAGTGACTGCAAAACGATTTCTTTTACTCTACAAAGCCCATCTCCTGACCTGGGAAGCAAAAATAGGACACCCAAACTTGGGTTAAAAAAAGAAGTCCCATCCCAGGTATGAGCAGGAGCTTAGGGACCTCATCTAATTATCTGCCAGGGGAAGACTACCAATGGCTGAGGGCTAGAAATGGGCCTTGGTCAGAATGCTCCACCCCACCTCTCAGCAGACAGGCCAGTCAAGGCTCCGAAGGCCGAAGCCTCGGCTCTAGATGGGCTGTTCTGCAGGGCGAGAGCACACAACTGGTTTGGGGCTGCAGTTTTCCCATTTGAAAAAATAGGGCAATGCTCTGCCTAGTTTTTCTCTGCCTTCTTTTTTATTCTTTTATTTTAAAGGATGGCTCTCTAAATAGGGGAAGGGGAGAGATAGTATCTGAAAATGAAGGCGATGTCACAACAACTTGAGTTAAAAAAAATTTTTTTTAAGATTTTCTACCCATCCCTTCTTCACAGGCAAGGCTATCAGAGGTCAGAGCTCAAAGAGCTCTTGGAAAGAAGGTCGGCTACTATGCCAATACCTTTCATCTCATCTACCAAAGGCCTTCCTTTCCTTCAACGTCTCCAGGCTCTCCTCCTCCACGTGTGACTACTCCTTTTCAGTTTCCTTTGTTAGATCACCAGCCATGTCTCACTCTCCCAAGGCACCTCAGAACTTGGTCCGGGGGGAATCTTCTCTCTCCTATTCTTCCTCTCGGTCATCTCATTGGCTCATGAGCTCAGTTTCTATCTGTATGGAGATGACACCCAAAGCTACATATCCAGCACTCTCGTCTAGGTAGAGGCTCCACTGCCACGTTTCCAGCTGCCCACGCCTTCACATATCTCTTGGTCTGTATATACCAAAGATTCCATGAGTCCCAAACAGGATTCCCTTTATTTCCCCCATCCATCTCTCCCTCCTTCCTCCTAACTTATGACTTCCCCTTCTTCACTCTCAGCCCCATACCCGAGTGGTTGCCCAGTCTTGTGCCTCCTCTCCATTCCTACCCAGACTAGACCTTCTCACCTGGAGCTAGAGCAGCCTCTTAATTTGTGGAAGGGTAAGGTTCTTGAGGGCAGGCACTCTGCTTTTGTCTGTTTCTCTAGCAGAGGCCCCTTCTCTCGACTCCATTTCGAACCTCCTTCCTTGACTGTTGCAATAGCCCTGTCATTCTCCCCATCTCTCCCTATTCCAGTGCTTCCCCAACTCAGCAGTCAAATTACCTTTCCTAAAACACAGGTCTGATCATGTCACACACCCTCCCATCCCATTCAATAAAACTCCAGTGGTTCCTGATCACCTCTAGGATCAAATAGAAAGTCCTCTGGCATCCAAAGGCCTTCACAAGCTGGCCACCTCCTACCTTTCCCGTCTTTTCTCCCATCTCACCCCCTTAGCTCAGGCCACTGGCTTCCTTGCTGTTCCTTAAATGAGGCCCCTGGGTCCCCAACACTATGGTGTCTTCACTGGCTGTTACTCATGCCCGGAATAGTCCCCCTCCTCCTTTCCTCCTGGATTCTCTGGCTGCCTTCCCAGCTCAGCTGAAGCCCCGATCCCCCTAAATGCTAGTGCCTTCCCTCCTGCAATCAGGGATCGCTCATCCCAGATTTATCCCTCGTGCAGCTGGTTTGCACACAGTTGTCTGAGTGTCCTCTCCAGTAGACATAAGCTCCTTGAGGGCAGGGGCTCTCTTGCCTCCCTTTGTACCCTTAGCGCTTGGCGCAGGGCCTGGCACTCAGTTGGTGCCAGCGCTCACTGACTGACCAGTGGCCAAAAGAATATTTATTTCTAAAGCACAAGTCCAGCTCCATCATCCCCCAGCTTGAGCAGAGGCTCCCTCTTGCTTGTAGGATAAAGTACAAGCTCCTGGTTGGCATTTCAAGTCCTTTGTGATCTGATTCCAACCTACCTTTCCAGATGCATTTCTCATCGCCTGTACTCCAGCTCTGGAAGGCTCTCCCCTTCTCTTCCCAATGCCTCCAAATGGCCCGCCATTACTTTGTATTTAATAATCTGTGGATATGCTTGCCTCCAGTAAGATGTGAGCTTCTTGAGGGAACGGCTTTGATTTTGGTCAGGTATCCCCAGTGTCTAGCAGGTAGCAGCATCAGAGGGACTAGTTATCATCACTTGATGAACTTCAACCTTTACCTCCTCCATGAAGCCTCTCTTCCCAGACTTCTCCCACATCCCTCAACCCCACCCTGTGGTCTCGGTCAGTCTGTCTCAGTCTCTGTCTCTCTTCCCCCACCCCCAACATTACATATGGTGCTTTACTCAGACCTCTCCTCTGCACGATCCTCCTCCTAAGGGTGGGAACCTCATCTCTACCTATCAAATGATAAATTCCCTCATGCTACTGTCCTATAGCCCCCTCCCCCTTTTCTCTGCCAAACTCCTAGAAAAAGCCTTCTTGTACTCCCTTCCTCTCGATCATTGCAGTTTTTGTAATCTGTCTCCTGATATCATCACTCAGCTAAAGCGGATCTTCACAAAGTTCCCTCTAGCAAGTGGGGATTTATTTCCCCCATACATATATGCACACTTCCCTGTTCTGTCGGGGGTGCAACTATCCTTCTTCAATCTCACCCACTCATATCCAACAGTTGCCCAATCTTAGGCATTCCTCTCTCCCCAAGCACACTCCCCAACTGGGAAAGAGACCACTGATAATGGGCCAAATCTGATGGTCTCTGTCCTTCTCAACTAATGTGACACCACTGATCCCCCTTCAACCTCCATGGGTTTTCAGGAGAACTCTTCTGGTTCTCCGGCCTGACTACTCCTTCTCAGCCTCTCGTGCTGGCTCATAATATCATGTTCCTAAAAGGGGTTCTCCCCCAAGACTGTCCAGAGCTCTCTTCCCTTGTCTCTTGGTGACTTCATCAGTTCCCATGAGTTTAATGATCATCGCTATGTAAAATAACCAGTTCTAAAGATCCAGCCCGATTCCACATCACCAACTGCCTACTGGCCACATCAAACTGGATGCCCGAAGACTTCTCAAACTTGACATATCCATTACCAAATATTTCACTTTCCTCCTCAAACCCTTCCCAAGTTCCCTTTTTCTGTAGAAGGTATTCTTCCTGTCTCAGGTTTATAATCTCGGCATCATCCTCAGTTCTCCTCATTCCTTCTCACCCCACATATCCAATCAGTTGCCAAACCTTGTCTCTTCTACCTCCCCAACATTTCCTGCTTCTGACTCCTCTTCTCTACTACCACAGGCATTACTTTAGTTCAGGCCCTTATCACCTCTTGCCTTCCTAATTCTTAATTTCTCCCTGTCTCAAATCTCCCCACTCTAGCCACTCCTCCACACAGCTGCCAAAGTGATTTTCCTTAAGCATATATCCGATCATGTGACTCTGCTGCTCCATAAAGATCAGTGGCTCCCTAGTGCCTCTGGAATCAAATATAAAGGCTGCTTCTGTTGAGCTTTCCAAGTTGTTCACCGGGACCCACGTGATCTTTTTCCCAGCCTCACTGTCTATCACCACCCCTTCCATACTCTGCAAACCAGCTCAATGCCCTTTGTTCTGTTCCCCCCAAACAGCCTTCTAACTCGAACCCCCTCTGTGCATCTGCACTGGCCATGTATGCCCCTGTCCTTCCTCACTTCTACCCTCAGTAGAAGGCTCAAGCATCACCTTGTAGACAAAGCTCTTCTGAATTCCCACAACTTCTGTACTCCCTCCCTCCCTAGTATGCATTTATATGCATTCCTTTTCTATTTATTCTGTTTATCTTCATACATGTACTTCCTGTCTCCTGTTAGACTGTAGCCTCCTGGGGGGGAGGGAGAGGGGGGAATCCTTCCTTCATTCACTGTACTTATATCCCCAGCTCTCAGCTAGAGTGCCTGGAACACCGTAGATTAAGAAATGAATACTGATTGATGAAAAGCACTGTGCCTCATTTCATTGGCCATTTGGGAATAAGACAGCTAGAAGGTAAGCATCAGGTTCCATTCATCAACACAAATCACAGACAAACACTAAATGGGCTGGAGTAGATGGGTCTGAGATCCTGGACCAGGAACCTCCCAGTCTTTCTAACTCAATGAGAAGCTCATACAAAGAAATGAAATACTACTACAGAGCTCTCCTGACAACTTACTTCTTCAGAACCAGTCTAGGGAAGGCAACTGTCCCTCTCCAGGTCAGCACAGGAAGGCAGCTGTTCTGATGGGAAACAGCCTACCTGGATCCAGGACCAGTTAAATAGTCAATTCTCTAACTTATTACCCACATTTCTTTCTTTCTTTCTTTCTGTGGGGCAATGGGGGTTAAGTGACTTGCCCAGGGTCACACAGCTGTAAGTGTCAAGTGTCAAGAGGCCAGATTTGAACCCAGGTACTCCTGAATCCAGGGCCGGTGCTTTATCCACTGCGCCACCTAGCTGCCCCAATACCCACATTTCTAAAGCCAGGAGAAACTAAGAAACTTGGGGAAACAGACTCAACACTGGATTGTTCAGGACAATTCTATCTATTCCTTCCAAATGTGTCTGAATAACCTATGAATTTCATCTCCCAGAGACCAAAACAAAAAGGATGTCCCGAAGGCGAGATAGGAAGCTATCTGTATTAACATGGTGCCTGGGGTAACAAGCAACCAGGTCCCAGCATTTCTATCAGAGTGATCTATGTTCCCTATAAACAGCAGAAAATCAAGAACAAGGTCTATCCCAGAGACAGAAGGGAAAGTACCTGACAGAGCCAGGGAGAAGATTGGAAGGTCTGTGTGTCCTCTGAGGAGATGCACCCTTAAACTTTCCACCACATGCAATGGACAGTTCTTAAAGCCAAAGTGCACTGAGCATGAGTCATTTTGGGTATGAACAGCTGGGCTTAAGCACATTCATACCCTGAAAAGAACTGTAACCTCAAGTATCCACGCTTGTGCAAAAGTGACCAGCCAGGCACATGCTTCAGGAAAGGACCAGTAACCATGTCTCCCTGCCCTTTCTGTTTTTCTGAATGACTGACATCACGCTGATCCCTGAAACTTACTACCAAGTCCGGCACGTCTGTGCTCGATCTTCCCATCAGCCCAGAGAAAGAGCCAATGTTCCCATTAACAGAGATGTCTACAAACAAGTGAGTTAGATTAGTCGAGAGCTGACAAAGTTAAGACTGGGGGTGGGGGAGAAAGCAGAGGAGAGCACACAGAACATCTCAGCTGCTGGTGATGAGCCACTAAAAATCATAAGTGTGCCTCTGCCAAAGGAGGAGGAGGAATAGTTAACGCTCCAAACTCGGGAACACACAAGCAACTGAGCCATAAGGAAACCAAGTGCGAAAGGAAAAAAGAAAAAAAGGCCTATGGCACGTTTCATTTTTACATTGGTGGTGGTGGTGGCGATGCAGCCCCAAGCTGCAGCAAGTTGGGAGTCTGGCTCATGCTGCCCAGTGCCCAAAGCCTAGAGGGAAAACCAGGTGGAGCAGAGGGAAGAAGCATCAAGAATCAGTCCTGGATAACTGATTTCTACCATGCACCAAGAGCAACCATAGGTCAATCACGAGACTGACAAAAGATAGAATGCACCTGTGGGCATATGTTCTTGGAACTGCACTTCTTCCTTCCTTCTAGTCCACCATGCAAAATGGGAGAAGCCCTTGGGGGGAAGTCCTTCCACCTGTCCCAAAGAATCATAAGGCAGTCACCTCAAATGAGAAGCCCATTTGTCCCTTACAAACATTATGAAGAAGAAAGTCAATTTCAAGAACACACACACACACACATACACACACACACACACACACACACACACACACACACACGGCTGGGTCAGCATGTGTAGTCTAGAAGGTATTGACCTTCAAAGTCAGGGTACCTGGGCTTTCCCCTTTAACCAGATGACCTTGAACATGTCAATTTACCTGTCTATTTCTCTCACAGAATAGGTCGATAATACTTGTACTATCTACTGTGCAGGTTGTTGGGAAAAATGAACTAAGAACATACAGAAAATGGTATGTAACTGACAAGTGAAAGAATGAGTCGTGGGGTCTCATCTAGTCCAACTGTTTCTTTTACGGATGAGAAACTGAGGCCTAGAGAAGAGAAGGCACTTGCCCTGCACACATGTAAGTACTAAGGTGGTTAGAATTCTAGCTCAGGTCTCCTCACTCTTGCCCCAGAGCATGTCACTTCTCCAAGTTTCTGAGACCCAAGCTCCACTGGGAAGGATAGAACACTGTACCCGGGGAGGTGAAATCCCACACTCTCCCTCCACACCGCCCCTGAACAGCAGTTCTGGGTCCGCCCTCGTATTGAATTCCCCTTGCGTCAGGAGCATCCCCTTACAGATCCACAAGTACCCAACCCCAATCACATAGGGACCAGCAGGGGAGAGAAATAGAAACTCCCCATTTCAGGAAGTTCCCAGAAGGAACAGCATGTGGCTCCAGCGTTTATGAGCTACTTGCCACAGCAAACCTAATCAAATGCAGTTAAAACAATATTAAAGGCCATTTCGATGAGCATATGGGCAAATTACATAATGTGCAGGCTTATCCAGCCATCAGTCCTTTGCAGCAGGGTTGATCCAAGCATCTCAGCTTGATCACAGCTCCCAACTGTTCAGGACATCATCCATGGACGAGGAACAACAAGAAGTACTTCACAGCCCGAGTTTTATTTCAGCAGGAGAAGCTCTGCCAAGCAGGAGAAGCCCCAGCTCTATCCAGAACCTGGGTCCTCTAACTTGGGGGACCATCAGAGATGTGTGCCAGACACACAACTCAACGTGGCTCCAGGGACCCTCCCAATCCAGGGCTTGCTGGTCCATGGTTCCCTGGCCTACTGCAGCACTGGCCCATGCCACTAAAAACTCCATGTGACTACAACAGGGGACCCCCGAAGGGGCAGAGTGTGAAAAACACAGGGGAGGAAAATGAACACCCAGGAGAGGAAAGCCCTTTGTCCTAAGCCCAAATCGAGGATATCAGCAGTCACATCTTTTACTGCCATCCCATAAGTGACTGGAAATCTTGGGACATGACTGGCCTACAAGAAACCTGCTGCCAGCACTGGAACCTGAAGGGTCTTCCCACCTGGAATCACCTCCCTTAACCAGGGCTCAGAAACACAGAAATACTTGAATTCTACAAGGCCCAGTGAGCCTGGGGTGATACTACCTGTAGAAAGGCAAGTATCTCAAGCCTTCTGATTCCAGCCCAACTTAGCTTCAGCTCATCTTCTCCATGAAGCTTTCCTAAACTAATCCCAGCCCTGAGCACACATGCACTCACTTAGTGCTTTAATATTCCACTGAATAAATTGCTTTTCCAAAGCTTTCACCCACACCATCATTTCCCCCTAGGAGACACCCACTCCTTTGGGGCAGGTCAGAGATCTCAGATCTGGGCATACCCATAAAGTCCAAGAGAAAGTGAAATGAGTCAGAGAAGCAAAGCCAAGTCCAGGTTCTATTCCTTTTAGGAAGCCCAAGCCCAAATGTTCTGACTTCTGAAGCCCCTGTCTACACCACATGGTTATTACAAGCACAGTCCTGGGGCAGCTAGGTGGCGCAGTGGATAGAGCACGGGCCCTGGAGTCAGGAGGACCTGAGTTCAAATCTGACCTCAGACACTTAACACTTACTAGCTGTGTGACCCTGGGCAAGTCACTTAACCCCAATTGCCTCACTCAAAACAAAAACAAAAACAAAAACAACAAGCACAGTCCTACTACTATCAAGCCCTGTGGGGTGGCCCAACACCCTCTGGGGTTGTCTGGTTCAACAATCTCTGTTCCTTGAGATCCCTCACAGTGTCAGTGCTCAGTGGCTACAATGGTAAGGAAGCCTGAGGAGCAGACAACACACCCACCTGGACATCACTTCCTTAGCAGCAAGTCCCTGACCACATTGGTGAAGGAACAGCCCTATACTGGGGAGTTTACAACTATATAAAATTAATTACAAGGTTGTTTTTTTAATGTATCGATTTGATAGGTGACATTTATGTTGGTATTTGATGTCCTACAAAGTGCTTTGTATTTGATTTAATCTTCGTGATACCCAGTGAGGCAGATAAAGGGCAGGTATTATCCCATTCTTACAAAAGACCTGGAAAGGCAATGTCACATGGCTAGCAATTTCCAAGTGTCAGGGTTGTCACACAGGTGTTGACTCCTAATCCAGTGTTCTGCCTCTCTGAGATGCTACTTGAAACGAAAGCTGGGGAAATGACAAATCACAGTACCTACTGCAACCCAGGCAAGTGACTTAGGAAAGGAAAAAATAAACGCTTGTGGGGGCTGTAATGGTGAGGAACAGACACTTGCTCACTGTGAACACACGGGTCAAATATCTCTTTTGTCTCATTACAGGGATAACCCAGAACACCTTTGCACCTGAGACTCTAATCTCCTGCATCATGTCCAGTGTCTACTTCTTCCTTCTAGATAGGTCCATGTTATTTCTCAAACTCACAAAGCCTCCACTGATCCAGGAATCCTGAAGACTTTTTTATTTTTTTAGGATGAGGCAATTGGGTTAAGTGACTTGCCTAGGGTCCACACAGCTAGTAAGTGTTACGTGTCCTGAGGGGCCGGATTTGAAACTCAGGTCCTCCTGACTCCAGGGCCGGTGCTCTATCCACTGCGCCATCTAGCTGCCCCAATCCTGAAGACTTTTAAGTTGGAGAACATGAAAAGTCATTCAGCCATCTATTAATCACCAACTGTGTGTAAATATGGTGCTCAATGATGAGGGAGGTCAAGAGAAGACACAGATAAATATCACACACATTTTA
Organism: Dromiciops gliroides; assembly: GCF_019393635.1. NCBI lineage: Eukaryota > Metazoa > Chordata > Mammalia > Microbiotheria > Microbiotheriidae > Dromiciops > Dromiciops gliroides. The sequence goes on from NC_057863.1 coordinate 605,855,659, forward strand.
ATCTAACAGTTCCCACTAAGAGTTCTCCTCCAGCTTCACAGTGATGTGGGAGGAGTGCCAAAGACCATATACTAGAGGTCTCTAGCTCTGGTAGGTCTTACGCCAAGTTGGAAAGGCTTAAAGTCAGTGGGTGACCTGTCAACCTGATTACATCTACTGTCCAAGAATCTACCAAGGTAAGTGTGGAGAAGTCCACATCACCAGGAAGTTGGAAAAAAGAATTTCTCCTCCAGTGGCCACAGAAACTCCTACGGTCTAGCCCAGTGCTTGACACATACTTGGTGCCTAATAAATGCTTTGAGAAGGGCTTTCCGCTCACGTGGCTGTGGTGGAAAGAACACCACCAACACTGATGAAATCACAGGAGTATCAGAAGTACACAAGAAGAGCTCAGATGAACACAAGAAACCCAAAGGCCAGCCCCTGGGGTGGTGGGCTTCCACCACCCATTCTAGTTCTTGCACCACCAGAGGGAGGGGATTAGAGAGGACAAGGTTTATTATCTCCTCTTGCCTCTGGTATTCCAGAAATGCTGACATCTCACCCAAATCCAAACCCCTGAAGAAAGAAGACTTTACTCTAGCAAACACCAAGCTTTGGAAAGAGCTGCCAGGTAAAACTTAGGAAAGAATAGTTTAGGGAATTCTGAAATTTTTGGAGGCACTCCTCATTCTTTTAAGTTGGAATCTGACCCAGAGAGGGTCAAGGACTTAACCAAGGTCACACTTGGAGCAAGGAGCAGGGCTGGATGCTAACCTGGGCCATCCATCTACTTCTCCAACCCAGCGCCCCACGCTTTGCGTTATTTTTCGCCCACTGTGAAATGACAATGGACTTGGGGTGGTATTGGGCCAAGGCCAGGGGATCAGAGGCTGCACCACTTTTCCATGGCAATTGTCCCTTCTTCCACATTTCAAGACTTTCCTCCTCCTTTCCCTTCCCAACCCTCCCTGTCACTTTCTGCAACACTATTTTTTACTCCACTCCAGAGAAGTAAAATGCTAGAAGACCAGAATTATCTTGGTCTTAGAACTGTTTATTAATTTGCCTGTCAAACATTCTATACAACCATTTACATCTTACTACAAAAACCTCCTGGGTACATATTGACAGCTCAGCAAGTATTTTACACAAAGCTCTGAACATTTGGTTCCTTTAAAGACAGAGAAAGTGCTGTGTCAAGCTTCTAGAGTTCTACCTTTACCTTCACCCCCCCCCCCCACTTCTGTAAAGAGAAGCTTCCTCCTGGCACACCTCTGATCCTCCTAAATTACCCTTCTAAAACACTGGGCCAAGAGAAGAGAGAAGGGAAGCATGGGCGTGTCAGAAGAAAAGAAGACTAACAACCCACGTGCCATATCTACACCCACATGGTTCAAAAGCCAAGGGTGTGAGGAAAGTCAAATTCATACCTGTGAAATGTCCCCAGACTCATCGAGCCTCCACAGCTCAGCTTCATCTCTGAGAAAACTTCCCAAGGCAAGTCTGAACACTCACATGTACAAGTGCCTGCTGGACCCAGATAGGGAATCCAGCCTATTCAAAAAGTCTACCTAGATATAAGAACCTAATCCACTCCTAAGGCTTTGAGTCTAACATGAACAATTCACTCCCTCTCCAATCCCCAACCAGGCAAACTCCAAATCGACTTTTCCAAGGCTTGAATGAGATCTGTTTAATTGTACAAGTATTCATAATTATCAGGCTCAGACTTGTGAAAGTTGAAAGGAAGCCTCACAGATCTATCCTACTGCTCTCATTTTACAAATGAAGTGAAGCCCAGAGTCCCAGCAATTTATCCTCAGGTAGCCAGTGGCAAAGCCAGAACTAGCAACCCACCAGAATTTGGTTCCTAGGCTGCTGCTTTCTATGGGGCTATCATCCAAGCAGAAGGAATGAACTCCAAGAGATCAAAGGTGGCAGAGGGGGCGCTTTGCCTGTCACTTCCTCAGGAGAAGGTGTCATGCTAGAGGACCTCCTTCAAAACCAGATTCAGGATCCACAGAGAATCCTACTGCCCTCTTTCATTCCTCAAACCAACAGAACCATTTAAGCAGATCTAAGTAATCTAAGTAAATGATGGCTCTCCCCAAGGCTCGAGAACCATGGTGATGATACAGAGTGAATGTGAAGTCCTCAAAGGCAGGATTGTCAGTGGTCCCTGCATGTAGCGAGACCCCAAGAATGTTATAACTGGAGGGAACTTTGGAGATCACCCAGCAACTCAACCCTCTCACTTTGTAGATGATGAAAAGGAGATCCAGGAACCTGGAAAAGATTTGTCCAAGGTCATACCCAACAGGCCAGGGGCTAAGTGGTGCTAGATGCAAAGTCCAGGCCTCCACTACCATGTTACACCCAGAACTCACCCATTTCAGTAAATATCCATATTACTGAGAGAATAAGAGGCAAGGGTCTACTTACATTAACCCTTTGAGCAAATAATAATGATAATAATAATTTTTAAAATCCAGTAATAACAACTATGGCGACCCCAGGATGCTGCTTTAGCTCCTGAGAGACCACAGCAGGCAAGTGGGAAAGAATAATCCAGCACCAATTTATTTGGAAAATGATTTCAAGGCTTCGCTTGCTTTGGGGTTAAGAGATCTGAAATCAAACCAGAACAATGTGGGGGGATGGGGGTAGAAGTGGGTAGAGAATGGAAAAAAAGGGTCTCTTAGAGGGCAGGCCCAACAGTTCTCAAAGTGTTCCCCTATTTAAAATGGCATCTGTTGAACCCCTGGAGCTCTACAAAAACTGCCCCTGGTGTAAAAAGCACACCCCTTGGGAAGGAGGCAGACCAACAAAATGAATGTTTAATATGCTCCAGGAGATCTTCTGTTACAGGAAGAGATCTTTCTGCTTGTGATTAGGGTTTGCCTCACACAAAAGCAGAAAGTGGTCTATAGCTCTGCTGGAGTCAGAGCACCCGGGGCCCAGGTTCCCCTCCAGCTGCTGCATGTGCAGCTTTAGGGCTATCACTGGTAAAGTGAGGATAAACGAAGCATGTTGCCTCCACAGGGCTGTTGCAACTCAAATGAGATAGATGTGTGAAAGTACTTTGTAACCATCAAGCACCAAATAAAGGTAAGATTTTATCCACAATAACCACAAGAATTCAAGAATTCTGTGACTTCAATTTTTGCAAGCAGTCTCTACAGATGTAAATTCCGACCTCCTTCCATCATCGAAGCCAGCTTTATGACTTGTGGTGGCAAAACAAACAAATATTCTTCTGGTCACTAACACTGCACTAATCAAGGCTGACCCAATGCCAGTTCCATCAAGGTTTTCTACATTGGTGAGGATAAGTCGGTCTCCAATGATACAAGCTCTAAGACCTGAGCTTACCAGATGTCACACTCAGGGGCAAATTAAATACAAACATTACCATTCATAAGCAAAATGCACCAAAAGGGCCTAAATTCACAGAATGTATCAAAGTGCTGGAGAATGGAGAAATGTAATAGTGGGTGTTCATCTGGAGGTGGTTTTCCTAGTCCCTCCTACTTCTGAGAGAGCTCCAAGAGTCCTGTGTTTCAGCCAGCCCAGACTGCCTGCCAGTAGGCATTCCCATGATAAAGACAGGAATCCTGGATTTGTTTCCCAGGATTCGAGAAATTCTGTTGGATATTTCCATAGCAGGTGGGCACAGTAAAGTCCCTATAATCAAATACCACTGTGGTCCTCCAGGACCCCAATAGAATCTGTGAATCTTCTAAGTTTGCTGGATCCTCCAGATGTTTCTCTTAAAGCAGCCTGAAGTCGAAATTTCATACCAGGGTCTAGTCCCACATTTCCCCAGCTTCATTCCGAAGATCCTTACTGGTGAATGGTGGGCCCCATAAAACTACATTGATGCCCTCTCTAAAATAATCTAACTAGAACACCTTTTTAAATGGCCATTTTCCAGTGTTTGAATAGGCTTGATTGTTCCCAATTTTGCCCCAAACTCTAATACCTGTGGTATCTTGGGACTATCCCAAATGTATTCAAGTAACAGTGGTGGTGAACCATTCCCTCCCTCCCTCCCCAGTTACTTCAAATAGATTTTATATTTAACTCTGTGAAGAACACGTTGTGGTTTCTCACCAATAGAATCTAGTATGCTCCTTAAGGGCAGACAAATTTTCACTTTTTGTCTGTGTGTCCCAGCACCGAAGCACACCTAGTGCGGGGTCCCACAGTAGACACTAAGAACCGATAAATGAATGGGTTCCACCAACATTTCAAGGCCATGCGGGTGGCTACAGTGAAGTTCCTTTGAGACTACACTAAAGGATCCCAAGATCACTTCCTCAAGGAAAGGAGAGAACTACAAAGAAGAAAGGACAAAGAAAAAGTTTTAAATTGCCTGTTGCAGAAGGGAACTTTTCCACACCCACAAAAAGACACGAACTACTCTTTTATTTTCTCAGAGGGCCAAGACTCAAGTCCGGAGGACCTCGATTCAAGTTTCTGTCTCTGACACAGGCTGTGTGATCCCAGGCAAGAGTCAGTGGACCCTCAGAGCCCCGAGAAATTCTTTGAAATTTGTCCTTTGCATGACTGGTACGGGCCTGCCTTCCTTCACTGGTAGAAGGAGTTGTGCCTTCATCTAGGTCCCAAGTCCTTCTTCCCCCCTAATTTCCTTAGAAAATCCTCCCACCTTAATTGTACCCACTTCCCCAAAAACAGAAATCAAGAACTGTTTGAAGAAAACAGGGCCAGAGAAAGTCCAAATGTTTTCAGAACACTCATTCTGTAACATGATGATTTTCTGGGATATCTTCCCCAATGTTAAGCATTTTTACAAAAAAGAAAAAAAAAGTTCTCTATCCTTTCCTGTTGTTTGCTCTCACAACAGTCATTTACAGGGAGCCCACACACAGCCCGGGAGGCCCGAAGCTGTGTTCTGTTGAACAGGGTCTGAGACGGAACTATAGAGGGGCTGAGAGAGACTAGGTGGTACACGTGCTGAGCACAATTACCGATGACGGTAAAGGTGGAACTTTTATAAAAGGGCGTCTTGCACTCAAAAAAAACAAAAGAAAGGAAGAAAGGCAGCAGATACAACAGGCATTCCAAACTACAATGGACTCAAAAATGAAAACTTCAACTGTCCCCATCCCAACCACCAGCTAAATCACCGGACCAGCCAAAGCACTCAGATCTACCCAGTCCTACTTATCATTTCAGGAAGTTACACATGGGGGGGGGGGGGGGGGAAGAGGACAGAGAAGAAAAGACACAAGAGAAAACCCCCAAACCAGCTTTCCTCCCAAATGTCAAGAGGGCAAGTCTTCATGCTCCCCCACTTTGCTGCTCCCCTCATGGAGTGTAGTAATTTCTAGCACATAACTCCCTCACCGGATTGGTCAGACTAGGCTTCAACTCTGTGGAAACGCAGCAGAAGTTGTCACTAAGTTCTCAGGGCTCAAATAGAGTCCCACTAATTAAAAATCTCCATTCTAATAAGGAAAAAAATAATTGCATGTACTAGAAAAAAAATAAAGGAAGCACACCATCTTCTTTGTACCCAGCCACATGGAAGCCAATGTCTTCAACCCAAACCCTGAACTCAGAATAAAGGTGAAAACACACCGTGGGTGAAGACCCCCTTGAAGATAAATGGAATATATGACAAATTCCTAAAAATGTGCTTTTGAAGCAAATCACTGGGAAATCCCAGAGACACTCATGGTTTGTTTTTTGGGTCGGTTTTTGGTTTTTTGGCTATAACATGAAAAAACAGACACCATGTGTTCTAGTTTTCTCTAAGTGTTAACTTAAATTGCTTATTGGGTGATCTGAATTTTGACTTGAGTCTCATTCAACAGCCATTCCTTTAAGTGCCTTATGTCATGAAACCCCTTTGGCTAGGGGCAACGATGGATTAAATAAAACCCAGTCTCTTCTCTTCACTCCACCCCCTTTTCTTACTTACCACTACCAGGTACTTACTACCAGGGAGGGACACAACATCTAGGTACTGGGCAAAATTCGAATTTAAGAGAGTAGACCAAGTTGCTAAGACAGAGAGGAGGAGAAAAGCTAAGATCAAAGATCAGTGAGGGGAGACTAGGAAGAGTGGAAAGAGAGAAGAGATCAGGGAAAAGCTCCATCATCAAGAAGCTGGTGGTGTATGAACTGGGCCTTCCAGTTGGATAAATTAGCAGAACCAGTCTTTTTTCTGCCCTAAGAATGGAATTAACTCTGCCCTATCAGCTCCATAGGGACAGACTTCCCCTCTCAAGGAGGTCAAGTCTGCCACTAATACACTTTTTAAAATCAGTCTCTCCAACTTCAACTCAAACAAAAGAAAGTGTTAAGAAGACTCAATATGTAGAGAATAAGGCCTGTTTTCTTTAAAAGAGGGTTCATTAGAGCTAATTCACTATTTCCCAGGGGTTAAAAGCTCCCACTAGCTCCTTTTCAAAGTTTCTGTTCCCCCTTATCTCCCTGTCCCACACCCCTCAAGAAAGACCCAAAATTCAAAACCTAATAAAAGGCCCAGCTAAGCAATTTCAATTTTGCAAAGCTCATGAGGTCAAAATTACCAATGAGACAAATGCATGCTCGGAACCATCAAAGAAATCATTTATCCCAATGGGAAAGTCACATACCCCCAAACAAACAGCAACCCCATTGTAGAGAGAAACCCAGCTCCTGTTCTGACAACACAGAATCTATTTCAGGCTGCATAAAACATAACAAGCAAAATAAATCCAAGGTACAAGCAAAATGCTGCTGCCTCCTCTTTTGTTCCGGGCACAATGCAACAAGGGCAGCCTGTCTGGGGCTCTGCTCCTGCTGATACAGGATTTGTTGCTGAACCTCCTTCAAGGTCACAGCCAATTTCAGTTCTGGAATAAAAGGCAGATAGTGGCAGTGATGGTTTGGGTTATCACTGGCAGAAAAGCAGAGTGTAAAAGTTTATGAGCTCATCAGGATTGTTGTACCATTACATCAGAGGCAATTATAAATGGCCAAGAGCAGAGGATGGGGAGCCAATCAGATCACAGATAGGATGTCAACCTAAGACCAACTGTCTCCTGGCTTTGACAGAAGGATTTTACCTCCATAATTCAAATCCCAAACCAAAGCAATCTGCACTCACTACTCCAATCACTCAGCTGTTTACCAGCGCTTCCAGGGAGAAGCCCAGGCCACTGGGCCAGCAGAGACCAAGAAAGGAGATGGCCGGGGCCGACCTGGACACGCTGCAGCCTCCCTCTAGCCGACCAGACGAGGCCCTTTCCCTCCCTCCAAGGGCCTCGGGGGCCAAGGGGCCCCCCTGGGCTCGACTGCAGGGAGGGAAGGGGCAGCCCGGAGAGGGGCCCTGCGCGGGGGGGTGGGGGGGGTGAGGAGTGGGAGAACTCCCCCGGAGGCTCCGCAGAAGCTGCCTGGGGCTACACCCCAAACCCCGTAAGAAGCACGCGACGCCCCCCCTGACCCTGGGCCAGGCCCGCGCCCGCCCCTCTCCCCCAAGCCCTCCCAACAGCGCGCACCCCCAGCCCCAATGGCAGAAGCGACGGAGGGTGGGCGAAAGCCCCCGAGACGGCTCTCTGAGAAGCCCCACACAAAGGCTGGGGAGCCCAGGCGAGGAAGGCAGCAAGGCAGCCATTTTAGGAGAAGAGAAGAGTGAGACAATGGCAGCTCCCCAGCCGGGTGGGCCCGGGCGGGCCGGGGGCCCCGGCGCCCCCCTCCCCGCCCCGGCCGGGGGCTTGCTCGCTTCCCCCCTCCCCGGCCGCCTCCCCCTCGGAGCGCTCCCATTACCTGCGGGGTCCGGGTGAGCGGCTGCCCGGCGCCGCCGCTGCTGCTCCCGGGGCTCATGGGCGCGTGGTGGCTCCTTTGTTGGCCGGCTCCCGAAGCGGCCGACCCCCAGGCCTGGCCGCTGCCCGCGTACGAGGCCAAGTCCGCGGGGCCCTTGGCGGCGCCCCCGTCCTGGGGCCCGCCCCCGCCGTAGTCGCTGCCGGGGTAGCCCGGGTAGCCCCGGGCCGAGCTGGGCGACGTGAGCAGCTGGTTGAGGGTGGGGGTGGCCGTGGGCTGCGGGGTGCCCCCGGCGGCCGCCGCGGGGCCTCCTCCGCCCATGGCCCCGAAGCGCTGCGGAGGGAAGGACGCGGCGGCGGCGGCCGCTGCCGAGGCCGAGGCGCTGGACGCGGGGGGCGGCTTGGAGCCGGCGGCGGCCGAGGCCGGGCCCGGGGCGCCGCCTCTCGGGGAGCCCAGCGCGTAGGCCTGGGGGGGCGGCGGGTAGGCGCTGCGGTTGGGGTAGTAGGAGTTGTACTGGTGGTTGGGGAAGCCGTGGTCGCCGTGCGAGTTCTGCGGGGGCCCCGCGTAGGGCTCCAGGCCGCCGCCGCCGCCTCCGCCGCCGCTCTGCAGCGCTGCCAGGCCAGGGCTTTGTTGTCCGCCATGTTGGTGGAAGACAGCGGCGGCCACGGCGGCGGCGGCCACGGCCGACGGGCTCCGGCCGTACGTCTGCCCGAAGCCGTAGGCGGGGGGCGGCAGGGCGGCCGCGGCGGCGGCCGAGTGAGGAGGCGGTGGCGGCGGCGCCCCCACCCCGTCGCTGCTGCCGCTGCCGCCGCCGCCGCCGCCACCGCCGCCGGGCGGCTCCGGGAGGTTATTGTTCAGGGCGGGCCTGGGCCCCGCGTTCCCGTTGGAGTTCTTGAGGTCCGGCTCCGCGCCGGCCCCGCCGCCGCCGCCCCCGTTGCTCTCGGCCCCGTCCTGGAGCTCCTTGCCGAGCGGCGGCGGCGGCCCCCCGGCGGGGCCCTCGCTTTCCGGGCCGCCGGCCGCTGCCTTCATCTCCCCGCGCTGCTGCTCCGCCGCCGCCGCCGCCTCGCCCCCCGCCTCCTCTCGCTGCTGCTGCTGCTGCTCCGCTTTCTTCAGCTCCGAGGGCGGCGGCGGCGGCGGCGGGTTGCCCAGGCTGCTGGCGGTGGCGGGGGCGACCTGCGCGGCCATGATCCCCGCTGTCTCCTCCGCCGCCGAGCGCCCCGACCCGGGCCTGTCTTCTCCTCCTGCTCCCCCCCACCCCGGGGCCGAGTCCCCCGGGCTCCCCTCCCCACCCGCCGGGCGGGCCTCGGCTGCTGGCGCGGCTCGGGCTCTCGCTCGGGCTCTCGCTCGCTCAGCTCCTCTCTCTCCCCCCCGCCCCGCCGGCTCAGGCTCCGGGCTGGCGGCGGCGGCGGCGGCGGAGGAGGAGGAGGAGGAGGCGGCGGCGGCCGAGGGGGCGCCGGCGGCTCAGCTGCTCCTGGCTCTGGGGGCTCGGTGCCCGGGTCCCCCGGCTCATTCCCCCAAGCCCTGGCCTGGGAATGAGGGGGGCGGTGGAGGCTCCGCTCCCCAGGGCCTGGCCCCGCTGTGACTCTCCGCTTTCTGCTGCCGGAGAAAGGAGGAGGGAGGGGGAGGGGGATCGGGGAGGGGGGAGGGAGGGAGGGAGGGAGCAGGGGGGGAGGGGGACCCGGGACAGGCGGGAGGCGGCAGCAGCGGCGGCGGCGACCGGGGCGCCGTGCGGGCAGCGGACTAGGGAGGGGCGGGCCGGGCCGCTGCCCCTGCCTCCGGGGCGGCTGCTCGGGGCCGGGGCGGCTGCGGGGCTGGCGGACGGCCGGACTGAGCGACTGGAGCTCCCCCACTCTCCTCCGAGTCCCCCTCACTCCGACACGAGGCTCAGCACTGCCATTTTACCCAGCGCCGCCGCGGCCGCCTGGCAAACTCGGAGCGGAGTACAGGCCTTGGAACGAACTCTCCTCCGGGCCCCTCACAAAGGAGGAGGAGGGAGGCGAGAGGCGGCAGCAGCAGCAGCGGCGGCACCAGGCCCCGGGCCCCTTCCCCGCACTCAGCAGCGCCGCCACCGACGGCGCCGGGGAAAACCCGGAACGGAGCTGTTCCTCCTCCGGAGCCCGCCCCGCCTCCCTCTTCTCTCCTCTTCCCCTCCCCTTTCCTTGCCTCCCCTCCCCTCCCCGGCCGCACCAAGGGGAGCAGGCGGCGTGAACTTTACCCGCCGAGGCCAAACTGGCCCGGGCCCTCTGCTGCCCGGCTGCGGTCCGCCCGCGGTCCCCGCGCTTGCCGGGGCCGGCTCCGCGCCGCCTCCTGGCCCCTCCAGAGCACTTTTCTTCTTCCAAGCCCTTGACAAACCCGAAGGAAAGCCCCGGCGCGGCAAGCGCGGCCCCGCGCTTCCCCCTTTTCAGACCGGGGAGAGAGAGAGATCATTGTTCAGCGTGCAGACTCTTTCCACTTTCCCATTTCCCTGCCCTCATTAGCCCTTCTGACAAGGCCCCGGGGGCATCGGGACCGGATTATCCCCATTTTACAGAATTCAAAGACTGAAGCAGAGGGATCCTGCCCCAGGTCACTCAAAGTAGGGGGCAGAGAGGACTGCTTTAACAAAAAAGAAAAAAATACCGGGCCCCCAGCCTGGGGCTCGGAGCTCCACGGCCTGGCTTAGCCTGGTTTTTAAAAAAAAAAAAAAGAAGAAGAGGTCTGTGAACAAACAGAACAATGGGATCAAAATGAGTTTGGGATCAAAGTGGAAGGGTCGGTCCGGACTGACCTAAAATGGTTAGCACCAGGGCAGCTTTGGCGGCCACTGGGCGCTCTTGGGGTGAGTAGTACCCAAGTCTCCTCATTTCTGCCTCTCAAGACATTTGTGCCCCCAATCCCCTCTGTGAAAGGGCAAAAACCAAGAGTACAAATGTTGCACTAGCAGTTTCTAGGCTACCAAGGACCCGAGAGTTGTTAACTGTCATCTAGCCTAATGGGGACCGGAACCGGAACCATTTCTCTCTTTAAGCATGAAAGAATTAGACCGGACAGCCTAGAACCCCCCTGGTCCAATGTAATCTGTATTTCGGGTGCCAGGGCAATCAGTGCTGTTGGATTTGACTCTCCCATTCCACATTGCAAAGGATGCAACAACTTTCAATTGCACAATGTTGAGAATCGAGAGAACCCAAACCATGGCATTCCCTGGCCCGACAAATCCAGAGTTGAACAAAACACTGAGAAGTGCACTTCAATTCTGCTCTTCTACCTGGCAGGCTATGGCATGCAACTGGCCCATCTAATCCACAGCAGCTTTTCAGTTCTCCAACAGACTTAGAAGAGTCTTTGAAGGCGGCCTCATTGTTTTGCTCTGTCATGACAGGCTATGAAAACCAGAGAGGATCCCAGCACACCAAGAGCACTGGAATCTGCCTTTTGAGAGGCCTCATCCAGTGCCACCAGACACCCTAGGCCTCTCTTCCATAACCAGGTTTTGTAAAAGTGGAAGCTCATGGGCCCCTAGAGTTGTGTGGGCCCCTAGAAGAATCCATCAGCAGAGCTCATTGTAAAAGAGTCTTTGTTGGAATTTCTGCTTTTCCTGATATAAACACTGTTGCTCTAAGATGACATCTTTATCAGGCAGGCTTTAGGGAACAAAAAGTGACTACGATTTTAGAAACGGGGATTTGTTAAATTGTATGTTTCCTGAGGTCAGGGCACATGTCTTATCTTAGGGAGGCAGCCCTGAACACTGGAAAAGCACTGTGACTCTGGGGTCACTAGACCTGGGTTCAAATCTAGTCTCTGTCCACTTACTGCCAGTGTGACCCTGGGTATGCCATAACCTCCCTAGGCTTTGGTTTCCTAGTCTGTAAAATAAGGGGGTTCAACTCTTTGACCTCTGAGGTCCTTCTCATCTCTAGGTCTTTGATCCCACGATCCTCCTGCCAGGGCCTAGTATATCTACTGGCAAAAGATAGAAGTATAGATTAGTCAATATGGATTGTATCTTTGTGAAAGGGAAGGAATCTGGGAGATCTCCAAATCCCACATTTATACTTTCATAAAAAAAAAAGCACTAAAAGCCATGTTTGGACACAAAAACCAACTGATTTGTCGCCTGTTTAAATAACAGAGGACTTGATCTCTTGTAATAGGGGAAAAAAAGCCCCCAAAGGCTTCTTCCCCACTCCCACCCCCGCCCCCAAAATACATTGACATATTTGAAATCCTAGCAAGTCGGAGTGCTCCACTGATAGTTTTGGGGGATAAAAAAAGGTAACATGCAGGGGCTAAAACATCACTTTACTTTTTATTCAGCTTGGTAGGAGAACTTACCAATTTCTGCAGGCTCCGGGGATCTTGGCCAATTAATTCACTGGTGACCACAGTGAATGACAAAAGTCAAAGTGGTCTAGACTATCGTTCACAAAGGAGATTAGAAGGCTTCAAAAACTTGAATCGGCGGGTGCCAAGTAAAGCTGGAGACCCTGGTTGAGAAGTCTCTGGCATTTATTATATTTTTATTTACTTTTTAAAAATACAGAGCAACCAAAGGCCTCCAAAATAGATTTGGAAAACTGACTGGAGTGGACCAGTGCCCTCATTTCACTCAGAGTCCTCAGGGGCTACAAATCTCTGGATGCATGAGGTCCTAGAAACCAAATTAAAGGCTGCCTCTCATAAAGAGAGCTTGGCTATTTAATCAAGTGCCTCTAAGCTGGCAAACAGTCCAGAGTCCTGCACACAAATGAGGAATTTTTACATGCAATTACCCTGCTGTTTTCTTTACCGAGAGCTGGGGTGTAAGGAGAAACCTGGAACTGAATGAGAATCTGGAACCCAGAAACTGGATTTTCTTCCAAATTAGGCCCTCCTCATTTGCCCAGTGGCTGTGAAACAGAGAAGCTGCTCCAACAGCCCTCGTTCCAAGCAGAGACTGCACGTGTGGGTGCTCTGGATTAAAAACAACCACCATTTTACCCAGTGATGAGACAGGCAGCCGAAAGTCCATTCAGCTGGGTTGGAAGATGACAAATCAAGTTTTTTTTCCCCTCCCACATCTCATTCCGAAGGGGGTGGTGGGGGTGGTGGGGGTGGTGGGAAGCTTCCACCTTAAACTGCCTTCCCCCATTCCCCTCAGCCCTGCACCCACCAACCTAGACAGGCATGCCAGAGACTAGAGGCAACTTTCTTTGTAACTGGTCCAGCCGCCTTCACTAGGGGCAATGGCAGCTGGGAAATGGGGGGAGGCTAGCTGGGCACGTGGCTTGCCCAGGGATCCCAGTCCCCTGGCTGGCCCAGGCTGTGAGATCCTTGGGTGGGGACTGTGGGTCCTCCCCCTGGTGGAGTCTCTTTCGTCCCCGGCCCTTGCCATTTAACCCGGCAACCTGGCAGCCCAGGAAACCCGGTATAGATTGGAGGGCTTGGACCGGGACAGAGAGGATCCCTCATGAAAAGTGCTTCTGCCAGCAGCAGCCTGATGGCAAATATGGACTGAATCGTTGACATGGAAACCGGACTAAAGTCTCTCTTCAATTCTCTCTCTCTCTCTCTCTCTCTCTCTCCCCTTCCCCCTCTTCTCTCCTCCCTCCCCTCTCTTCCCATCTTTCTCCTCCCCCTCTCCTCCCTCCTCTCTCTCTCTCCTCTCTCCCTCTCTCCCTCTCTCCCTCTCTCCCTCTCTCCCTCTCTCCCTCTCCCTCTCCCTCTCCCTCTCCCTCTCCCTCTCCCTCTCCCTCTCCCTCTCCCTCTCCCTCTCCCTCTCCCTCTCTCCCTCTCTCTCTCTCTCTCTCTCTCTCTCTCTCTCTCTCTCTCTCTCTCTCTCTCTCTCTCTCTCTCTCTCTCTCTCACAAGAGAGTTCTTATCATTATCCCCAACCACACAACACACGGCAAACGTGGACTGGATTAGCGGCCTAGAGGATCGGGCAGGGTTGGAGGGGTGGGGGGTGGAGGGGGTAAGTACTAATTGCCGTACTTCCACAGTTCCAGGGAAGAAGACTGAACAAGGACACGCAGATTGGAGAGAGGGGAGAATGTTCTCTCCTTTTACTAAGGCGCATAGTGTGTTGGGATACATGGACTAGACCCAAGAACAAGAGAGCAACCTATTATAATCCAGAGAGTTAGCTACAAAATGTGGCACAGAGATATGGAGGGGTTGCTGAAAGGGAGGGAAGCTCCTGCAGGGGAACCTCAGACCCATAGGCAGAAGCATTTTCCAGTCTCTTCTGAACGTTTGAACAAACAACTCTAAGATAATTTCCTGGGTTTGCTCCTTCCTCCTTCCCTCCTCCCCCCACCAAAGGGCAGATCACGTCTTTTAGGCCCAAGGGATCCCTAGAAGGGCTTTGGTCAGGTTCAGTACTAGCAACAGAGGCGAATGACCCAAGCACTGAGTTATCCCCCAGCACACGTTTCCCACAATGCCAAAACAGCAGACATCCAGCAGGGCTCTCTGGAGTGAGACCCCGAGCTGGGAGTTTAAGCAAAAGGGCAACTCTGTCAGTTGACGGAAGCCAGAAGCAAAGTTCAAAGCCTGGCCTGGATTTCCATCTGGAGTGGTCTGTTCCTTAAAAGTTTGCAACTCGGTGCAAAGAAGCAGCCCCAGTGGAGGCTTCAGGATCAATGTGAAAGTCTAGCACTACCATCTGACAGAGAGCTGGAAAACTTTGGGCTGCATATTAAGAGAGGAAAGTGGATTGAAGTGAGAGTCAAGGCAATTCATTATGTTACCAGCTTCGAAGTGGGAGTGGCAAAATGCGAACTGGAGTAGAAGAGAAGAAAATGGAATGGAGCCTGAATTGTACTCCGCACATCTTCCTTAGTCAGTTTGTACCTGACAAGGCCAGAGATCCCAAAGGAGGTTTAGAAGGTTTAAAGCAAACCCAGGGCACTACCATCTCACAGATTTATGCCACAGGACTCAGAGAAGTGACATCCGAGAGCAAAGTCAAGAAACACGTAAGAATCCTGAATTTTCAAAGGCCACACTTTTTGCTCTCAAAAGGAGGCACTGCTTCTTTGGTATCTGGTACTGCAACAAGGTGCTACAAAAGGCATTATAGCCTTATATCTCCTGGTAACAAAGCTGAGCCCTTGAAAACAACCTGGCATTAAGAGCTGCTGATGGTACAGACATTCTCACAACCATATTCATATATTTTATATACATACATACACTAGACCTCCACTTATGGGGTCCCCAGACAGTCTCATTGGTAGCTTTCGGTCTATTCTTTTAGAGTAAACCCATTAATAAAAAAACATGGACTGGAGTTTTATGAACCCACTGCACTGGATTGGGAACCTTCATTTCTTATTTGAGCTGAGTTCCAGGGGAGATCTGTGTACCTCTAATTGATCCCCAAATGGTCCAGCAGAAATCTACACAGAAGGCTACTGGATCAAATCTACTTTTTTTTCCTTACCAGATGGGAGATGAGGCAACTTTGTGCCCAGTATTTTCTATTATGCCAGGCTGAATCCTCAGCCCCCCATATATTACCAAGTAAGGATGAAGTCACTAATCCCTGTGAAGGCTGCTGCTGCCCATGAGCTGTAATATCTTCAGCTCTGATCTCCCACACTGAACTGAGGAGAGCCATTGGTGTGTTTTGTTTCAAGGACTATTGTAGGGACATTTCTCTCCTAAGAATGTACTTAAGGGTGAGTTTTTCAAAAAGGTTGGGAGCAGGGAGGAAAGTCAGATTTTTGCAACAGAAGCTCAGACACCCAGATGGAAGGCTTTGGGGCTTGCTCTGCTTCTTCTGCTCCTTCTTCAGCCTTTGCATAAAGCTTTTTCAAGCTGCCATTTTACTGAGGTAGGGAAGGAGCAAGGCTGAGTGCTGGGAAGTCTTTCACAGCAACCCCGGAATGGATCTGGAATGGACTCTTTTGCTCCAACACAAGTTCAGTAGGAGAGCATTGGAATGAGATGTGTGTGTGTGTGTGTGTGTGTGTGTGTGAACACAAATAAAATGGAAAGTAAGCAGACTTTTCAAAGAGGGAGGCTAACCCAGCAAATCTGTCTTGTCTTGTCAGCCCAGACACCTTTAAGGGAAACCCCAAAGGGCCCATTGCACACATTTTCTGTGGAGGTGAATAAAAAATCTAAAAGAGCATTAGACAAGTTAGAAAGTGAAATGCCCTGAAGGGTAAAGAGTCTGCTTGTGTCTAATGGGGTTTTGACCCATTTATCCCTATGAAAAAAGTGGCTCTCCCCAACACAAGACAAAGTCGACAGAACCCAGTAGAACCCAGGTTTCCTTAAGTCACAGATTGTTTTGTTTCTTGTCTTTGGAGCCCCAGTGCCTAAGACAGTGCCCTGCCTATAGTAGATCTCACCAGTGCCACATGAGAAAAGCACTGGGGGTGGGAAATGGCAGCAAGTATTAGCACTTTTTGAAAATATAAATTTCTTCCTTGAAATTTTAAAACATTGAAAGCAAACTTGGGCAGGGGTGGGGAGGTAGGTTCTTATCCCTCCCATCCCCCACTCCAAAATTAACTGCTGGAGGAACTAGGTCTAAGAGCGGTGTCTTTGCTCCTGAGTGTTAACGGATGAAAAGCGAACACAGACAACTGGAAAGGAAGGAAAAACGAATTCAATCCATATAAACCCACAACGCTTCCCCACTGGCTGGTTCAGTCGTGTCTGCCACAATCTACTTCTATTAAAAGAGCACTTCCACAAACTACACTCTCCCACAAAAGCACGGGATACTATGCAACATTAAGGTGTCCTTTTAGTTCCAAGAAACCAAGAGCAGGTTAAAGACGAAAGAGAATTCAACTAGCCCCTTCTGGTCCCAGAATACAATTCGAGAGCAGAGGAAGAGGCATTTTATAAAGCACAGGTCGAGATCTGTGCAATTGGATTGAAGGGACAGTTCCACATGAGGGCCCAAGTTCTCGGCTCACTCTGGCTCTCCCAGTTCAGTTAAGGTTGGAAGTTAGAGGGGAAAAGAGGAGGGAGCATTCTAAGCAGGGGGAGTTCCTCAGCCCTCTCCAGCCACTCCCCTTAGCTGTTTGGGGAGTATGGGCCAATCTTTCCCAGCTGGAAAGATTGGAGAGTGGAGGTATCACGTGGCCTTAGAAAAGGAGAAATCCTCCAGAGGAAAACTAGGGGGAGGGGAGGGAAGGGGAGGGGAGGGGAAAAAAATGAGGTGGCCCCAACGTGATTGGCTGGTGAGAAACCTTAGCAAGGCTACTGTGCATCATTTTCACATTATATGTAATTCATTACAGGGGTTACATTGTAGTCATATTATAAGCACAACAAAACCTCATGGGCTGACGGGTATCCGTGTTGCATCGAAGTTAGATGTGACCTGGAGGACGATCATCCTTCACTTCATGGTTCAATAGAATCTGACTGTATCTCCTGATCTTCCTGCCAGCCTACTCTGATATGGTGCCTGTATTAAGGGTTAGAAACCTTGTCAGGAACGCTTGTTTTTTTTCCCCAGTGAGATTTATTGTTATTCATGTAACCCCCAAAATCTCAGATTTTAGATTTGGAGCTGGAAGGAACTTAAAAAGACCATCTAGTCAATCCCCAAATTTTAAAGAGGAGGAAAGTGAGGCTCAAAGATTTTAAACTTTTTTTCAGGGCAACGAGGGTTAAGTGACTTGTCCAGGGTCACACAGCTAGTAAGTGTTAAGTGTCTGAGGTTGGATTTGAACTCAGGCCCTCCTGATTCCAGGGCCAGTGCTTCATCCACTGTGCCACCTAGCTGCCCCCAGACTCAGAGATTTAAAGTGGTAACATCCAACATCACAAAGGTAATGAATGACCAAGGGAGGATCTGAATTCAAGTCAGCATTTTTTCCACTATGATACTTACTGCTTTTACTTTTTCAGCCTTTCTAGAATGTTAGTCTTCTCCACGGTATCTGATTTTTTCATGTTACTCTAAAATCAAACAGTGCACAGAGAGACGAGAAAACTGGGTTTTGCAGTCAAAGAACCCAGGTTTCAGCCCCAACTCTGCTCCTGACTAGTTGTGTAACTTGTAATAAGTTACTTCAATAATAAGCCATTCTCTGGGCCTCAGTTTCTTAATCTGTAAATTGTGGGAGCTAGACTAGATGATTTCTAAAGGTCCCTTTCAACTCTAAATCCTTTGATCCTAAAATTGGCAGGAGGGCCTCATTGGAGGCAATTAGGAATAGTCATGCTGAGCCACAAGTTGGTGCTACCATCCCTTCTGGACTACTCAGGGCTAATTCACATCCTCACTGATCCAGTAATTGGAGATTAAGTCAGTAAGTAGGATTCTCCACCACTATACAGGATTGTTGTTGTTGTTGTTGTTTTTCATTCTAAGTGTTTTGAAAACCCTACTATAATTTTTAGTCTTTGACATTAGTCCCTGCTATGAAGTATGATAACACAAGATTTTTTTTTTAAAAGGCTGTCATGTGAAGAGCAGGAGAACAAAGATTTTCTAAACAATTGGAAATATGGACAATATGGGGGTGATACATGTACCCATTTGCAAACAAAAAAATGAAGGAAGTTAATTTTTTAAAGTTTAAGGTCTTAACTTCTTTGATTTCAACCTCGGGACATACATTGTTTAGGACAGGGGGTTTTAAACTGTGGGTCGTGTAACTGAATGTGGGGTTCTTGAAAAATTTGGCAGTAAATGTTTGATTTGTATACCTATTTTATATACCTATATAACCTGGGGTGGCTAAAATTTTCTCAGGTGAAAAGGAAAAAGTTTAAGAAGCCCTCGTCTACAAATAATAACAAAAATGGAAAATATTGGGTGTTGGAGGGGATGAGGGAAAGCTGGGAGGCTCATCCACTGTTGGTGGAGTTGTGAAAAGATCCAATTATTTTGGAGAGCAATTTTGGAACTATGCCCAAAGAGCTATGGAACTGTGCATACCCTTTGATCCAGCAATATCACTGCTAGGTTTATATCCCAAAGGCATCCCCAAAAAGAGAAAAAGACATATTTGTACAAAAACTTTTATAGCAGCTCTTTGTGGTGCATTGGAAATCAAAGGAATGCCCATCAGTTGGGGAATGGCTAAACAAGCTGTGGTATATGATGGTGATGGAATATTATTATACTATAAGAAATGATAAGCAGGATGACTTTAGAAAGGCCTGGAAAGACTTGTATGAACTGATGCATAGTTAGGCGAGCAGAACCAAAAGAACATTGTGCACAGAGACAGCAATATCGTGTCATGAAGAACTGTGAAAAACTTAACTATTTTCAGCAATACAATGATCCAAGACAATCTCAAAGGATTATTGACAAAGCATACTATTCACCTCCAAAGAAAGAACTGATATTGATAGAACACAGACCAAAGCATGCTGTTTTTCACTTTCTTTCATTTTTTAATTTGTTTTCTTGCACAAAGTGACTAATATGGTAATATTTTACAGAATCGTACATATATAACCCATATCTCGTTTCTTACCACCTCAGGGAGGGAAAGGGAAGGGAGAGAAGGAGGGATAAAAATTGGAACTCACACCTATAAAATAAAAATGTTTATTACTTTTGTTTGTTTGTTTTTTTGTGGGGCAATGGGGGTTAAGTGACTTGCCCAGGGTCACACAGCAAGTAAGTGTCAAGTGTCTGAGGCTGGATTTGAACTCAGGTCCTCCTGACTCCAGAGCCGGTGCTTTATCCACTGCGCCACCTAGCCGCCCCCTAAAATGTTTATTACTTTTAAAAAAAGAAGCCTTGGTCTATGATACAGTTTTTTGTTTGTCTTACGGAGCCCCAATGCTGGACAGGATTAAGGTTACACCAATCACATTCTCTGGTTCCATTTCCAAACAGAATGAAACAGACAGAAAACATGGGAAGGGACTATATAAGAATGGGGTGCTTTTTAATGATAACCAGAAGCTAGGAGGGCTGTCACCCCTCCATTTCTCTTTGGGGGGGGGTTGAAGATGGGAGGAGGAAGGGGAGAGAGAATGAAAAGAGATGAATCTCCCTAACTTTCAGTGTTCAAAAAGTTTAAGTCACATCACTTGAACTATATGTTCAAAATATATTTTTAAAATTCTTTCCAAATGGTGTCTAATAAAGCTATACTAATTAACTTTCCTCAAAATGGCATAAGACCAATAAACTATTATGTACAAATTCCATTTGTTGTACATACCACTACAACCTACTTTCTATGATATACTAGGGGAAAAAATCTGGAATTTCTCAGCTATCAGACTGTAAATGTTCCTAAAACTACAGAATTTTAGAGCTGAAAGAAACCTTAGAGATCAGCTAGTCTAATTTCCCTTCTTCCTCATTATACAGATGAGGAAACTGATGCTCAGAATGGGAAATCACACTACTAGTCAGTGGCAGAGCTGGTAATCAAATCTAGATTTCTTAACTCATAGTTTTGTGCCCTTCCTGGCATATTGTTGTTGAATTGTTTCAGTCATATATAACTCTCCATGATCCCATTGGGGGTTTTCTTGGCAAAGATGCTGGAGTGGTTTGCCATTTCCTTCTCCAGCTCATTTTACAGATGAGGAACTGAGGCAAATGGGGTGAAGTGACTTGCCTAGGGTCACACAGCTAGTTAGTGTCTGAGGCTGCATTTGAACTCAGGAAGATGAGTCCTCCTGACTCCAGGCCTGGTATTCTATCCAATGGGGCTACTACCTAGCTGCTTCCTTCCTAGCATCCCACACTGTTAAAACTAGCCTTAAAACATGAATGTAAGTCTTCTTGCTCTTCTTTTCTCCCAACTTTGCAGCATTTTTTGTACCAGGACCACAGGCTTATTAAGGGGGGCTTTAAAAATCATGCTATCCAACTCATACATCTTATAGATGTATAGAGGTTTAGAGCCTTTAGGTCACTTGCCCAGGATCACCAAGCTAGGAAGAACCAGAGTCAGAATTTCAACCTAGGCCCTTGGATTTGGGGCGGGGGGGGGGGCATGAGGGTCATACAGCTAGTAAGTGTCAAGTGTCTGAGGTCAGATTTGAACTCAGGTCCTCCTGAATCCAGGGCCAGTGCTTTATCCACTGGCCAACTATCTGCTCCTGGCCCTTGAATTCTAAAGCAGGTGGGCACTCTTCCACTATGGCCAAGCTGCCCCATGCTCACTCAGTTCCCTCTAAGTGAGATAGCCTACTGGGTGATTATCACTAGAGGAACATACTTCCAAAATGAAATCATATCTCCCTATTCATATATCATTTCTTCACAAGTTTCCAGCAGGAAAGCTCAAGAACCTTGATTTCCCCAGAAAACTGAGAGGCAGATAGGACAGACAAAAACCTGAACTGAGATCTCTGCGACTTGCTAAGGAAGTTAGATTTGGGAGGCGACCTTATGTAAAGCAGAGAGCTCTGGATGGGGAGTCAGGAGGCTGAGGTTCCATTCTTAGCTCTCTTCTGAACCAAGTTAAGACATTAAGCAAAGTAACTTTCCCTCTCTGGGACTCAATTTTCTCACCTGGAAAATAAAGAAGTCGGACCAGGTGCCAGCCAGCTTCAACTTTCTATGAACACATTCACCTTCCTGGCTCAAATTGGTTTGGAGAACTCAACTGAGATGATGAATGAGATGCTTTGAGATCACTAATAAAATTATCAAGGGTATTTTTAAAATGTTACATATTTGAGTTTATATTTTCTATGGCAAATATAGGACCAAGTACTAAAACTTGCCTATGTGCCTGAAGAAAAGAGAAAATATTGGAGGGCCTATATTCCAAAGAAATAGCCAAGTTAAATCTGACAATTAGTCTTTCTGTATTACACTAATTTAATTCAACAAAGAATTACAGACTACCTACTATTTGTCAGGTCCTATGCTATCAGGTAAACAATGAAGAAAAAAGATTTAGTTGGGCCTTGTCCTTAAGAAGTTTACAGTTTAATGACAGGACCCAATGAAGATACAATTTATATCTTCAGGAGGAACAAATCCATTAGGTAATTGTTTGTTTGGGATCTGAAATAATTTCCAGTTCTCCTTTTAATATCTCAATACTACCTTATTTAATGTCTCGACAGAACATGTAGGGAATTGGAAGGCATATCCAATACCCTTGGATGGTGGATACTCTGCTGCTAGAGTACAATGGCAGAAAGGTATTGGCAAAGTACTATTGATACCACTTCCCATCACCCTCAGTACTCAAGCTCCTGACATATTAAAAATTATTTTGCTAAAAGTTCTTGCAATTGTGCTTGGAATGAGTCCTGAAGCAGCAATGCTGAATGGTGTGGCAGTTGTACCCATCTAACTGGATCTGAGTCAGTTTGGGCTCTGTGACAAGAGGAGCAATTCTCCATTAAAATGAATAGCTAAGCTTCACCTTAATTGGGCAAATAAAAAAGGAAAGAACAGGCCTGATTTAGAGCTCATTTCATTATGATTCTCCAAAAAGGATCCCCATTCTAGAATAGAAAAAGGAACACACTCTTCCAAGACCTTTGACCCCTTTTCTACTGAGAGATTATAATTTGATCAATTTTTTTGGGGGGGGTTCAGAAACAGTGCCCTGGGGAGGTGCCAACCTATGGATGGTCCTTCCCCAGCCCCCAAATCTCTTTGTTGGTCTTCCCTGGTTAGATGTCCAAATCCTCCTTGGGAACAATGTTCTCCAGTTCCACAGCTATCTAAGAGAAACTCTTAGCTGATGATGGAACTCCTGAATGTCAACATTCCTTCCTTCCTCTCCCAAATTTGCAAACATGTTTTTATCAAAATGGGTTGAAGAGTGTAATCTCCAAGCCAGTTTTCCAGGAGAACATTGCTCCCTTCATCTTGAACTTCAGAAATCTACCCAAGCTGTTTTGCTGGAACATCATTAGTTTTAGCTGATTTTTCTATAGCATTGTAGAATCTATGAAATGCTCTCCTCACAAAAATGTGAGGTAGGGGATGCAAATACTATTATCTCCATTTTAGAGAGAAAGGAATAAGATCAAAGAAGTTAAAAAACCCACAGTTACTCAGCTAGTCAGTGGTGGAGCTGGGAGTCAAATCCTGGTCTCCTAGCTCCAAATTTCCCCACTAAGTTGAGATGCCTTTTCTTCCATTTGAATAATGAAAAATGAAGACAAAGATAGAACAAACATATAGGTGATGACTAGAATTTGCAATATATATGTATATAAAATTTTGCTCAGGAAAACAGAACATGCAAAGCAGCTCAAAAGCACAAATGAATTCAGAAGAGGAATTTGGGTAGTGATTCTCCTTTCTGCCCAGTTCAAGCAAAATAGGACACGAAAGAGAGTGGAACGGGTAGATCAAGTCATTCCAAGACTTCCCTGATCCTGGAACACAAGAATTCTCAGAACATTCCCTAAGTCAGGAGTCCTTACTCTCCAGCCAAGCCTAGGCAAAGGTCATATCATGTCATTTGGAACAGTAGAAGGAATCCCTCTTCCATGGGGGAATTGTTGAGAAAGCACAATTTCAGGAAAGGATTCTCCAAATTGCTCCTCTCAGTCTGGCTTCTTTTAGCACCAAGCACTAATGCTTACCTATTGTACCTGAAGAAAAGGGAAAATATTGTAGGATCCATATGCTCAAGATATAGCTAAGTTAAAAAGGCTATTTCAACCAGACAAGTAGCCTTTGTGAATTACACTAATTTAAGATTTGGGGAGAACAGAATCATTCACTTAATTCAATAAATTGTTCTCCCCAAGAGTGTTCTAGTTTAATAGGAGTGGGGAGAGAAGACACAATATGTACACAAGAAGACACAATACGTATACAATATTATCAGCATTGTGTTATACATCATTTCCAGAGAATGGTTTCTAATATCCATATAGTATGACACCAATCATAACCCTATGCATGTTGTTCTTGATCATTCTTTCTTTCTTTTTTTTTTTTTTTTTTTGTGAGGCAAAGGTGACTTGCCCAGGGTCACACAGCTAGTAAGCGTCAAGTGTCTGAGGCTGAATTTGAACTCAGGTCCTCCTGAATCCAGGGCCAGTGCTCTATCCACTGCACCACCTAGCTGCCCCTGGAGATTATTTTCAAAAGAGGGTGGAATTGGAGAGTGATCTAGGAAGACTTCATGGAAGAAGTGGTGGCCCTTCAAAGGAAGAGAAGGATTTTGATAAGTTGATGTGAAGAGATAGACTATTCTAGGCATAGAGAAAAACTTGAATGAACAGAAGGTGGAAACTAGGAGAATGAAGAGTTCATTTTGTTTGGAATTTAGAGTGAATGAAAAGCAGTATGAAATAGGCTGCAGAGGTAGGTAGGAGTCAGCTGGCAGACAGCCTTGAATGACAATCTGAGGACCTTACAATTAAATCTATAGCCAATGGGAAGCCACTGAAAGGTTAGAGAATGTTTGTGATCTTTGATTACTTTTAGTTTTGACTACTCAAAATCAAAACTGTCAAAATAGCAGAAAACCCAATCATGTAGTTCCTTTTGACTTTTGAGGTGCTGCTTCAGATGGTTAATAAAATATATATGTTAATATTTTAAAGAAGTATCTCATGTAGAGATGGGGGCCAGTCCAACAATGGATATTTATTTATTAAGCACTATGGTTTTTTTGTTTGTTTTGGTTTGGTTTTTGGTGAGGCAATTGGGATTAAGTGACTTGCCCAGGGTCACACAGCTAGTAAGTCTCAAGTGTCTGAGGCTGGATTTGAACTTAGGTCCTCCTGACTCCAGGGCCATCGCTCTATCCACTGTGCCATCTAACTGCCCCAGCACTATGTTTTTAATATGTGATAGGCAAGGGGGAATACAAGGATCAGAGGAATTCTGCCAATACTGTTTACTTAGAGACGCCAAGCATTTGATTAAGTATTGTGAGGGAAAATCAATCCTCTTCTCAATAATTCTCAGGAACTCAGCAGCGATGTGACAAAAGCTCTCTATTTCTTTTTTCTTCTTGTGAGAAGGAGGCACCCTAGTGTGCAGCTATTGGGTGCAAAGAAAGGGGGCTCACAGGCCCTGTTTTATACCCAAGTCCCTAACACAAATGGATCCTCCCCTTTTTCATCATTGGTCCATTTACTCAAGGGTTACAATCTACACATAAAAACTAGCTAATCAGAATGCAGTATTCCCACCCCTCTTCCTTGTATGGGCATAACTCAGGAGTGGACCTTATACTTCCTTATATGGACACAACTCCAGAGTGGACCTTATTGAGACCAGGACTCCTTGAACCATGTGATTTTGTTAGCCTGAGGGGGAGGAGGGGATCTGAGACCTTTGTCCTACAAACAGGTCAGGAGAAGAATGGTTGACTGTTATATCCTTATTGAGAGGAGACAACTACCCATTTTCTCACAAGTATTTTATGTTATTCTTCAAGAAAAGATAGAGACTGATGCAAGTACAATTAGATGGATTCAGAACTGGGCTTAAAGAATCATTAATGGTTCTCCGTGGACCTAAGAGGCGTCTAGTGGAATCTCCCATAATTGTGACCAATCTTCATGACTGAGTATCCTGCATGACACTAGTAAATGTAAGAAAGAAGTATGGAGTCATTGGAAAAACTGAAGGATCCAGGAACTGGCTGCCTGGAGAAGAGAAGACTGTGGGGGGTGGGAGAGGGGACTTGAGAGCTGCCTTCCAGTATTTGAAGGTTTGAACTTAGGAAGGGCTGGAATGGTTTTGCTTGGCCCTAGAGGGCAGAACTAGGGCCAGTTTGTTTGTTAGAGAGGCTGAATGTAAAGAAAAACTTTCTCTAACAAACAAACTATTCAAAAACAGAATGAGTGGCCTTATTCCACCCCCTCCCCCTCTCTAGTCCCCTCCCTAGAAATCTTTAAGCAAAGGCTGGATGAATGGCCACTTGACGGAAATGTTGTAGGGAGAAGATTTGGGGGTCAGGTATAGAATGGACTGGGTGGTCTTCTGAAGTCCTTGTGGGTACTGAACCTGAGGTCAGTAGACCTGGGTATGAATCCTATATTTGCCACTAAATTGCTGTTATTTTGGGAGAGACTCTTTTCTCTGGCATCAGCTTCCTGAGCTATAAATATGGGGGTGGTGGTGACCAGATCAACTTTATAGTCCTTTCTAGCTCTAACATTCTGTGACTTATAAGATTCTGCAAACTGGCAAGGCAAGTTTTCAAATTGGCAGATTTTTTAACCTCATTACAAGGGCTAGGATAATGTCAATCCAATTAAGGTTGAATACAAGGAGACAGACTAAATGAGCAATTTGGGTCCCTTATAGACCTTTGCTTCCATGATTAGATATCTGCAATTTCCAAATTATGTCCATCCCTCTCCCCCAATGAATCTAGTCACAACTCATGGCACCAGTTGTTTGATAGTAAAAACCCACTAACTAGGAGAGACTTGAGAAATTTTCAAAGGGCACAAGTGTGCCAGGCAGAAAACAAGGTCTCCAGAAGGCTCTCCTACCTGTAAGGGGGCCAAGCACAGTCTTCTTATCCCCCTATTATCACAGTGGTAGAGAGCACTACCAGAGAGTTCTCTCTTCCCAGAGCAGCAATCTAGCGGGGAAAGAGTCCTGGATTTGCATGAGTCAGGAGGCAGAAATTTCAGTCTTGGTTCTATGTGACTTTGGGCAAGCCTTTGCTTCCTTTTCTATTGAAGGGAGATAAGAGTACTACTGACTTAAGGAATAACTCTGTTCTAGCCAAACTGGCCAGCTTGTTGTTCTCTGTACACATCACTCCATCTCCAGCCTCTGGGCCTTTGCCTAGGCTGTCTCGCATGCCTATTCCTCCCATGCCATTCCATGCCTCAAATGCACTCTCACTCCCTCCTTGACTCTATCTCTTAGAATCTCTAGCTTCTTTTAAGACTCAGTTCAAGTGCCATTTTCTATATGATGCTCCCAGTTATTAGTGCTCTTCCTACTCTACCTTCAAGATTAATTTGTATTCATTCTACGTATATTATATATATATAGATTTTACATAGATATGCATGTGTGTATGTGTGTGCATATCAGCCTCTTTGTTCATAAGTTTCCCCATATAGGGAAATGTAAGGTCCTTGAGGACAGGGAGAATAGCCAGCACAGTAGACAATACAGTCAAGATCCCAAAAGACTGTGACAAGCTAAAACATATGGCCAAATCTAAGATGAAATTCAATATGGATAAATGTAATTTCTTACCTTTAGGTACAAAAATCTACTTTACCAGTACAAGAGGAGGGAGGCATGGTCTTAAGAGAGAGAGAGAGAGAGAGAGAGAGAGAGAGAGAGATCTGGAGGTCTTAGTGGACTGCCAGATTAATATGAGTCATCGATGTGATATATAATAGTCAAAAGGTCAATGCAATCTTGGCATGCACTGAGAGGCACAGCTTCTAGGAAGAGGGAGGTAAGAGTTCTCCTATCCCCTGCCTTCTTCAGACATTACCTGTGGCATGGGGTTCAATTCTGGGCACTACTGTTTAAAGCTATTGATAAGCTGGAATGTGTCCAGAGAAAGGAAGTGGGATGATGAAGGGCCTTGAGTCCATGCCACATGAGAATTGGTTGAAAGAACTAGGCATGTTTAGCCTAGAGGAGCCTCAGGGGTGACATAATAGCTGCATTTCAAGTGCTTGAAGAACTGTCATGTGGAGAAGTGATCAGGCTTGTTCTGGTGAGTCCCAGAGGGCAGAATCAGGAACAACTGGTAGAAGTGAGAAAGAGGTAAACTTAGCCTTAATATCACCAAAACCCCCTTATTAACAATGAGAGATGTACTAATGTGGAATGGGTGGCCTCAAGAGGTGGTGAGTTCCCTGTCCTTGGAGGTCCCCAAACATAAACTAGATTAAAACTTGTGAAGATAGTTCTAGTGGGGATTCCTTGCAGTAGAAATGATGGCTACTAAGGTTCCTTCTAAGTCTCAACTTCTGTGATTCTGTGACTGTTTCATTTTTGTCTTGTATCCCTAATACCTAGCTCATTGTCTTACACATTGTAAGCACTGAATAAATTCTCACTGAATGAATGAAGCCAGTTTGTAAACTGAACATTCTATATAAATATGAGCTATTGTTCCTCTTGACTTCTCCCTGGGATAGATCATCTCAAGTATTCACCCTGTGCTAGTCTTTGGCCAAACTTTCTTTCCAGTGTCTCTACAACCCCTCCCAGTGAAATGCCATCCCATGCCCACATCTGAAAGTAGTAGTAGATATTGGGCTTAAGCTCCTTCCCCCCTGAAAAAACCCACTGCTATTTTTCAGTAAGCAAGGTGACACACTATGACCAGGAGAGGTCAAGGGCATGCTTTATGATAGCATATGTCTAGCACCTTCAAATAACTTGGAGGCAAAGAGGTAATCATAAGTAAATGTGCACTGGAGGAAAAGAAGATGATAATTTTGCAATCTCTCTTCTTGGTTCTCTTTGACTGTTTCTTCCTTTGCCATTTTTCTAATTCTCTTCAGTTCGTTTTCATTTCTCTATGTTACTTTCTCAAAATAAGGAACCTAACATTGCTCCCTATTCACTTCTTCTTCTTCTTCTTCTTCTTCTTCTTCTTCTTCTTCTTCTTCTTCTTCTTCTTCTTCTTCTTCTGGTGGGGCAATGAGGGTTAAGTGACTTGCCCAGGGTCACATAGCTAGTAAGTGTCAAGCATCTGAGGCTAGATTTGAATACAGGTCCTCCTGAATCCAAGGGTGCTGCTTTATCCATAGTCATTTTCTTTCTTTCTTTCTTTCTTTCTTTCTTTCTTTCTTTCTTTCTTTCTTTCTTTCTTTCTTTCTTTCTTTTTTGTGGGGCAATGAGGGTTAAGTGACTTGCCCAGGGTCACACAGTTAGTAAGTGTCAAGTTTCTGAGGCCAGATTTGAACTCAGGTCTTTCTAAATCCAGGGCTGGTGCTTTATCCCCTGTGCCACCTAGCTGTCCCCTTCCCTATTCACTTCTACTTCCATTGTTCTACCCCTACCAGAAGTTGTACTTGCATTGATAAGAAGGAAGTCCTCATATACTCTAAAATATTTATAGCAGCATTTTTTATGATAGTAAAGAATTGGAAACCAAGTAAATGTCCATCAACTGGGGAATAGCTAACCAAATTGTGGTACATGATGTAATGGAATATTACTGTGCTATAAGAAATGATATGTGTGATGAATACAGAGAAGCCTGGGAAAATCTATATAAAATGATGCAAAGTGAAGTAAGCAGAGTCAAGAAAACAATATACACGGTAACTGCAACAATGTAAATGGAAAGAATGATGAAACACCAAAAAAATCAAAAGTGAATGTAGCAAAATGATAAAGATATAAAATTATAAAGCATGATTCGAATGAACTGATATGAGAAGACATCCCCAACCCACTCCTTCATTGAAGTGGGAGGTCCAGAAGTTTTACACATTGCACATTTTCAGATTTTTCAATGCATAGATCAGTTGTGCTGATTTTTTTCTCCTCTTTAAAAAATACTATTTGTTACATGGAGAGAGAGGGAGGATAATGGAGATAACTATGATATATAAAAAACAGAAGACATTTAAAAAAACCCTTATTTTTAAAAAAATGTATTTGCATTGCTTCTGACCTCAGTGCTCAACTGAAATTGCTCTTTCCAGAGTTTCCAGTGATCTCCACATTGCCAACTCCAGTGGCCTTCTATCAATCTTCATCCTTCTTCACCTTGCTGTAGCGTGTGACATTGCTGACTGCCATCCTTCTTCTAGATATTTTTTCTTCTCTGGGTTTTTATGACACTGTTTGCTTTTTGTTCTCTTCCTACCTGTCTGACTTTTCTTCTTCTGTCTCCTTTAATGGATCATGTTTCACCCCCTAACTGTAGAGGTACCACAAGTCCTCCAACTAGACTCTCTTTTCCTCTCTCCTCTTTTTACATGGGCTTGACTACCATTTCCCTGAAGATGGTTCCAAGATCTGTATATCCAGCCTTAGTCTCTCTCTTGAACTCTAGTCCTATGTCACCAACTTCCTTTTGTATATTTCCAATTGATTGTCCCTTACTACTTTGAGTCAATATGTTCAAAATAGAGCTCATTATCTTACCTTCCCCTCCCTGACTCTTCTTCCTAACTTCCCTATTTTTGTTGAAGATACCACTATCTTTCCCCATGTCATCCACATCCATAACCTTGGAGTTGTCTTCAATTTCTTCTTCCTCCCTCACCCTATGTATTCAAATAATCAATAGTGAAGTCTTGTGAGAGTCTATCTCCACAATGTCTCATCCATCTAAGAGTGAAAAACAACTATGATGATGACAACAGCAACTCACACTTATAGTCACCCTAGTTCAGGCCCTTGTCCCCTCTGGCCTGGACTATTTCAATAGCTTTTTAATTGAGCTCCTTGTATACTAGCTCTTTCCTTTCTACTCCATCTTCTATGCAGTTGCCAAGGTGATATTCCTAAAGTACAGGGCTGACCATGTTACTTCTCTGTCTAAAACAAACAAACTCTAGTGGCTCCCTATTGCCTCTGGTATCAATACTTTCTGCCTGGCTTTTATGAACTTTCTCAATCTGCCTTTAGTTTACTGTTCTGGCTTTATTACACACATCATTCCCTTGCTTATACTCTATAACCAATTAAAATTGGCTGTTCCTCACCCATGATGTTCCACCTGTAGTCTTCTTAGGCTGTCTCCATATCATGAATATACTTCTTTAGCACCTCTGCCTCTTCCAATCCCCATTTTCCTTTAAAAAATCTAGTTTATGGGGTAGCTAGGTGGCACAGTGGATAAAGCACCAGCCCTGGATTCAGGAGGACCCAAGTTCAAATCTGGCCTCAGACACTTAACACTTAATAGCTGTGTGACCCTGGGCAAGTCACTTAACCCCAATTGCCTCACCAAAAAAAAAAAAATCTAGCTTACCTGTGAACTGATCCAACCATTCTGGAGAGCAATTTGGAACTATGCCTAAAGGGCTATGGGACTGTTCATACCCTTTGACCCAGTGGTACCACTGCTAGGTCTGTATCCCAAAGAGACCATAGAAAAGGGAAAAGGACCAAAAAATATTTATAGCAGCTCTCTTTGTGGTGGCAAAGAATTGGAAATTGAGGGAATAGCCATCAATAGGGGAATGGCTAAACAAGTTGTGGTAAATGAATGTAAAGGAATACTATTGTGCTGTAAGAAACGATGAGCAGGAGGAGTTCAGAGAAACCTGGAAGGATTTACATGAACTGATGCTGACTGAGAGGAGCAGTACCAAGAGAACATTGTACATAGTAACAGCAACATTGTGTCATGATGAACAATGGGAATAGACTTGGCTCTTCTCAGCAGTGCAACAATCCAAAACAGTTTCAAAGAACTCATGATAGAAAATGTTCTCAACATCCAGAAAAAAGAACTGTGGATTATGAATACAGATTGAACTTTACCATTTCTACTTTTGGCCTGTTTTTTCCCCTTCTTTTTTGAGGTTTTTCCCTTTTGTTCTGATTCTTCTTTCACAAGATGACTAATGCAGAAATATGTTTAATGTGATTGTACATATATAACATATATTAGACTGCTTTCTGTCTTGGGGAGGAGGGAGGGATGGGAGGGTGGGAGAAAAATTTGGAACTAAAAATCCTATGAAAATAAATGTTGAAAATTATACTTAAGGGGCAGCTAGGTGGCACAGTGGATAGAGCACCTGAGTTCAAATCCGGCCTCAGACACTTAACACTTACTAGCTGTGTGACTCTGGACAAGTCACTTAACCCCATTGCCTCACTTAAAAAAAAAAAAGAAAATTATACTTATATGTAACTAGAAAATAAGATACTTTTTAAAAATCTAGCTTATGAGTCAGTCAATAAGCATTTATTAAACACCTACTATGTGCCACTCACTGTGCTAAGTACTGGGGATATAAAGAAAGGTGAAAGACAGTCCCTGGCTTCAAGGAATACAATCTCTAATGGAGGAGAGGGCATGCAAATAACCACAAGCAAACAAGCTATCTCCAGGATAAACTGGAAATAATCAAGAGAGGCTAGGCACTAGCAGTAAGGAGGACTGGGAAAGGCTCCTCGAAGAAGGTTGGACTTTTCTGGGACTTCATGAAACCCCAGGAGGCAGAGAGTTCCAGGCATGGGAATAGGGGTTCAAAGGCTATAAGAGCTTTTTTCTGATTTCCCTCAGCTGCTTTTTCCAACCATTAATAACCGTGTGTTTGCTTTTTATATACTTGGTAATCATTTATATGTGTCCATCCCTCTCCCCCCAACACACACACTCACTCACTCACTCACTCTCTCTCTCTCTCACACACACACACACACACACACACACACACACACACACACACACACACATTGTGCCAAATCCCACTTGAATTGGTGGATAGGATAACTTGCTACTATTCCCTTTAGGGTACTAGTGGTAACCTGAGGAGCCAGGGGTTTCTATGAGAGACCTACCACTGTGTTTCCCTTTGATTATAAATCAGACCTAATTAGTTTTTAGAAAGGATATTCACTGGAAGTTGAGGGGATACCCATCAACTGCGGAATGGCTGGACAAGTTGTGGTATATGAATGTAATGGAATACTATTGTGCTGTAAGAAACGATGAGCAGGAGGAGTTCAGAGAAACCTGGAGGGTCTTGCATGGGCTGATGATGAGTGAGATGAGCAGAACCAGGAGAACATTGTTCACAGTATCATCAACATTGTGTGTTGATCAACTGTAATAGACTAGATTCTTCTCACCAATCCAATGGTACAAGAAAGTTCCAAAGGACTCATGATGGAAAAGGCTCTCCAAATCCAGAAAAAAAAAAGGAACTGTGGAATATGGACGCTGATTGGACCATACTATTTCTTTTGTTTTTGGTGCTGTTGTTTTTCTTTTTTTTGAGGTTTTTCCTTCTTGCTCTGATTCTTCTTATATAATATGACTAATGCAGAAATATGTTTACTGTTATTATATATATATGTATATATATGTGTGTGTGTATATATATATATAACCTATATCAGATTACCTGCTGTCTAGGGGAGGGGGGGAGGGAGGGAAGGAGGGGGAAATTGGAAATCTTATCTAAACAAAGGTTGAAAACTTAAAGAAAGAAAGAAAGAAAGAAAGAAAGAAAGAAAGAAAGAAAGAAAGAAAGAAAGAAAGAAAGAAAGAAAGAAAGGAAGAAAGGAAGAAAGAAAGAAAAGAAAGAAAGGATATTCACTAAGCAGGTATAGCTAGGACAGTTATTGAAGCAATGCCCACAAACCAGGACTGCAACACAAGGTCCCTTGAGAGTGAGTGTAAACATATGGTAAAATGGTACTGAGGCCCACATGGAGAGAACCCCTATAGCCAAGGGGTAGCCCACAGCTCCTAGCCTTCACAAGCCATTTTCTCCCTTTGTGGTCCTTAGGTTCTGACAAGGTCCTTAGGTATAGCTCTCTGCTGTGCCACAAGGCTTGGAGCTCTTGGAGTCCTGAAGTTGCCTTTCTAAGGAGATATTATACATTGCCCTCTGTTGTTTATTCATTTGGATTTGTTTTATTGTGTCTTTATTTCTCATAAAGTCATTAGCTTCTATTTGCTCAATCCTAATTTTTTTCTTTTTTTTTTTTGTGGGGCAATGAGGGTTAAGTGACTTGCCCAGGATCACACAGCTAGTAAATGTTAAGTGTCTGAGGCCGGATTTGAACTCAGGTACTCCTGAATCCAGGGCCGGTGCTCTATCCACTGCACCACCTAGCTGTCCCAAGCTATTGACTTTTTTATGACCCTCCTGCATCACTCTCATTTCTCTTTCCATTTTTTTCTCTACCTCTCTTATTTTATCTTCAAAGTCCTTTTTGAGCACCTCTATGGCCTGAGACCAATTCATATTTTTCTTGGAAGGTTTGGATGTAGGAGCCCTGATATTGCTATCTTCTTCTGAGGGTGCACCTCGATCTTCCTTGTCACTAAAGAAACTTTCTATGGTCTCCATCTTTCTCTGTTTGCTCATCTTGCCTGTCTTTTACTTGACTCTTAACTCCTTCTTAAAGTGGGGCACTGTTTCCAGGCTTCACTGTCCATACCTTCAGGGGGTCCCAGGTGGTAAGATTTAAGGAGGTTCTTCACTCACCTGGCCTGTTCTCTGGTCCATAGATAACCCCAGGCCAACTTGCTAATTAACCAGGCAGCAAAACTTTGTTTGCTGTTGTTGGCTCCAATGAACCTGCACTCTTCCCCAACCTGGGCCATTGCCACTCAAGCCTACTTCCTGGTTCCCAGCAGGGGTAAAACACCCAAATTCTGCCTCAGCACCAGCAGAGACCCCTGTAATCTCCCCCTGGACAACCTCTCAGCCCTCTCACCAGACCATGAGCTTAGTTTCAGATGACACTGGTGCTACAGCTGATTCAGAGTCTCTGGGGGTCTCTTTCTCTGGCGAGGCCTTCCTGGGGCTGGATCTGTGTCAGCACGACCTTGGAGTTAGGCTCCACTCCCAACCCAGCACAGCGGCCCTCTCCTGCCAACCTTCTAAGCCATCTTTGGCTGGAAAATTATCTCAGCCCATTCTTTTGTGGGTTCTGTTGCTCTAGGAATTGTCCTATGGCATTATTTGGAGGTTTTTTGGAGAGAACACGTTGTGAATTCCAAGAGCTTGCTGCCTTTCCTCAGTGCCTCTGGTTTGTCTTTGGTGTGTCTTTCAGCTCCCAATACTGTCAACCATTGGTGCTTTGAAAACACTGATCCCAACTCATATGGATACTCCTACAAATGCCAACACCTCTAAGCCTACCAACCTTTTAGGGTTCACAAGATTGCAAACTAGTCAATACTGTTTCCAAATACTCAGTTGCCTTTTCTCTGAAACCCTTGTTCCTCCTTTGTATCTCTCTCTACTCCCAGTCAGATGAAATGTCTCCTACTAGTACAGTTTCTCCAGGAACATAGTGAATGGGGAGGAGAAAGAGAGAGAAAAGCACTTTCTCTTTCCCCCCACCTCCTCAAGAGCAATTCCCTCCCAGGGGCCTGGAATCTTCATTCTAAAATTTGAAGTCTTCTCCCACTCAACCAACTGGTTTGATCTAGCTTGTTGTGTTCTGATGTAGCCTAGGAGTTGTGATTTGATCTTCTCCAATTAATCACTAGCTATTTGCTTTGTGGCATCTTCTATCTCAATAATAATAGCTCACATTTATAGAGAGCTTTAATTTTTGCAAGTGTTGGTCAGATATGATCTCATCTGATCCTCACAGCAACCCCAAGAAGTACTGCTGTTATTATTTCTACTTACAGATGAGCTGAAGGAGAGACACAGAGGTCACACAGCTTGGAAGTGTTGAGGCAGGATATGAACTCAGCTCTTTCTGACTCCAGGTCCAGCATTCTATCCACTTCATCAACCTAGCTGTCTTTATCTAATGACTCAAAGCCCTTGAAATCCTTTCAAGTTCATTAAGGACTTATTCACACTTAGTTTACTCTTAATTGATTCATTTGAGATGTTAACAACTTCTATGACTAATTGGAGGGGGGGGTCACCTTTACATGGTAGGGATTTAACAATTTTTTGCTGATTGATTTTTTTTCTCCTATAGAAAAATAAACCAAAACATTCTGACTCCTTACATTATTAGATGAGGGTACTGTCCCTGAGAGAGACAGCCCAGGACCCTGAGCCCCAAACCTTGGGAAAATTAGTGTTCCCCAAACCACCAGACCTCCTTCCAGCCCAGCCCCTACAGGGGAGAAGTCTTTATTAAGAAGGAGGCCTGGGGGCAGCTAGGGGGCAAAGTGGATAGAGCACCGGCCCTGGAGTCAGGAGGACCTGAGTTCAAATCTGGCCTCAGACACTTAACACTTACTAGCTGTGTGACCCTGGGCAAGTCACAACCCCAATTGCCTCACTAAAAAAAAAAAGAAAAAAAAAAAAGAAGGAGGCCCTTAGGGGCAGCTAGGTAGCACAGAGGATAAAGCACCGGCCATGGATTCAGGAGGACCTGAGTTCAAATCCAACCTCTTACTAGCTGTGTGACCCTGGGCAAGTCACTTAACTCTCATTGCCCTGAAAAAAAAAGGAGGCCCTTCTTCTTCATTACTACCAACAATAAGCACTGACCAACTGCCACCAATAGGCAAATAAGCATGGGAGTTCTGGAAGTGGCAGCACCTCTCCCCACTCCCAAACACCCCATCCCTCACTCCTGGTCCTGCTTTGTTGTAGCCCAGACCTCAAAGCCATCATCTGGGGAAGCATCACCTGGGGAGAAGAGGCCAGCTATCTCTACCATGTGCTACTCATAGAGCAGGCTGGCCAGCCTAGCTGTAGAAGCAAAGCATCCTGAGGGAGACAGAAGACAGTATGGGCCAAAGCAAGTCCAATCACTCCCATCATCTAAACAATGATCTCCCCCCTCAGACCCTGATATATCCCAGGAACATGAGTCCAAGAGCCTTGGGAATATTGATGCTTCCAGCCCAGTGCTTTCAGCCATCATCCTGGGAAGCAACACCTTTGGATTTTTAGACTGGCAAATGCTCCTGCAGGTATGACACCCACAGCTACTGAAGACCCAAAAAAGAAAGTTCTTGCTGTCAATGTCCTTCATATTGTCAAATAGTTCAACATCAGAAATTGATAGGATATGATTTTATCAGTGGAAATGACATTAAACGAGAGTTTTCACCATCTGCTTTACTTTCGCTCCCTAAGAACCACGGAACCCTGCTATCTGCCTTGCAGCTGAATGTGTTATCTTCCCCATTAGAATGTGACCACCTTGAGAACAGAGATTGACTTTTCTACTTGTATCCCCAATACTTAGCACAGTGTTTTGCACATAGTAAGTGCATGCCTCAACTAGTACAACTGTTGTCCATATCCTCCAATAATCCTTTATAGCAGGCCCACTTAACATATTGGTGGTCTTCCTCCAGGCTTCTTGGCATGAATACAAACAGAGCAAGTAGGCTATCCATTTGTTATCATGGAATCACAGATCTAGAGTTGGGAGGCACCTTAGAGGCTAGCTCTCCAAGTCCTTCAGCTTAATAGAAGAGGAAATTAAGGTCCAGAGGAAATTGGGCCAGAGTCACATGGCAAGTGGCAGAACTGGCATTCCCAACTCTGTATCATAAGAGTCATGGACTCTTTAAAGTCTTCCTTCTTTCCATAGCACACGACAATCACATGATTGGCCCACTTCCTTTTCTGCCCATACAATTCCTTGCTGCAAGGCAAATCCCTTAACCTCCCTGAGCTTCAGACAATTTTCTAAGTCATAAATGTGTTGAGACCAGTGTCAGTCAAGGGAGTTCTCACACCTGCCAAGATCATCTGACTTGATATTGCTCAGATGATATGCTTTACACCATCATCTCCCCTATGTAATTCCTCATTGGTAAACTGTCACAACCTACTCATGACCTCCATTCATCTCTCTCTGCCCTGTGGATGACCTATAACTGTCATTCTTCCAGTGCCACGGTGTTATTGTTGTTTATCTTTCATTTCTGAAGATCAATGACATCATGGGGTGATATCTTGACTTTGTTCTCGAATTGGATTTAAGTGAGGCAGACTTGTCTCACTCTCTCTTCCAGAGTCATCAAAGTTCAGTGGCAGGAAAAAAGTAAGGACTAAATGGCAGTGGCTGGGATACAGTACATGACTGATGTCTATGTCTTCCGTGTCTGACCAAGCTCTAAGTGCAGAACCACAGCGCCTGCTTCAGCTGTCTTCATGACCATTGGAACAAGTTGTTCTCATCTACCGGGAGATGTCTTCACACACTTGGGGTGGACATCCCCCTAACTCACCAATGGGTTTGAGGCCATCTGCCAAGACTATTTACCATGTGCTACAGCTCTTTGGAGCCACAGGTGAGAGTTGAGTAAAAGGTAGACACCAAAGGTAGATGAGCAGCCCTAAAAAGGGCTTGGCAAATCCTCACGCCAGAGGTGCTAGTCCTCCATTGTATTGCAGAATTTTAAATCATATTGCCTTATGAGGAAAGATTTAATGCTTTTTTTGTTGTCGTTGTTTTATTTGTTTTTTAAATGGGCCTTCATTTCAGGTTGAAGCTTCAGGTCACTAAAATTTTTAAATTTGCCAAGGCCAATCCAGCCTGTTCTCTTCCAATTCAATTCTGGAACTAAAATATTCAAAACAGAACTATTCTCCTTCTTCCTACTCATCCCTTTCTCCAACTTCCCTATTTCTTTAGAAGTCACCGCTATTTTTTCCAGTATCCCAGGTTCTTAGCCTTGGAATTATCCTCAATTCCTCACTTTTCCCTCATCTTACACCTCCAACCAGTTGCCAAATATTTCCATTTCTACCTCCACGACATCTGTGGATTCTACTTCTTTCTACTCATAGCAACCACTTGAGTTCAGGCCTTCATGACCTCTCACCTAGATTATTGTGAAGGCTTCCAAATTGGTCTTCCTGACTTGTTTCTCATCACTCTCCATACTACTGCTAAAGTGATTTTCTGTAAGCACAGACATGACCATTATCCTCTTTTACTCAATAAACTTCAGTGGCTCCCTATTACTTCTATATGAATGAAATATAAGTTTCTCCACCTAGTTTTTGAAGCCCTTCACAACCTGGCCCCAGTTACATTTCCAGGCTCATTCTACATTATTCTCCATCTCACACTCTATGATCCAGGCAAACTGGCTTCCTCTCTGTTACTCACATGTGACACTGAGACCTCCTGAGCCCATTCCTGGAATGCAATCCTGCCTCATCTCTGCCTCATAGAAGCCCTCTCTCTTCCTTCAAGATTCAGGTCAAGCAGCTCTTTCCATGAAGCCTTTCTGGATCCTCTCAAGGACTAGTGCACTCCTTCATAGACTTTTATAGGGAAGCTAGGTGGTGCAGTGGATAGAGCACTGGCCCTGGAGTCAGGAGGACCTGAGTTCAAATCTGGCCTCAGACACTTAACACTTACTAGCTGTGTGACCCTGGGCAAGTCACTTAACCCCAACTGCCTCACCAAAAAACAAAAGCAAAACCAAAAAAACCCTACACTAAGACTTTTATAGGTATTTGTTTGTTTTCTCCATTGGAGATGAAAGCTTGTTGCAAGTAAAGATTCTATCATTCATTGTATGTACTTGTATTCACAGTTCCTGGCACAGTATCTGCCAACAAACACTTGATTAATTGATTGATGCATGGTGTCTGTCCAGCAAAGAGGTACTGATGGCTCTTCTCTAAGGATTTTCATCCAAATGCACATTAGGCTGAACTATGGGCATTCTGGTCCCCTCTGTCACTTCCAGGATATCCTTTTGCCACACATCCTCTCCTCTGAAGTTCACACTATTACAAATTTTCACCCAATAAGATCATGTTGGATATTTCCCAGGTGGATATTTCTCTAGGAGTCCAACAGTTGAATTACTGTCTTCCTCTCCTGTCCAGCTCATGCCTTTATACTAGGAGAGTATACTCAATAGTCAACAAGTCAACAAGCATTTATTAAGCACTTACTATATGCCAAGCACTGTGCTAAGCGCTAGGGGATACAAATACAAGCGAGCTAATATACTAAGGAGGTATCTTCAAGAACTCATGATAACCAGGGGCAGATAGGTGGCACAGTGGATATAGCACAGGCCCTGGATTCAGGAGGACCTGAGTTTAAATTCGGCCTCAGACACTTGACACTTACTAGCTGTGTGACCTTGGGCAAGTCACTTAACCCTCATTGTCCTGCAAAAAAAGACTATAAATAAAAGAACTCATGATAACCAAGTCCAAGGAATGAAAGATGGTTGATCTGGGCTCTTCAAAATAGAAGCTCTTGGAAGAAATCACCAATGGGAGAAGGGGGTTGCAGGGGTGGAGGATGGATGAGACATGGTGAAGTCCAGAGTACATTTATGTCAATGCTTCCTCAAACATTCTACTCCTATAACAACCTATCATTCCATCTCTAATTATTTATCCCTCCTAAACCAATTCTTTGTCCCATTGTTATTGCTAACCCTTCTACTGATCAATATTTTCTCAGGCTATTACCTTTGCTCTAACTTAACTTTTCTCCCCTCTCAATATCAACATTTATCTAGGCAGTTCAAATCTACTGTCCTCTACTTCTTTTTTTTTATAGAATTTTATTATTTTTAGTTACATTTAGAGATAGTTTTCTTTTTTTGTTTGTTTGGTTTTGTTTTTTTTTTTTGTGGGGCAATGGGGGGTTAAGTGACTTGCCCAGGGTCACACAGCTAGTACGTGTCAAGTGTCTGAGGCCGGATTTGAACTCAGGTACTCCTGAATCCAGGGCTGGTGCTTTATCCACTGCACCACCTAGCTGCCCCCTGTCCTCTACTTCTGTGGGGTTTTTTGTCCTCCACTTCTGAATCCATTGTCCCCCTGTCCTATTGCTAGTCATCCCTGGATGGTCTAGTTTTGGATCACTCCCACAACCTACTAACTTTGTTCCTACTCATCTGCTGCTTAACAGAATGGGAAGAAGTCACAAAACTTACTTCACTGAGTACTTTACAATTTGGTGTTATCAAACTTCATCCGAACCCCACTTCATCAAGCCAACCCCTTTAAACTTCCCAAATGGTTTCCCCATCTTAGTCACCCTGGAAACTATCCCAACCCTTTTCTTTTTTCCTCAAGCCTCCCATACAATCCATGTACCTACTTTCTCAGCTAAGTATACTTTTCTGAAAAAATGGTGGTCATTCACTAAAGCCCCTCTTATACCCTTTTCATCTCAGAGCTCCTTTATATTTCTGACTCCTTATTCTTTCCTCCAGATACAGATAATGAGATGGCCCTTCTCTATGTGGCCAACTTCACTTTGGGTCCCATTTCCTCTCATCTTCTCTAGTAGACAGTTTCTACCATTGCCCCCTTCTCTCACTCTTAATTAATTTTTAATTGCTTCCTATATATGAATTCCTTTGTTCTTGCTTTCAGGTATGTCCAAGTTTCTCCATCCTTAAAAAACCTTCATTAGATTTATTCTCCTTCCTTTCTCAACTAAATTCCTAGGGAAAAAACTGGCTATGCTCATTGCCTTCACTTCTCCTTTCACCCCTTAACTCTTTGCAATATGGCTTCCAAACTCATCACTCAAATGAAACTCCAGAGTTACCAGTGACTTCCTGATGGCCAAGTCCCGTGTCCTTTTATCAGCTTTCATACCTTTTGACCTTTCTGCAGCATGGGGCATGGATGACCTTTCTCTCCTCCTGATTATTTTTTCTTCTCTGGTTTTTCATGACATTGCTTTTTTTTTTGGTTCTCTTACCTGACTTTTCCTACTGTTTCCTTTGCTGTGTGATCATCTGCCTCCTAAACTGTGGGTGTCCTAGTCCCTCTTTTCTTCTCTCTCTATGTTCTCTCTAGGCAAGCTCATCAAATTCCATGGGCTTGACTATCATTTCTGCTCAGATGCCTTCCAGATCTTTCTTTCAAGCCCTGGTCTCTCTCCTGAGCTCCAATCCCATATCATCAACTGACCATTGCTTATTTCTAAGTGAATGTCCTATAGGCCTCTCAAATTCAACATGCCCAAAACAGAATTCATCACCATCTTCTTTACCATCTGATTCAAACCTACTCCTCTACCAAACTTCCCTATTTCTGTTGAGGGTATCACTATTCTTCTAGTTTCATAGGTTCATGAACTGGATGTTATCCTCAACCTTTCACTCTTCTTTACCCACATATCTAATTGGTTAACAGATCTTGCTATTTCTACCTTCACATCTCTCATATCCAACCTCTTCACAGAACCAACACACCAGGTCAGGTTCTCATCATCTCTTGCCCAGACTATTTCAATAGCCTCCCAATTGGTCTCCCTGCCTCATATCTTCTCTCTCAATCTGGATGTCAAAGACAGACATGGACCAAAGGATTATAAAACTGTACATACCCTTTGATCCACCAATACCACTGCTAGGTTTATATCCCAAAGACATTCCCCCAAAGAGACCTATTTGTAAAAAATATTGATAGTAGCTCTTTTTGTGGTGGCTAAGAATTGAAAATCAAAGGGATGGCCACCAATTGGAGAATGGCTAAACAAGCTGTGGTATATGATGGTGTGCTATAAGAAATAACAAACAGGATGATAGGCCTGGAAAGACTTGTATGAACTGATGCATAGTTAAGTAAGCAGAACCAGGAGAACGTTGTACACAGTGACAGCAATATTATTTGATGAAGAACTGTGAATGACTTAACTATTCTCAGAAATACAACGGTCCAAGACAACCTTAAATGACTAGTGATGAAGTATACTATCCACCTCCAGAAAAAGAACTGCTATATTCATTGACACAGATTGAAGCATGCTATTTTTGACTTTCTTTCAGTTTTTCTTTAATGTTTTCTTATACAAAATGACTAATATGGTCATGTTTTACATAATCATACATGTATAACCCATATCTGATTGCTTACAGCCTCAGGGAGGGGAGAGGGGAGGGAAGGAAGAAGGGATAAAATTTGGAACTCAAGACTTTAAATAAAAATGTTTATTGTTTTTAAAAAGACAGGCATGGAGGACTCAAGAAGGGCTGGCAGGGGTGGTGTCTGCCCACTTGCCCAAGCAAGCCCATTTCCCATGGTTCCTGTGGTGGTTATTGCCCTTACCTCTAACTATGTCTGCCCTGTGCCCTGGTGGTACAGTAGGCCCAGAGCTGGGAACTCCATGTCTGGGGTATCTCCCCCTCTCTACTGCACACACACATTTACCAAAAGGTTGACCTTCAAAAGATGATCTTTGGGGATCATATTAACTCCTGAAGGCCAGCTGAGGCATAAAGGGGGTAGAAATCTGCCTCTGGGTTATGAGCATCCATACCCCTGAGATCATGGTGCCTTGAAGTGATGAAATTCGTATCACCAAAGCTCTGTGGTTGTCAGCAGAAACCACCAGAAATCACAGGACCCTGTCCTCTAATCGCCTCAGTGCAAACCATTTCCCTCTATCCCAACCCCTTGCAGATTCCCAGCCTGAGGCAACAGATGGTGAGGTTGGTTTTGGTATTCCTTCCCCTCGATATTCCTTCCCTGCTCAGATATCACCAGGATTCTGTCTTTCCAATGGTTGTGGATCTGGGCCCCTTTAGACCTGTGAGGTAGACATGAAGGCTCACACCCATTACCATTTATTCTACAGCTACATCCTAAGGACTCCTGGCCTCAACATCTGCCTTGCTACCAAACTCTAATGACCACCAGACCTTTACAACTGCCCTGTACCTGAACTCTTTTACATGTTCTCTTCCCTAATTAGAATGTGAGCTCTCTGAGAACAAGAACTGTCTAGATAAGGCTTCTTAAACTTTTTCCACTCATGACTCCTTTTCGCCAGAGAAATTTTTACATGACACAGGGTATATAGGTATATAAAATAGGTATACATAACCTTGTACTGTTGACAAGTTTTTGGACCCCCCATAAGCAGTTATGCAACCCCCATATACAGTTTAAGAAGCTTTAGTCTATATCTTCTATTTGTATTTCCAGTGTTTAAGCACATAGTAAATTAAAGGGACTTTTCCATTCCAT
This sequence comes from Dromiciops gliroides, assembly GCF_019393635.1. NCBI lineage: Eukaryota > Metazoa > Chordata > Mammalia > Microbiotheria > Microbiotheriidae > Dromiciops > Dromiciops gliroides. The sequence continues at coordinate 605,898,820 of NC_057863.1, forward strand.
TTCATTCAATACCAGTGATTCTCATTAAGCACTAATCTGACTATGTCACTCCCCAGTAAAACTCTAGTGGCCTATTATTGCCTCCGGGATAAAATATAAATTCCTCTGACTTTTTTTTTTTTTTTGTGAGGCAATTGGGGCTAAGTGACTTGCCCAGGGTCACACAGCTAGTAAGTGTTAAGTGTCTGAGGCCACATTTGAACTCAGGTCCTCCTGAGGTTGGTGCTCCATCCACTGCACCACCTAGATGCCCCTTCCTCTGACTTTTAAAACCCTTCCCAAAATTGGAAGTTGAGGGGGTGCCCATCAATTGGGGAATGGCTGGACAAGTTGTGGTATATGAATACAATGGAATAGTATTGTGCTGTAAGAAATGATGAGCAGGAGGAGTTCAGAGAAACCTGGAGGGTCTTACGTGAGCTGATGATGAGTGAGATGAGCAGAACCAGAAGAACATTATACACAGTATCATCAACATTGAGTGTTGACCTACTGTAATGGACTATATTCTTCTCACCATTGCAATGGTACAGAAGAGTTCCAGGGAACTCATGATGGAAGAGGATATCCAAATCCAAGAAAAAAAAAAAAAAAGAACTGTGGAGTATGGATGCTGATCGAACCGTACTATTTCTTTTGTTTTGGGTGCTGTTGTTTTTTTTTTCTATTTTGAGGTTTTGCATCACTGCTCTGATTTTTTCTCTTGTAACAGGATTAATGCAGAAATAGGAGTAAGGTTATTATGTGTATATATATATATATATGTATATGTATATAGATATATAGATATAACCTATATCAGATTGCCTGCTGTCTAGGGGAGGGGGGAGGGAGGGGAGGGAGGGAGAAAAATCTGAAATTGTAAAGCTCGTATAAACAAAAGTTAAGAACTATCTTTACATGTAACAGAAAAAATAAAATACCTTATATGTAAAAAAAATAAAAAAGAAAAGGGAAAAAAAAAAGAAAATGAGCCCGTAACCTAAAAAAAAAAAAAACCCTTCCCAAGCGCACCCCCAACTTAGCTTTGCAGCTTTACTCTACCTTATGTTCCTTCCTGAATCCTACAGTCCAGGCAAGCTGGTCTTCATTGTTCCTCATGATACACTCCGTCTTTCAGCTCCCTGCCTTTGCACTGGCTATTCCCCATGCCAGGAATGCACTCCCTTCTTGCCTACATCTTATAAATTTACTCACTTCCTTTAAAATGCAATACATTCTATGAGAAACCTTTTTTGATCTCCCCTAATACTAATGTCTTCCCTGTTAGACTATCTTGTATATTTTAGTATTTGTTCTGTATACATTTATTCTATGTATACTTTCGTAATGCCGGCCATCCCATGAAGCACGCTCAGAGTTGCCCTTCATGTTTTTAATCAGCCATATGGGAGCTTTGGGACCTGTTTCTAGCCATGTGTTGACCTGTTGCTGAAAGGTCTTGGCATTTTGGTATGAAGTGGTAGTCCTTTGCTCCTCCTCTTTCTCTATGACAATAGTAGCAGAACAGGGTGATGGGTCAATTAAAAGAAGAGATAGCTCCTGACTTGGACTCTCTTTAATTTTCCCATGTGGTAAATAGTACTTCCCATCTCTAATATTCCCACTGAGGGATTTGGGAAGGTGGGTTGTGTTCTTAGTCCCAGTCTTTCTACCACTTTTATGTGGACTCAATCACTAAATTTGCAAGCTTGCACTTGGACCTATGCTTTTACTCTTTGTTTTCTTTTCTAAGTAAGCTATGGAATATTGTTCTTCTTTTTTTTTTTTTTTTTAGTGAGGCAATTGGGGTTAAGTGACTTGCCCAGGGTCACACAGCTAGTAAGTGTTAAGTGTCTGAGGCCGGATTTAAACTCAGGTACTCCTGACTCCAGGGCCGGTGCTCTATCCACTGCACCACCTAACTGCCCCGGAATATTGTTCTTAAGACAGGTGTGTCCAAGGTTAGAAGTGACCTTGTGAGTTTGAGAGGTTCAGAGGTCCTGGGTCTGATCAAGCTAGAGCTGACTAATTAATGGTCTAGAGAGGAATCCCCAGCAATTATTCCACTGTTTTTAGAGAAGATGACCACCAGCAAGACAATTAACACAGATCTGATTGTTTTCAAAGCCGACATCTACCAGGAATAGTTTGGACAATCCAGAGCTGAGGTAAAATATAAACTGCCTAAGCAGCAATCCCACAAACACCTTATATTTTGATGAGGTTTAAGCATCAGCCTCCCAGAAATTTGTAACAGTTGTTACTGAATCCTGTTCTAGATTTGTTTTTTATCACCTGTGAATGTTCTGTGTTTAGCATTCCTTTTATGGAACTGGAAATAAATATTTGTCCCATACTTAATTCATAGTGTACATTGGGTACCTTCATAGTCTCCCTTTTGGGCAAACCCTAGACAAAAACCCAACTCTGAGCTTTAAATAATTTGTCTCCCAGGCAAGCAAGCAGTGTGTGTGTGTGTGTGTGTGTGTGTGTGTGTGTGTGTGTATGTGAGAGAGAGAGAGAGAGAGAGAGAGAGAGAAAGGGAGAAAGGGAATGTGTGTAGGGGGAGGTTAACAAGTCAAAGAGGGACCTCTTTCTCATTATATCAGGATTCCCGCCCCCCCCCATACTAACCCTGGCCAGACCACATGTTGTTCAGCTATTTCAGGTATGTCTGACAGATGCTGGAGTGATTTTGCCATTTCCCTCTTCAGCTCATTTTACAGATGAGAAAACTGAGGCAAACAGAGTTAAGTGACTTGCCCAGGGTCACACAACTAGGAGGTGTCTGAGGCCAGATTTGAATTCAGGAAGATGAGTCTTCCTGACTTTAGACCTAGTGTTCTAACCACTGTGCCACCTAGCTGTCCCGGTTGGACTCATGGGTGGTAAGTTTGGACTGGGTCCAAAACACTGGTGCTGTTTAGGGGGAAAGGATCGGGGGTGCAGTATACAAGCTGCTATGGACCCAGAAATTATTTCTCGATGTTAAACTTATATATGCACATGTTGGCTTTCCTCCCCAATAGAATGTAAGCTCTTTGAGAGTAGGGATTATTTCATTTTTTTTTGTCTTTGTATACCTAATGTCTGGCACATAGTAGGTACTTAATTCATAAATGGATTTTAAAACACTTATTATTAAGCCCCTAATAATGTACTAAGCACTGTGCTAAGCTCCAGGGATACAATCATTAAAGACGATCCCTGCTGTCAAAGAGCCCATGTTCTGTGAGGTTCCAGCTACAAGGCAGATGGAAAGGTCTAGTGGTCCTTATGGTGTGGTAGCAAAGCACATGATCAAGTATCTCTAATGTAATTTCCTTTGTTTAAAAAAAAAACCTATCTGTTTCTGATGTTGAACCATTTAGAGATAAGAACTTTCTTTTCTGGGTCTTCAGTAGCTGTGGCTGCTAAAAGAGGTTAGGGCTGTAGCATCTGTAAAAGTTTCCAGACCGTATCTCCACAAGGGCTGCTCTCTTGGACAATGGCTCTTGGGGGCTAGCCTGGAAGAAGTTTGGCTGGTGAGTGTTACTCTTCCCAGGATACTTGGCTTACAGCCGCCAGCGGCAGTTGGTAGGTAATTTATGTTGGTGGCAGCAGGAACGGTGGGCTTTCTCTTGTTCAAATGATGGCTGTGGCAGCTGAGCTAGAAACAAGGCTTATGGTCTGGGGGTGGGGGTGGCACTTCTGTTGCTGGGGCTTTGGGACTCAGCATTCTGAACTGTTTCCATTTGGGTCAAAGAGGAAGGGGTGGTGGGAGCCTCCTTTAGTATCTCCCTCTGTGTACCTTGCTGATTCAGCTAGGTTAACTTACCACCCATGATAAATGCTTATTTATTGACTTGTTCATCCATTTGCAATCTCTTGTATGGCCAGTAACCACTCAAGTAATTATAGATCTCATTTGAAAGGGTCTGGAAGTCAATGGCATCTGGAGAATTTCACCATTTATAGGAAATTCCTATTCCATATGTACTCTCAAGTGTGTCTCTTTTTCTCCACTCATACAACCTTTGTCACCTCATGCCTAGACTATTGAAATAGCCATCTGGTTGGTCTCCCTGGCTCAGGTATCTCCCTGTCTTCTAGTTAGCTGCCATATTGATCTTTTGAAAGTGCAGATCTGACCAGGTCACCCCTCTTCAATAAACTTGTGGCTCCTATTATTTTTAGGATCCAATATAAAGAAAGTCCTTGGCTTAGTCCTTTACTACTTGGGTCCCTCCCATCCTTCCAATCTTCATATACTTTTCTTCTCTTTATTTTCCCAGGTGGCAAAGAGTACTTCCTGTCTCCAATATTCCCACTGAAGGAATGGGAAAGATGGGCTGCCTTCTTATAATGATACTTTTTGGGGGTGGGGTGGGGCAATGAGGGTTAAGTGACTTGCCCAGGGTCACACAGCTAATAAGTGTCAAGTGTCTGAGTTCAGATTTGAACTCAAGGGGAAGCTAGGTGGCACAGTGGATAGAGCACCGGCCCTGGAGTCAGGAGGACCTGAGTTCAAATCTGGCCTCAGACACTTAACACTTACTAGCTGTGTGACCCTGGGCAAGTCACTTAACCCCAATTGCCCCACCAAAAAAACAAAACAAAAACAACAACAAAAAAAAAACCCCAAAACCAGATTTGAACTCAGGTCCTCCTGAATCCAGGGCCAGTGCTTTAGCCACTGCACCACCTAGCTGCCCCCGGGCTGCCTTCTTAGCCCCAGCCCCACCTTCCAGTGACATTGGGCTTGCTATTCTTTGTACATTTCCCTCTATCTCCTGACTCCATGACTTTTTACTGGATGTCCTCAGTGCCTAGAATGTTTTCTGACCTCACCTCTGCTTCTTGGCTTCCCTCCAGTCTAAGCTCCAATCCCATCTTCTGCAAGAGGCCTTTTACTCTCTCTTTACCTCACTACACCCAATGCCTTCCATCTGTTTCTACTTCTCATATCCAGGGAAAATATCTTGTATGTACACAGTTGTTTATATCTTGTTTCTCCCACTATAACATAACTCCTCCAGGGCAGGGACCATGTATTTGCCTTTCTTTGTATTGCAGCACAATTTCTGGCACATACCAAGTGTTTAATAAATGCTTATTGATTGAATCTAAACCAGACATTCTCTACCACAGTGGGAAACACCTTTGGAGAACACACACCTCGATGTTTTAGGTCTCACTTGCAAAATAAAGTAGACTGGACTTAACTGGAGTTCTTTGGTGTATCTTCAAGAGTCTATGATGTTAAGGCAAGGGAGCTAACAACTTTTCACTGGGGAAAATTCCAGGATGTCAGAATCCTGGGAGGCTTGTGCTATGCTAAGGAATTGCATCAAGTAAGGTGAACTTGGAAAAGGATGAAAAGAGCTAGGGGCTCCATAAAAAGGGGAATCTTGGGGTGTTCTGAAGCAGCGAGCTGAACCTGAAGATGGAGGTCAAAAAGGAAGGTTCCTGGGAGATGCTGCAGGGTTAGGCAGCAGGAAGAGAGAAAAGCTTTGGATGAAGCAAATGGAGGCCAAGCATAGTGGCATTGTCAAGGCACCCCCAAACTCAGGAATGTCAGCAAGATCTCTGAAGATCACATTAACTGAGGGAGGAGGCTTCACAAACCTTCTGCTGTCCAGAGATTTCAGCAGATCTCTAGCTTTGCCTGAGAAACTTCAAAAAAGCTCCACAAGGCAGAAGGCAATGAAACCCAAGCCTTAAACACAGGTATGGTTTGATTTTTTTTTTTTTGTGGGGCAATGAGGGTTGTGACTTACTTGCCCAGGGTCACACAGCTAGTGTCAAGTATCTGAGGTCAGATTTGAACTCGGGCCCTCCTGAATCCAGGGCCGGAGTGATTTTTTTTTACACAAATGCCTTTATACCTCACCTGAAAAATGGGGGAGATTAATGAGGATGATGGGAGGAAGAATTCAATTACAGTCATCTTGTAGCCTTTAAGGAGATCATTGTCATTTGTGATGGGAACAAATTATTCAACAACTTGATTGCCTCTTGTTATTTGTTTTTATATCTTAAATGTTTGTTACTTAAATTGTTTTTAAGTCTTTAATACTTTAACTACTTAGATTTATGGTTTTTATAATCTGTAAATATAAAATATTTTATTAATGAGGGGGTGGGGCCACGAATTGTAAGACTGATTCAACAAAACTGCCCATGAGGAGCCTTGGAAAAGTAGCCAAGGGCTCCATCACCAGAAGTCCCAGACACTTGAGGGGCCCAGGAGTTTCCTTCGCTATTAAGGATCAGGTCAAGAAGGCTGTCTCTGTTGTTATATCTTTCAAGGAATCTTGTATGATTCTCACTTATTTGTGGGAGATAATTTGGAGAAGAGCTGTTGAAGTAGTATTTTTGCTCTACTAATTCAAATGTGTATTCGTAGTCCCCAAATATACACAGAGGGACCTTATATTCTCTTCACTTTTCAGTTAATAGTGACTATAAAGATGTGGGCTTCTTAGAATATTATTTGCAAAAGCCTATCTATTCCCATCTCATACCTTCGTCAAGTGTGTCTTTGAAATATATATATCAAAGATTTTGTAGATATGGGAAAGGAAAGATATGGGGCATTAGCAATCTATACTTTTTCTCTATAGCAATGGTTCTAAACCTGGGATTAACAGATAGATCCACAAACTTGGACTGGAAAAATTATATTTTAACTTTTGCTAACTTATAACTGAAACTTAACATTTCCTTCAATTATTAAAAAAAAAAACTATTATGCTGAGAAGGGGTCCATACATTTTGCCAGACTGTCAAAGGGGTCCATTACGAAAAAACAGATTAAGAACTTCTGCTCCTATACAATAGCAAAGTGAGGGAAAGGATCTGCATTCCTTTTCACATATTGCCTAACTTTTGTCATGAAATGAACCTAAGTCATGAAGCCAAAAAATAAACTAGCAGCCTGAATTTAACATCCAAATGTCCCAAACTCCAGGTGCTATTTATACATATCAGGTCATGGGTTATTCCTGAGTTCACGTGATGGGGTGGGGGTGGGGAAGGCTGGCCACGATCTCAACCCACAGATTATACACTACCCCTGACTTCTCCCTACAGGTCACCCTGTGTGCGACACTGCTCACATTCTCTTCACTCTCATCATTGAAAAGGTTTTGGAGATCTAAATACCCAGAACCAATTTCACCTGAAGTTCCTGATGCCATTCTAGAATACCAGACTGTTAGTAAAAAAACCAAAACAAAACAAAACAACCCTCCTCTTTACTTTGGTTGGTCAGTTTTTCCCAGATTTTTTTTAAGTGAGAAGTTCTTTGTGGATTCCAGATAACTGGCATAGTGGATAGAATGCTGGGCCTGTGAATTTCAATCTGACCTCCGACACTTACTGGCTATGCAACCTAGGCCAAGTCACTTAACCACCAGGGTGGTTGTGAGGATCAAATGAGATAGCATTTGTAAAAGTACTAAGTACAGTGTCTGGAGCAGATTGGCTGCTCTATCAGTGCTTATTCCCTTCCCCATCTACCTCGAAGGAAAAGGACAAATCTGAGCAGCTTTGAGTAACCTAGGGCCAGGGGTACATCCTCAAGTGGCCAACGAATTTAGGAATATAGACCCCGAGCTTCACTGACTGATGGGCAGCTGAAGGTGAGAAAGATTCAGAGAGATTGGGGGCAGCTAGGTGACATATCGGATAAAGCACTGGCCCTGGATTCAGGAGGACCTGAGTTCAAATCCAGCCTCAGACACTTGACACTTACTAGCTGTGTGACCCTGGGCAAGTCACTTATCCCTCATTGCCCTGCAAAAACAAACAAACAAACAAACAAAAACAAAAGAAGAAGCTTACTAAGCTATCACATGCTCTAAGGACTGGGCAGTCATTGTCCAATACCTCCATTACAAAAAGATGATCCCAAGTTTACAAATCTGAGTAATCTGGATGATGGTAGTACCCTCTGACAGAAATAAGAATGTTTGGGAGAGGAATGGTGTTAGGGAGAAAGATGAGTTCTATTTTGGACATAATGAGTTTGAGATTCCAATGGGGCATCCATCCATACATCCTATATTTGGTACGCAGCTCAGGAGAGAGTTTAGGGTTGGATTTATAAATTTAATATTATAGAAATCAAAAATACCTTGCCTGTGAGACATTTTGAACTGCATGCCCCATAGAAATCTCAAAATGAACATGTTCAAAACAGTATTCATTGCCTTTCCCACCCCCACCCCTAACTCAAATCCTCCCTTCTTCTGAACTTCCTTATTTTCCTGAAGCCTAAGTAAGTCGGTGTCAAATCTCAACTATCGCGGCCCCGCCCCCCAACCTACAATAAACACTATGGTCAAATAACTTGGACACCCCCTACTTTACCAATCTTCTTCCATCCTAATTCCTTCTACTTACTCTAAGATCCAATTGTACTGGCCCACTTGCTGTTCCTCAAACACAACTCTTCATCTCTTTTCCTCATGTCTGGAAGGTTCTCTTTCTTAACTTCCTATTCTTAGGATCTCTGATTTTCTTTAAGATTTATCTCAAATGACACCTCCTCCAGGAGGCTTTTTCTGGTCCTACAACCCACCAGAAACATTGAAAGTTCCCTTCCATCTACTTTGAATTTATCTTGATCATTCTGATTATCTATGCTGTCTTGCCCATTACCTCTGAGAATTGGTCCAGATAGTCTGGAAAGAAGTTCAGAACTGTGTATATTTCTTGACCCAGTAATATTTCTATCAGGCTTGTATCCCAAAGAGATCAAAACCTAATCTGAAGAGAACAAAGGTAGAGGGGGAAAAAAGATCCATATGCACAAAAATATTTGTAGCAGCACCTTCTTTTTTTAAAAAATAATAAACATTTTTATTTAAAGTTTTGAGTTCCAAATTTTATCCTTCCCCCCTTCCTCCCTTCCCTTCTCTCTGAAGTAGTAAACAATCAGATGTAGGCTATTCATGTGTAATTATGTAAAACATTACCATATTAGTCATTTTGTATAAGAAAACTTGAATAAAAGAAAAAAATGAAAGTGAAAAATAGCATGCTTCAATCAATATCAATTCTTTCTGGGGCAGCTAGGTGGTGCAGTGGATAGAGCACCAGCCCTGGATTCAGGAGGACCTGAGTTCAAATTCGACCTCAGACACTTAATACTTACTAGCTGTGTGACCCTAGGCAAGTCACTTAACCCCAACTGCCTCACCCCCCCCCAAAAAAAGACGAGTTATCAATATCAATTCTTTCTTTGGAGGTAGAGAGTATGCTTCATTACTAATTCTTTGGGGTTGTTTTGGATCATTGTATTGCTGAGAATAGTTGTCATTCACAGTTCTACATCAAATGATATTGCTATCACTGTGCACAATGTTCTCCTGGTTCTGGTCATTTCAATATATATCAGTTCATACAAGTCTTTCCAGGCCTTTTTGAAATCATCCTGCTTGTCATTTCTTACAGCACAATAATATTCCATCACAAACACAAACCACAGCTTGTTTAGCCATTGCCCAATTGATCGACATTCCTTTGACTTCCAATTCTTTGCCACCACAAAAAGAGTTGCTATAGATATTTTTGTACAAACAAATCTTTTTCTCTTCTGAGGGATATAAACCTAGCAATGGTATTGCTGGATCAAAGGGTAGGCACAGTTTTATAGTCCTGTGGACATAGTTCCAAATTGTTCTCCAGAGTGGTTGGATCTTTTCACAACTCCACTAACAGTGGATTAGCCTCCCAGCTTTACCTCATCCTCTCCAACATCCAATAGTGCTTTCCATTGTAGTAAAAAAACAGGAAATAAAAGGACTGTGCACTGATGGGAAAATTAATAAACAATTTATGACATATAAATAAGAAATTACAAAATATCATTTCAGAGAAAGCTCAGAAGACTTGTATGAACTGATGCAGAGTGAGGTGAGCAGAGCTAGAAGAACAATTTATATAGTAACAACATTTTAAAGAAAAATAACTTTGAAAGTAAATGCAATGATCAGCTATGATTTCAGAGGACAGGTAAGGAAGCATGCTATCCACTTCCAGACAGAGGAGTGAATGATGGACTCAAGGTGTAAAATGAGACATACATTTTTGGAAATGTGTAGGAAATGTGTGTATTTTTTTTTTGCTTAACTATTCTTTTTTTCTACAAGGATTGTTTTTCTTTTTATATTGAGGGAAATTAGAGAGGGTAAGGGGTGCTATTGATAGAATCATAAAAATAAAAGTGTCATTGAAGCATTTTTAAATGTACAGAGGAGAAAGAACTTCAGAAGGAAACGCAGACTAGCAGAATATCTTTGAAAGTAACATGTTGAATTTATGATATACTTTGTGTATTAAAAGATTCATGTTTTCACATATAATCCTCTTTTTCTTTCTACTTTGTTTATAGAAATATTTTCTTTTTTGGTATTTGTTAAATTCATAATAAAAATTAAATGAAAAAGAAAATACAGCTGCTACATATGTAAGCAGTTATTTCCTGAATTTTTTTTTTAAAGAATGCCAGCTCCTTAAAGTCAAGAACTGTTTTTGTCTTTCTTTGTATCCTCAGCAATCAGTACAGTGCTCTGCACAGTGTAAGTGCTTAATAAATATTTTTTGACTATTTGGAAATTGTAGCAACCCAGGGGAAATCCTACCATCTTTCCTTTCTTTTCCTGACTTCTCACAAGACTTGCTCAGGTCTCTGCATCCTAAGAAAATAAAAATAAAAATCTTAGCATCCCCTTAAACTAAATTTCCATCTTTCTCTTCCCCTACACTGCCAAATTTTTAAAAAATAGATAATTCAGGGGTAGCTAGGTGGCGCAGTGGATAGAGCACTGGCCCTGGATTCAGGAGGACCTGAGTTCAAATCCGGCCTCAGACACTTGACACTTACTAGCTGTGTGACCCTGGGCAAGTCACTAAACCCCAATTGCCTCGCTAAAAAAAAAATAGATATTTCAATTTTTCCATTTATTTTTTTTACCATCCTCTTAATCCTCAACCCCCTTGCAATCTGGCTTCTTCCCACTACTCCACTGCAATTCAAGGTCACTAAATTCAATGGCCTTTTTTTTTCCTGTCTTCGTCTTCCTTGACCTTCCTATGATAAGTAAGTGGCTTGTTCCAGTGATTTTCATGACAATCATTCTGTCATTTCAGTCATGGCCAACTCTTTGTGACCCTATTTGGGGTTTTCTTGGCAAAGATACTGTAGTGGTTTGCCATTTCCTTCTTCAGCTCATTTTATAGATGAGGAAACTGAGTTAAATAGGTAACTTGCTCAGAGTCACACAGTTAGTGTCTGAAGGAAGACTTGAACTCACAAATATGAGTCTTCCTGATTCCAGGCCTAGCACTCCATCCACTGGGGCACCTCACTGTCCTCATGACAGTACACTTTCATGATTTTCCCTCTACCTCTCTGACTACTCTTCTTTTGCTGGCTCTTTCTCTTCTTTCTGCCCCTTAAATTTGGGGTCCCCCAAAGGTTTCATTATACCTCTTATCTTCTCCCAACACTCTCCATTGGTGATTTCATCCATTCCAGTAGCTACACTTATCACATCTACACAGATGACTCTCCCAAATCTATTTCTTTGTCACTTAGTCTCCTACCTCCAAATATCTGGTGGCTATGTCTCCCTAGAGGCCCCAAAAGTATCTCAAACTCAGTTTGAAACAAAATGAACTCATCTTTTCCCTAAAACTTTCCCTAACCTTCTTTATTCCAAATTACCCATTGAACACCTCTAACTGGATTTCCTTATCAAGTCCCCCAAGCCCACCCTTCTTCCTAACTTCCCTATTCCTGTGGAGGGTGCCACCTTCTTCTCAGTCACATAGGTTCCCATCCCCTTCAGCATTTGTATTTTCCTTTTTTGTCCCATTAGCTAATCTGATAGATGGAAAGTGGTACCTCAGAACTGTTTTAATTTGCATTTCTCTAATCAATAGTGATTCAGAGCATTTTCTTCCCATTACTTAATGAATGAAGCTTCTAGAAATTTGATCCTGGTATTTGTTGTTGTTTGTCCTTTGTTTCCAAAGAGGACCAATTACATGATTTAAGTGAGGCAGAATTACACAAAGTTGTTAGCTTCACTCTCTCTTCCAGTCATTGGATTCCAGTGGCAGGATGAAAGTCAAGACAACCAGCAATGGCTTGGAATGCGACCGATGACTTTGGAGTCTTCAGTGTCTGATCATGCTTTAAGTGCTTCCCAGTGCCTACTGCAGCCACCTTCAGGGCCTTTGGAACAAACTGTTCTCATTCACCCATTCCTTGGAGGGAAATCTTCACATACTTGGGGTAGATACCTCCCTAACTCACTGACAGATTTGAGACTTGTCAGTTACCCTCAATCTGGTTTAACCCATCTGCCCAAACTGGGGCATGGCTGATGTGCATGCTGCAGCTTCTTGGAGCCACGGGGAAAGCTGGGTGAATCAGATGGACACCAAAGGTGGGTGAGGGCTCAGTAAACCTTCACCCCAGAAGTGTTAATCCTCCCTGAATACCCTATACACTCTTGACATTCAAAACTTTTTACAGCATCACTTCGGCCTGCATTTCCATCCTTTCTTACTTTCCACCCCTCTGTCACCTTGCATGTTCAAGATTTCAGATAAAATGGATTACTCTTTAATACCTTCCCCCAATCTCATTCTCTTTTTGACTTCTAGCAGATGCTTTTGTTAATGACATCCCAGGCTTTGAATGGATCTCACCCCACTCTGGGAGCAGGTCTTCCGGCTCCAAATTCAGAGCTCTTCTGCCTATGGTTCTACTCCTGCTTAGTTAGAATACTTAGTAGTAACCCTGGTATATAACAGAGAAGCAACAACTGACCTTATAGAATATCAGAGCAAGAAGCTCATCCAAGCCAACTGCTTCATTTTGCAGAAGTGGAGATTGAAATGCCGAGAGAAGTGACATGCCCAAGGTCACACAGCTCATTTAACATCATTGGGTTCCAGACAACTGAAATTCCTCTCCCTCCCTTTAAGTGGCAAAACACTTATTTTAACTCTTTTTGATGGAACTATTTCTAAAATTCAATACATATACACTTCCTCATGTGAGGGCCGAATTTAATATATGGAAAGTTAATTGAGTGGCTCACTGTAATATTGGGGTCCCGGAAATAATGGGGGACCTCTAGGTCCAAAAGTCCCTCCCCTCCGAACTGCCTTTTTAGATATTTCTCCCGGGCCAATAAGAAAGGAGCCTAATAGCCTCTTTTCCATAAATGAATCAGGTTTATTAATGGGAATGAAATAAACAGCAGAGGTGAAATTAATAAAATCAAAGACAAGGGAATGGGGAAAAAGAAATATGACTAATCCTCCTAACTCTAACTTAAGTCTATACAATCCCCAAACTCACTTCCAGTTCAGCTAATTCAAAAGAGCAAGACTCCTATGTTAACTCACCACCTGGGGTGGAAAAACAGCTTTTCAGTCAGGGCCCATAGGACTCATCTGCTCCGGCTGCTCGCACTGCTGGGGAAAAAAAGTCACTCTAGAAGAGACTGAGCGCCCCTCAAAAGGGGAGGTCCTTCAAAACTGCCTGTGGAGAGTGGTTTCTCCTGTTGACATCAGCAGCACCCGTCACTCAGGGCAGGCCAGGTGTGGCTCATCCCAATCAGTCTGCCAAATTCCAATAATCTTACCACACTCACCTTCTTAAAAGGATTACGGAGCCAATTTCACTATAAACATTAATTACCATACTGAGATACACCAGTGAAACTATCTAGATGCACAGACACTAATAGCCCCAGATTTGAGTTCCTGCCCCTGCTTTTTGTAGTTTTTTGTCTGTTAATTTTTAAAATGCTGTTAGTGTATCTGATACTATTTGCATTTGTATAGCTAGCAATTTAACATTTACAAAATTCTTTCCTCAAAATCACATCATTGTGAAGCACGATTTTACATATGAGGACACTGAGGCTCAGAGGCATTAAACAACCAGGGCCTGGCATAACAGAGCTAGCAAGGGTGAAATTCAAGACACAGATTCAAGTCTTAACTCTTTTTTTTTTTTTTGGTGAGGCAATTGGGGTTAAGTGACTTGCCCAGGGTCACACAGCTAGTAAGTGTCAAGTGTCTGAGGCCAGATTTGAACTCAGGTCCTCCTGACTCCAGGGCCAGTGCTCTATACACTGCTCCACCTAGCTGCCCTGGATCATAACTCTTAATTCTAAGGCCAGCACTACTTTCCATTATAGAACAGGATCTAAACCCTAAGCAGCCTCAACTCACCTTTGAAGACTGAATGGTTTTTTAATGTGCTGTGTCATTGGAGGCAGCATGATATAGTGGAGAGAACATGGGATTTGAAGTCAGAAAGACCCAGGTTTGAATCTGGCATCAGACAGCACTTACTTAGGCTCCATGCCTCCAGGCATGTTATCGAACTTTTTTGAGCCTGTTTTCTCTATACAGTGGGGACAGCAGCATCTTTTCCACCAGGATATTGTAAAGATCAAATGAAATGATAACCACTAAACTAACCAAGACCTTTTTCCATTCAGCTCTTTATCAGCTGACTGTATTCAGCCAATCTGGGGATGCCTGAGCTTGTTTCCTCCCCTTTCTCCCCTAGCAAGTTGCTGGGGCTCCTTGCCCCACTATTATAAGATCATTTAAAGGGACTACAGAGGTTATGTGGGGCAGTCAGGTGGCTCAGTGGATAGAGCACTGGGCCCAGAGTCAGGAAGACCTGAGTTCAAATCTGGCCTCAGACACTTGCTAGCTGTGTGACCCTGGGCAAGTCACTTAATCTGTGTTTGCCTTAATCCACTGGAGAAGGAAATGGCACAACACTGAAATATCTTTGACAAGAAAACTCCATGGACAATGTTGGTGTGCTGTGTTCCCTGGGGTCATGAAGAATTGGATGGGACTGAACAACAAAAAGCATTTTTAAAGCCATAAAGAGCCATATAAACAGCAGTTATGATGATGATGAAACCAGATCAAACCTTATTTGACTTGCATGTGAAATAAGATCAAATCAATATTGAACAAGGAGTTACATGTTTTACTAGGATTGTAGTTTCTAAGCTTTAGCTATGGGTTCTAACGTCCATTTTGGCTGCTTGGCAACAGATCAATAGCCTTTTCCCACTCATTTTCAAGTTTTGTGCTCTGTTCTGGATGGTCAAGTTTTCCAGATGTGACTTTTTGAGAGGTGTTGTGGAATTAAAGAATCTTGTGGCTGGGAGAGACACAAGAGATCACCAACTCAAAACCATATTTGCATAGTAACATACTCTATAGCAGTGGTGTCAAACTCAAATAGAAATGGGGGAGGGGCACCACTAAATGGAACATAAGGATTCCAGCCAGCCAAATTGTTGTTTGTCCTTTGTTTTGTTTTTTGCAGGGCAATGAGGGTTAAGTGACTTGCCCAGGGTCACACAGCTAGTAAGTGTCAAGTGTCTGAGGCTGGATTTGAACTCAGGTTTTCCTGAATCAAGGGCCAGTGCTATATCCACTGAGCCACCTAGCTGCCCCCTAGTCTTCTTTAAAAACAAAGGACAAGGGGCAGCTAGGTGGTGCAGTGGTAGAGCACCGGCCTTGGATTCAGAAGGACCTGAGTTCAAATCCGGCCTCAGACACTTGACACTTACTAGCTGTGTGACCCTGGGCAAATCACTTAACCCTCATTGCCCCACACCCCCCCATTTTTTTTTAAATTAAAAAATAAAAATAAATAAATAAAAAATAAGAGAAGACAATAGAAAAACTTAAAAAAAAAAGAAGACTAATGACATCATGGGTGATGTATTGACTCAAGGGTGAACTGGAATGAAACAGAGTTGCACAAAGTCACTGAGCTCACTCTCTCTTCCTGAGTCATTGAAGTCTAGTGGCAAGACAAAAGTCATAACAGCTGAGGATGGCCCAGGATGCTGTGGATGACCTTGGTGTCTTCCAAGGCTCTACAGTGCCTGCTTCAGCCACCTTCATGGCCATGGGAAAGTCTTCATATGCTTGGGGTAGACCTAACTCACCAACAGGTTTGAGGCCTGTTGGTTATCTTCAATCTTGTTTAATCCATCTGCTGAGACAGTTTTACCAGGGTGTCAACAATGTGTATACTACAGCTTCTTGGAACCATGGGTGAGAGTTGGTTGAAGAGATTCACACCAGAGGTGCTAGTCCTCCCTGAACACCCCATATACCTTAACAGGTCACATATTTACTTAGAAAAACACATATCAACATTATCTATGTTCTATTTCATTTTTATTTATTTTGTGAAGTATATCTCAGTTATGTTTGCATCTAGTTGGGGCAGAATTGGAGAGTGTTGTGGGCTGCAATGTGGCACTCTGGTCATGCATTTGACACCGCTGCTCTTCAGTGTGCCTGAGAAATAGTCATCTAGTGAGCACTTGAAGACCTCCGGTCTCCAGGACAGAGAACTGCCTTCCTCTCAAGGAAGCTTAGGAAGTTTTTCTTTATATGAAATCAACATCTGCCTCTTTAATTTCCACACATTGATCCTTGGTTCTACCTCCTGGGGCCAACCACACCAAATCTAATTTCTCTTCTCTAGCCCTTCAAATACTCAAAATGACAACAATAATAATGGAGGCTAGTTATAGCACTTTAAGATTCACCATGCATTATCCTAATTGAGTCCTGGGACAACCTTATGAAGTAAATATATGCATTATTCTCACCATCTTACAAATGAGGAAATTAATGTTCACAGAGGTTTAGTTACCTATTTAGGATCATATATGTCATATGTGTCTAAAGCTAGACTTGAACCCAGACCTCCCAAAATCTAAGTCTAGTGCTCTATCCACTGTCATAGTGCCTCAGTAATCATGTTTCCCCTTCAACTCCCCCTACCCCACATATTTTCTTCACTAGGTTATATCAAACCAGTCAGTCCCTTCAAATAATTTTTTGGTGGCATATTTTTCAGGCCTATAACCATCTTGGTCACCTTCCCCTATATAATATTACAGCCTCCTGAAACACACTAATTACAACTGATTGTTGTTCAGTCATTTTCAGTCATATCCATCTCTTTGTGATCCCATTTGGGGTTTTCTTGGCAAAGATGCTAGAATGGTTTGCCATTTCCTTCTCCAGCTCATTTTAGAGATGAGGCAATTGAGGCAAATGGGGTGAAGGGACTTGCCCAGGGTCACACAGCTAGGAAGTGTCCGAGGTCAGATTTGATACAATATCCCATTTGGTGTCTAAACAGAGCAGAGGAGAGCAGAACTATAGCATCCTTCCTTCAGGAATCAGTGTCTATAGTAATGCTATGTATGATCGTGTTTGTTTTTTTGGCTATGCAGTTCTCCTGCTGGTTGGTACTGAGAGTGTAGACACTGAATCCCAAGTCTTTTTCATACAAACTATTAGAAAGCCATACCTCTACCATCCTATACTTATATGGTTGATTTTTAAAAAACCAAGTATAGAACATTATATTTGTCCCTTTGAGATTTCATCTTTTTAGATTTCAGTTTGTAAGATCTTTTCAGATTCTGTTTTTGTTGCTTCAGAAATCTGAGAAGTCGCCATCTGTATCTTCTTTCAAGACATTGATAAAACTACACAAGAATATCAGGCTATTCCTCCTATTCTAATGCATGTAAAATCAATGGACAGTCCAGTCACAAGGTGTTTTTCTACCAAAAGATAACTCTGCTTCTGAAAGTCTCTTCAACTTCCAACTAATTGTATTTTCAAACTATTAATTCTTCAATAAGGGTATAAAAGAAAATAATGTAATTTAGAAATCAGTTACAAATTAAAATTGTCTCCTTACAGTTGACAAGAAGGCATCCTAATCTAGTGATCCAGAGACTTTGTTACCAGATGTCATGTCTTGTTTTCCTAATAAGGCACCCCCATAAGGAATGAGCCTGAGATGACATTTTAGATTCATTTTAATAGATTGAATATTCTATATTAAATGCTTAATTTGTGTATAGATTGCCAGGGTGAAAAATTCATCATCTGATGGCCAGCCATCTGGTGATGTATCCTTTTTGCACCAAGGTAGGCTGGTGGTCAGTGAGCAGAGTCTGTGTATCCTCAAACTTTTTTGGCTTAGTAGAATTTGTCAGTGTTTGTTCTGTTGGCATAACCCATAGTCACCTCCAAAGCTTAATGAAACACCGAAGTAGGACTTCAGTGAAGACACAGGCATTTACCAGCTATTTAGTGCAGTGGATAGACCTGAGTTCAAATCTAGCCTTGTATATGTTTTAGGTGTGTGACCCTGGGCAAGTCACTTCACCACTGTCTGCCTCAGTTTCCTCATCTATAAAATGGGCATAACAACAGAATTTAACTCCCAGGGTTATTGTGAGGATAAAATGAAATATTTGCAAAGCACTTTGCAAAGCTTAGAGTGATATATAAATGCTCATTGTTGATGTTACCAAATACTAAAATAATCAAAGAAAGGCCTCCAGTGAAAAATGGGAAAATCTTCTATGGATGATTTGTGAATATGTGGATGAGCAGTATATCGGATAAAAAATATAATGGGGGGGCAGCTAGGTGGTGCAGTGGATAGAGCACTGGCCCTGGATTCAGGAGGACCTGAGTTCAAATCCAGCCTCAGACACAACACTTACTAGCTGTGTGACCCTGGGCAAGTCACTTAACCCCAATTGCCTCACCAAAAACAAAACAAAACAACAACAACAACAACAAAAAACAAATGTTGAAAACTAACTCTACATATAACTGGAAAATAATAAAATACTTTACAAAATTTAAAAAAACATATAATAGGGTCAAATTTATAAAAATAAGGTCCATTTCCCAATCGATAAATGGTCAAAGCATATATATAGGCAATTTTTAGATGAAGAAATCCAAGCTATCAATGGTCAAGTGAAAAAGTTCTCTAAATCACTAATAGAGAAGTGCAAATTAAAACAACTTTGATTGGCAAGACTGACAAAAATGGAAAATGACAAATGCTGGAGGGGCTGTTGGAAAACAGGTACATTTATGTGCTGTTAATAGAGCTATGAACTTAGTCCAGCCATTCTGGAATGCAATTTGAAACTGTGTCCAAAAAATTATTAAACTTTTTTGAGCCAGAGATGCTACTAGTCAGTCCATACCCAAAACAGATCAAAGAAAGAGGAAAGGGGCCCAAAATGAGACAGACCTCTATCAGAAAAAAATGTGCTCTAAAGATTTTTCCCAATTTTTTGTTGCTTTTCTAATTTTGGCTGCACTAGTTCTGTTTACACCAAATTTTTTTTTGTGTGTAATCAAAACTGTCTATTTTACATCCACGAACCTCTCTCTGTTGTCACGTAGTAAACTCTTCCCCTACCCATAGGTCTGACAGTTAATTTCTTCCATGCTCCTCTAATTTGGAATTGAGCTGAGTGTTTAAGGAAGATAGGGATGCTACAAGGTGACAGAGGAGATAGTGCATCCCAGACATGTGCAACAACTAGTAAAGGGGCATAAAGACAGAAAATGGAGTGTCATGTGTGAAGAACAAGTGGGCTGACATGATTGGACTGAAGAGGACATGTTACATGTACATGAAGGGGAGTGATGTGCAAGAAGATTGGAAAAGTAGTCAGCCAAAGGTATTTATGAAGTACCTTCTATGTGCCAGGCAATGTGTTAAGTGCCAGGATACAAAGAAAGGCAAAAGGCAGTTTTTGTCCTCAAGGAGCTTATAGTCTAATGAGACAAAAGGCAAACAAATATGTACAAACAAGCTATAGAATATATAGGAAATTATTAACAAGAGGAAAGCACCAGAATTAAGAGGGATTTTGGAAATGTTTCCTGTGGGTGGGATTTTAGCTGGCACTTGAAGGAAGCCAGAGAAAGGAGGAGGTAGAGATAAGGAAGAAAAGCATTCCAAACAGGGGGAGAGCCAGTGTAGGTTGTAAAGAGCTTTAAAAGTTAAATAAAAGACTTTATATTTGATCCTTGTGGTCAGAGAGCTCCTGGAGTTTATTAAGAATGAGAGCTTTGGGGGCGGCTAGGTGGTACAGTGGATAAAGCACCAGCCCTGGAATCAGGAGTAACTGAGTTCAAATCTGGCCTCAGACACTTGATACTTACTAGCTGTGTGACCCTGGGCAAGTCACTTAACCCCCATTGCCCTGAAAAAAAAAAGAATGGGAGCTTTGGGGGTAGGTAAGTACTTGAACTTTCTCAATCCTCATCCTTCATGTGAATCTGGATGAATGGGAGGATGGTGGTGCCCTTAGCAGTAATAGTGAAGTTTAGAGGGAGAAAAGGTTTGGGGGAAAAGATAATGAGTTCTCTTTTGGCTATGTTGAGTTTGAGATTCTCAGAAGACATCTGGTTCAAAATATCTAATAGGAGTTGGTCAGGCAGCACTGGATCTCAGAAGAGAGATTAGGGATGGGTATCTAGGTAAGGGAATTATCTGCAGAGATAGATGGTAACTGAACTTAGGGGAGCTGATGAGATCAACAAGTGAGAGAATATAAAGAAACAAGAGAAGACCCAGGACAGAGCCTTGATTTTGACCAACATGGATGAAGATTTAGGAAAGGATATTAAGAAGTGGTAACACAAGTAGGAAGGGAATGAATAGAGAACAGTGTCAGGAAAAGCCAGAGAAGGGTGTCCAAAAGGAGATGATTCAAAGCAGATATTGATCAACAAATGCTGCAGAGAGGTAAAGGATGAGAATTGACAAAGTACCCTTCTACTCAATAAACTCTAGTAAGACAACAATGTGCTTAGGCAGGTGAAAAACATAGGGAGAAATGAAGATGAAATAGGACACAGTCTCTTCCCTCATAGGGTTTACAGTCTTGTAGGGATTAATCTACATCCAACTAAATGAACACTGTTGCTGAGTGGCTCATAAGGCTAGAAGAAGATTGCTGATCCTTCTGGGACTAACCAGTTAATAATGGATAACCCTCTCTGATATAAAAGTAGTCATTCCAGTCACTCAGCTATGCCTGCACCAGTTTTGTGCTGATGATTCTCACAAGTCTCTCACTTATTTCTATTCTCTGTGGGGATATTGGTCAGAAGAGTCATCTGTGAGTTCTGTCAATCAGTGATTCAATGGGAATCAATAACAATGGGAATTATATTCCTTGCCCATTTTTCTTGTTTAATATTTATAGCAGTTGTGTAGTCTTGAATTCTTTCCAGTAATTTTTCTTCCATTTTCCCTTTAGCTATGACAAGCACCACTTTTGTTTCGCTTCAATTAATTCATATTCTTTCTTCCATTTCTCTAGTTCTGCCTTAGGTTAGTTTTATGCTATATGACTTCTCAATCCCTACAGCTACTGGATCAAAGCTGGTGCCAAAACTGTTTTCTACCTGGATAGCTCCACAATTGCCTAATTTTTTCTGACCGATTTTGTCCTTAAAGCTTTGTGACTTCTTTTATTCTCTTGGAATATGCCTTTTCCAGAATCACACTTTTCCTTCTTGGATTTTTTTGGATCTTATTTCTCCTGCTGCCGTTTTATGTACAGTTATAAACTACTTGAGGGCAGGACCCATATCTTATTTTTTGATTCTCCTTGGCACCTGGCATATAGCAGGGGACACTCAATCAATGTTTGCAGGAAAAAAAAATTAGAAGATTTCTTTGGATCTTCTCTCCCCAGTGATTTGTTCATTTTTATTTCTTTCCATTACTGTATACTTCCCAACATCATCTGCACATCCTTTAGAATACATTTGTTATTTATGTACATAGCCAATCTTTACCACCAGAAGTTAAAAAAGAATGAATAATTCTTTTCCTGTACTTATTTCAACGAATCTGGGATCTCAGTGATGAGGCATTCTTTCCAGTGTTGTATGTCATAACCTATTCATGCCTTCTCATTTTGCCTCAATATTTACTGATGGAACTTCTCAATTCTAATTTTTTAAAAAGTGTAGACATATCATAGTTACTCGATCATAATGGGAACTGCAAAGGATTTTCTAGGCCTGACTGTTGTGGTTCAGTCATTTTTCAGTCATGCCCAGCTCTTCATAAACCCATTTAGGGTTTTTTTTTTTTTGCAAAGTGGTTTGCCATTTCCCTTTCCAGCTCATTTTAGAGATGAGGAAACTGAGGCAAATAGGGTTAAGTGATTTGTCCAGGGTCATACAGCTAATAAGTATCTGAGGCAGATTTGAACTCAGGAAGATGAGTCTGGCTCCAGGCTCAGCACTCTATCCACTGTGTCATCTAAGTCAGACAAATAAATAAATTGGTAAGTAGATAAATCAATAAGAATAGTGAGCAAGAATTCTGAAGGAACCCATTGTCAAGTTATTGGTTTATTTAAATTTTATTTTTATAAATGATCTGGAAGAAGTACACCATGAAATTTTCCAGTCTACAGGTATCATTAACTTTCTTTAAGGAGCAAAATAGTTAACTGTTGGAGATAAACTATGAAAAGATCTCATTAAATTGCAGGAGGAATATGAAAAATAGCAAATGAGCACAGGAAAAAATAAGGAAATGCATTAAGGGAGAAAAAACCCCAAATGACACTCCTAGAAAGATAACCTCTGAGCTTCAGCCTAGGAAAGGGATCTTGGAGTTATTAAAGATCATTGCCTGGAGATAACAGCCAATGGGCTCTTTGGTCAAAGCAGCACAAAAAAAGAGTGGTCACTGTTCAACAAGTACTTACTCAGTGCTCTATGTATTACAGGCCCTATGCAACACCACAAAGTATATTGGAAATGAAATTTTAAAATATCAACTAACTTTTGTTAGAAACATGAGCAGGTATACTTCAATTCCACTTGTAATTCTGTTCAGCAAACAAAAGCCAAGAAAAAGGAGGGAAAGGAAAGAAATATAAACTGTAAAAGATCTGGAGAAGGGCACCTAAAAGAACAACGGGGTTAGAACCAGCTGTATGAGAAGGAACAAAAATTGAGCACCTTTTAGTATGGGAAAGAAGAAACTAAGATGAATATGATCAAGCCTAGGAAACAGTGAAAAGTATGGATATGGTGAATTTGGTATTCCAGGGTCTGGTGAACAAATCGAATTTAACCCAAGTGATGCCCTTCAAAGATTTAAAGAGGTAAATTTGAGAGAAATAAAAGAAAATGAGAGGTAAGATGATATTGTGGGTAGCAGTCAGGATGTCATTGGCTCAAATGTCCCTTATACTATCCCTGACACATTTAGGCTGTGTTATGCTAGGCAAGTCATAGCCTCTTGGTTCCCTTACAAAACTCTCATAAACCATAAACTGCAGATCAAATGCATTAGTAGAGAGAGTTTATACTTCAGTAGTTTCCTATATCAGTGGAATCACAGGTTTTGTTAAAAAAAAAACAAAGAAAGGAAAAAAAGAAAAGGAAAAGGAAATATTATTGTACACATTGACTAGCTGACTTATGGAAATCATTAGGTGTTATAAAGGATGAAGGTATAAATAACTACAGAGTCTTGGAAGTAAGCTCAGAGGTCAATTATTATAACAAATGTTTGACCAATAATTCCCTCTACAACATCTCCAACAAATGTTCATCTAGTCTCTGCTTGAAGACCTCCAGGAAAAGGGAATCTACTGCCCCCCAGGCCAGTCCCATATCACCTTTGGATGATTCTAATTATTGGGAAATTTTTCTTTACATCAATCACAAATCCATCTTTCTTTTATTTGCTGCTCCTATGAGAACAAATCTAATTCTCCTTTCATGAAACTCCTTCAAATGTTTAAAGGTATCATAAGATCATTTCCCCCAAAATCTCTTTTTCAAGCTAAACATCCTCCCAGTTTCTTCAACTGATTTTTACATGATGTGTTTGTCTGCCCTCTCTCCATTCTAATTGTTCCTCTTCTGGACATATTCCAGCTTCTCTGTGCTTCTCCTAAAATGTGGTGCCCAGAACTGAATACAATTTTCCAGATGTGATTTGACCATGGAAGAGCATATCAAAACTATTATCATCCTTATTCTGGAAATTTGCTCATAATGTAGTCTAGTATTTTTCTTCTATAACACACTGTTGAATTACCAAGTTTGTGATCCATTAAAATCCCCAAATCTTTTTCACAGAAACTATTTTCTAAACATTACTTGTTCATCTTGTATTTGTGAATTTGACATAACCCAAATGATTTGGTCCCACCATTTTAGCTCATGATCCAGTGTGTTAACTATTCTCCCTGTTTTGTACTACCTTGAAACCTCATAGGTAAAAGCCTTCTTTGGTTTCATTCATGTCATTGGTAAAAATGCTGAACAGCACTGAGCTAAGGACAGATTCCTGAGGCACTCAGAGAATTCCAGCAAGTTGGTCTTGACCCTTTAATGGCTATTCTTTGGGTTTAGTCCCATCTAGTCCCAAATGACCCTAACAGTATCATTATCTGACACATATCATCCCATCTTGTCCACAAAAAGAGCCCAAGGCACTTGGTGCAATAAATACTTTGAAGAAATCTAAGTATATAACATCTGCTGCATTTCCCTGCTCTTCCAGTCTAGTTACTCTGTCAAAAAAGGAAATGAACTTACTCTGGCATGGCCTGTTGTTGATGAAAACATGTTGCTTTTTTGTGATTATTGCTTCCTTTTTTAAGGTTCAAAAACATATCTTTAATACTGTTTTATAAGTTTTTTTCAAGAACTAGTAACTCACCAGACTCAAGCAGGGAGATAACCTCATTGCCTTTTAGAAATATCAAATTTGCCCTTCACCAGGTCTGAAATACCTCTCCTGTTTTCACAGTTTTTTCCAGAGATCACTAACAGAGGCTAAACAATTATATCTGCTGAGTCAGTTCCCAAGGATAAAGTTCATCCAGGCCAGGTGACTTAGATTCATTGAAGGCAAAAATAGATAATGCCTTAATTTCTCCTCATTTCTTGGTTTCCTGATACTTCCCTTCATCCTATCCCTCCTCCTTTGAACCCTCCTTGTCAAAAATATAGAGTTAAACTATACTTAATGATACAATGACCCCCTAGCCTAATAGCATTTGCAACCTCTCAGCAATAACATATGCAACCAACCAGCAATCCTCCACTTCTCTTCTCTACGAAAAGAAGAGAGGTGTGTTTCATCAGCTCCCTCTGAAGCCAATCCTGGTCACTGTGTGCAACCTCAGTTCAGGTGCTTTTAGTGAAGTTTTTATTGATATTATTGTTGTCATTGAAAGTTTTGTTCTCTTGGTTCTGCTTTCTACTCTTTGTATTAGTTCATATGTTTTCCCACATTTCTTAATCATCTCTTAGAACACACTATATTAGCATATTTATATACTATAATTTGCTTAGTCATTCTCCAACTGATGGACACCCATTTGTTTCTTTCCAGTTTTTTGCTTCCACCAAAGTGCTATTAAGAATTTAAAATTTTTATTTATATTATTTCTTTTTCTATCTCCTTCATGTCCTACTGTAGTCTTTCCCCACCCCTCCCAGAGAGCCATCCACTATAATAAAGACTTTTTAAAAGTTCAGTGAAAGAAACCAAAATTTAAAAAAAGTCTGACATTATATATGCAGTATCATTTCATGCCAACCTCTG
Organism: Dromiciops gliroides; assembly: GCF_019393635.1. Taxonomy (NCBI): domain Eukaryota; kingdom Metazoa; phylum Chordata; class Mammalia; order Microbiotheria; family Microbiotheriidae; genus Dromiciops; species Dromiciops gliroides. Next base: position 605,924,312 of record NC_057863.1, read on the forward strand.
CAAAGTATCAAGGAAGTTGTCATCTCATATATATCCTTTGGTGCCAAGCTTGGTCATTATAACTTCACAGCATTTGGTTTCAATTTGTCATTGTTGTTCTTTCCACATTGTAGTCATTACGTATACTTTTTTCTGGTTCGGCTTATTTCACTTTGCATCAGTTTATATGTCTTTTCATGCTCTCCCATATTTATCATATCCACATGACAATATTCCATTACATTCATGTACCACAATTTACTTAGCCATTCTCCAGTCAATGAACATCTACTTTGTTTCCAGTTTTCTGCTACCACAAAAGTACTACTATGAGTATTTTTGTATAAATGAGGGCCTTTTTGGGTCTTTGATACATGTGGGCTTACATACCCAATGGTGATACCAAAACATATGAACAATTTAGTAACCTCTCTCCTGTAATTCCAAATCATGTCATAGAACAGTTGCACCAGCCATTGTCCATGAACAGTAAATTAGCAATCCTATTTTTCCACAGCCCCTTCAACAGTATTTTAGTTTTTTATCAGTTACCAATCTGATGCTCATGAGATGAAACCCCAGAGTTGACTTTATGTTTGCTATTAATAATTTGGAGCTTTTTTCATATGGCTGTGGATGGTTTGCAAGTCTCCTGTGGAAACTTGTTCATGTCCTTTGATAAGTTATCTATTAAGGAATAACTTTTAATCTTATATAATTGTATATTATTGTGTATTCATACCATGTTTGTGATCTGTTTCCCAAACTAATCATCTAATCGCTCCTTCTGTCTAGGTTATCTGTTTTATATCTGCATAACAAAATCACTTCTTCTGCCTCCTTTGATCTTCTTCACATATTCTCCTCATACTACTTCTTACTTTGGACTATGGGATTTCTTCACATAAATATACCTTGTTAATATACAATACAAATAGACTCTATCTATTCTTTTTATTCTGAATAAAGTATATCATCTATCCACAGCCATATTGAAGTTATGAGTCCCATCCTACCAAGTGGCAGTAAGTTTAAGAAGAGTTTAAACAGATTAATACATGATTGAGTCACAGTAAATAATTAAGAAAAAATTTAAAGTTTCAAAAGCATATCTGTAACTCCTTGAGAATAAAGTCTTAAAGGGTCTCTAAATATCATATTTGGGTACTGTATTTTTTCTTTGTTCTCATTCTCTTCATTTACTTGTTTGTGGTTTCCCCCCTCATGTAAATTATTGAGTTGATCTTTTTTTCCATTTCTTTTAAAAATCTTTTATTTTTTAAACAAGAACCAAATAATATGAATATTTTCATATAAAAAGAACACAGAAAGAGGGTTGCACATGAAATTGTGAAACATTGTGGACATCACAAACAGGAGTACCCAAAAAACCAAGTGGATGAAGAATACCCAATAGTATACTGTGTGGCTTGAGGCATATGTTTTGGGGAATCAACTCATTAAGTTAGCCTATTGTCATTGATATTATGTACAGCTTGCTTCTCCTCTTAAATATATATTCAACATATAACTTTCAAACCTGTCCTGCTTGACTAGGTTTCTTTCTGCCCTTCCTTCTGATTTCTTCTATGCATTTAAAAATGTTTTGGTGACCCTCTTTTCTTTTCTTTTTGGCAACCCTATCATTAACATCCCTCTCTCTCCCAAATCTCTCCCCTCAAAATTAAAAAAGAAAAAGGAAAAACAACACTCTTGTTATAGTAGGCATAGTCAAGTCAAACAAACACACATAGTGAACCATGTCTAAAATTACCAGTCTTATTCTGCACCTTGAGTCAATTACCTCTCTGTCAGGAGATGGGCAGCAGGTTTCCATCATCAGTCCTCTGGAATGACAGCTGGTCTTTGCATTGTTCAGAGTTCTTAGATCTTTCAAGGTTGTTTTTCTTCAAAATGTTGCTATAGCATAAATTATTCTTCTAGTTCTGCTTACTTCACTCTGTATCAGTAAATACAAATCTTCCCAGATTTCTCTGAAAATGTCCCTTACTAATTTTTATGGCATAATAGTATTCCATTACATCATATGCCATAATTTTTCAGCTATTTCTGCTTTGATGTCCAGCCCTTTAGTTTCCAGTTCTTTGCCACTCCAAAAATACTGCCATAAATACATATATATATATATATATTTTTTTGGTGAAGCAATTGGGGTTAAGTGACTTGCCCAGGGTCACACAGCTAGTAAGTGTTAAGTGTCTAAGGCCGGATTTGAACTCAGGTACTCCTGACTCCAGAGCCGGTGCTCTATCCACTGTGCCACCTAGCTGCCCCTCATAAATATTTTTATGCATATATTTCCTTGGGCTGATCTCTTATAAGTGTCCATGGATTGTATTGACAAGTTCCAAAGGGTTATTCAATTAGCAAGGTATCAGCCACAAACAGGAGCACCTGAAGAACCAAGTGGATAAAGAACTGCTTGGGACATGCAACTGGATGATGAGTTCTTTGAGTTAGCCCATCAGTATCAGTTGAGGGTACCACCATCCTTCAAGTCATTCAGGTTTTCTCCTTGTACCCCCAACTCCTTATTCTCTAACACCCCACATTTCCAATCTGTTGCCAATATTATTAATTATACTTCCACAATATCTATTACCACTCTCCCCTCCCTTTCTCTGTACAGGCATGCCTTATTTCATCGTGCTTTGCTTTATTTCACTTCACAGATATTGTATTTTTCACAAATTGAAAGCTTGTGGCAACCCTACCACACTAAGTCTATCAGCATCATTTTTCTATATTGTGTCTCTGTGTTACATTTGGGTAATTCTTAAAATATTTCAAATTTTTCATTATTATTATGTCTGTTATGGTGATCTGTGATCAGTTATCTTTGATGTTACTATTGGAATTGTTTTGAAGCACCACAAACCATGGCCATTTAAGATGGTGAATTGTGTGGGTTCTGACTTTTCCACCTACCTGCCATTCTCCATCTTTACCTCTCCTCAGGCCTCCCTATTCCTTGAGTCACAAGAGTATTGAAATTAGGCCAAATTATAACCCTATAATGGCATCTAAGTGTTCAAGTGAAAGGAATAGTCAATCAATAAACAAACTTCATCATTGTCATATTTTAAGAAATTGCCATAGGCACCCCAACCTTCAACAGACCTCAACACTCATCAGTCAATCAGTCATCAACATCGAGGCAAGACCTTCCACAAGCAAAAAGACTATGAGTTGCGGCAGCTAGGTGGCATAGTGGATAAAACACCGGCCCTGGATTCAGGAGGACCTGAGTTCAAATCTGGCCTCAGACACTTGACACTTACTATCTGTGTGACCCTGGGCAAGTCACTTAACCCTCATTGCCTGCCTCCCCCAAAGATTATGACTTGCTGAAGGCTCAAATAATAGCATTTTTAGCAATAAAGTATTTTAATTAAGGTATCTACATTGTTTTTTTAGATATAATACTATTACACACTTAATAGACTATGATATAGTGTAAACATAACTTTTACATGCATTGGGAAACCAAATAATCCCTGTGACTTGCTTTATTGCAATATTTGCTCTACTGTGGTGGTCTGGAACCAAAACCACGATATCTCCAAGGTATGCCTGTACTCACACAGCCACCACCATTGGTTAAGCCTTCACATTTCTCTCATGGACTACTACAATAGTCTGCTAATTGATTTCCTGCCTCAAGTCTCTCCTTTTTCCAACCCATCCTTCACATGATTGTCAAAGTGAATTTTCCTTAAGCACAGATCTGACTATGTCACTCCTTTACTCAGTAAACTCCAATGTATCCCTATTGCCTCTAGGAACAAATCTAAACTCCTACCTTTCCTGCCTTATTAAACATTATTCCTTTTCTTGAACTCTATGGTCAAACTGACCTAATTTTTTTCACCCACAACTCTCTATTTCCAGTCTTCATACCTTGCACAAGCTTAATCTCATGCCTGTAATGCACTCCTTCTTCTCCTTGACCCTTAGAATTCCTCCTGCCTTCAAAATGAAGACTTTCTTGATCCTTCTAACTGCTAGTACCTTTTATCACAAAATTACTTTGGATTTATCCTGTATCCATTTTGTATACATATATGTTTATGTGTGTATGATGTCTCTTCTAAAATAACATAAGCTCTTTTAGGGCAAAAACTTTTTCCTTTTTTTTCACATCCCTAATGCCTAGCACAGTGCCTGATACACAGTTAAGACCTTAATAACTTTTTTTTTTCTTGATTGGATATGTGACTGGATAAGATGACATGTTGATCTCATCCATCAGTATGTATGCATCTGAGATGGATATTTCAAATGGACAATATGTAGGGCCTAGAACTGAACAGAAAGGAATTTTACCCCTTCTATTTCCCAAAGGCAATCTAGGTTATTGGATTACCTTTGGGAAACTGCAATGTTCTTTTTTTTTTTTTTAATTAAATTAAATTTTTTTTAGTGAGGCAATTGGGGTTAAGTGTCTAAGGCTGGATTTGAACTCAGGTACTCCTGAATCCAGGGCCGGTGCTCTATCCACTGCACCACCTAGCTGCCCCTGCAATATTCTTTTAAAATTGTTTTATTGATATCTTTTGTTTTAAAATTATCTCCATTTCTTAAACTATCACCCCCCAAAAGCCATTAATTATAACATAATAAAAAAGAGAGAAAAAACAGTTCAGTAATTCTAAGTTTTTTTTAAAAAATGACCCTCAAGGTTCTTCCTGAAACAATGGTCTATCTTTTTAGCACCAACATTCTTCCAGAGTCATTTTATGGTTTCAAATCATAGAATATTCCATTCTCCAAATAGATTAAATTGAGGCTCACCCAAATAGCAATGGAGAGGTACATGGTGGATGTGTGTAGGCATCAATAAACTAGGAAGGAGTTGTATAAAGGATATCATCAAATAAATATCTGAGTAAAAAGACGTCTTGGATTGTCAACCTAGCTAGAGCAAGTAATAACCAAAGGATGGCTCATGTTCTCCAGTGATATAATTTTTTTTAAGAGAAAGCAAATAAGGTCCACAGCATATGGAGTGTACCCTTGGAATGAACTCATGGGAGGACATGAATAGGAGGCTATGTGCTTCCCGGGTGGGACTCATGGTTGGATTCTGATTTTCATCATTGAGAGGAATATGCCACAAGGTGACTAATGTAGAAATATGTTTAATGTGATTGTACATATACAAGCTATATCAGACTGCTTTATGTCTTGGGGAGGAGGAAGGGAAGGGGGGGGGAGAAAAAAATTTGGAACTAAAAATCCAGTAAAAACAAATGTTGAAAACTATCCTTATATGTAATATGTCACTGGAAAATAATAAAATTTTTTAAAAAGAAAGTAATACGCAAATGATAAGATCACAAATCCACATGAGGTTGTCTACTCTATCCCCCAAATATCACTTCATTCGTTCTCAATTCAAAGGCCATTCCAGTATATCTCTACTGATCAAGTGCAACAGAACATATATTCTTGCATAACTTTATAATAACAATGATGATGATTTATAGGACACTTTATGGTTTGTAGAATACTTTAAAATATTTATATAATTTTATCCTGACAACAACCCTGTATGAAGATCTCCCATTTGACAGATGAGGAAACTGACACAGAGATTAAGTGACTTGCCCATGACCACATGGCTGGTAAGGGTCTGGAGACAACATATGAACTCAGGTCTTCCTGACTCCTAGTCCAACACAATTCACTGTGCCACCTAGTTGCTCTACAACAATTTATCTGAAGGCACTCAGGACACAGCCAGATTCACAAACTCAAAGCAAATATTAAGTTGGATAAACTATTGGTATAGCTGTGAACTGATCTAACCATTCTGAAGAACAATTTAGAATTTATAGCCCCCAAAGTGTTATAAAACTGTGCATACCCTTTGACCCAGCGATACCACTATTAGGTCTGTATCTGACCACTATGGACAAAAGGGACCTATATGTACAAAATATTTATAGCAGCTCTTTTTTTGTGGTGGCAAAGAATTAGAAACTGAGGAAACATTGGAAACATTCATTCATCAATTGGGGAATGGCCAAACAAGTTGTGGCATGTGATTGTGATAGAATACTATTGGGCTTATAGCACAATGATGAAGGGGATGGTTTTGAAAAATCCTAGGGAGGCTTATATGAACTGATCCAAAGTGAAGTCAGTAGAACCAGGAGAACACTGTACACAGTAATAGACATATTGCGATTATGATCAACTGTGAAAGACTTGACTATTCTGATCAATACAATGATCCATGACAGTTCCAAAGGACTCATCTTGAAAAATGCTATTTGCCTCCAGAGAGAGAAGTGATGGACTCTGAGTGTAGATTGAAGCATATTTCTTTTTCACTTTCTTTGTTTTTCTTGCCTTAAAAACACACAGCTAATATGGAAGTGTTTTACATGATTTCACGTGTAAAAAAATTAAAAATTTAAGGAAAAACTAGTTAAACCTACAAAGTAATTTGTAGCAAACTAGGTGACCCATTCAATAGTGACAAAATGTCAAATACCAAGAAGCCATCTTTAGGGGACCTTTCTAAGAAGGACTGAGGAGGTGTTGTAGTTATGTAAATATACAAAAGCAATGACACTGAATCAGGACTAGGAACAGAAGACATTTATGTCAACAACATCCCAAGGAAGCAAAGAATAGGAACAAAAGATTCAGCAACGAGAGAAAGTAGATCCTTCAAAAGAAACTGAAAGAAAAGAGGTTTATTCTTGAGTCGAGAATAAAGGTGAGGTGAAGCCAAGAAGGAAAACAAACAATGATGAACTCCAATCAATCTATCAATAAACATTTATTAAATACCTATTGTGATAGGTGGCATATATGCCAGGCACTATGCTAAGCACTAGGGATACAAAAACAGGCAAAAGACAGTCCCTGCCTTCAAGGAGTTTACAATCTAATGGGGGAGACAACATGCAAACAAACATATACAGAGCAAACCACATACAATATAGATAGGAAATAACTGACAGAGGGAAGGCACTAGAATTAAGAGGGATTGGGGAAGGCTTCCTGTGGAAGGTGGGATTTTAGTTGGGACTTAAAGAAAGCCATGGAAATCAATAATCAGAGTAGAGGAGGGAGAGTGTTCCAGGCTAGAGAAAATTCCTGGAGCCAAGAGATAGTGTCTTGTTTTTGGAACAGCCAGGAGTCTAGTGTCACATGCTGGGGAGGAAGGTATAGGAAAACCAGAAAGGTAGAAGGGGGCTAGGTTATGAAGGGCTTTGAATGCTAAACAAAGCATCTTGTATTTGATCCTGGAGGCAATAGGGAACCACTGGAATTTATTGAGTGGATAGATGATGGTGACTAGATTGGACCTGCACTTTAAGAAAATCACTGTAGCGGCTGAATAGAGTATGGATTGGAGTGGGGAGAGAGACTGAGTCAGGCAGATCCAGCAGCTAACTATTGTAATAATGCAGGTATAAGGGGGCAGCTATGTGGCACAGTGGATAAAGCACTGGCCCTGGATTCAGGAGGACCTGAGTTCAAACCCAGCCTCAGACACTTAATACTTACTAGCTGTGTGACTCTGGGCAAGTCACTTAACCCTCATTGCCCTGAAAAAAATAAAATAAAGTAATTCAGCTATAATGTGATAAGGCCATGCATAAGGGGTCAGAGGAGTGTCAGAGGAGAGACTGGGGCATATTTGAGGGATGTTGCAAAGGTGATATCAGAAGAATACAATCAAAAGATGTTATCAAGGAATTTTCTAATAGGAAGAGAAGAAGGGCTGGTCATGTGGCAAGGAGGAGGAATGGTGGGTAGACAGTGAGAAGGCTCCACCTGTACACTCACAATGTGAACAGAAGGTGAGGAGGAAGGCTTCTGGTACCTTAGATAAATCCCTTGTGTTGAACTTTTGGGAGGACACAGATAAGTACTATATAGAATGGGTAGGAATAAATCTGCATTGTTGGAGGGAATACTTGGATCATTGAGCTCATAGATCCTTTTGAGTATTTGAGGACTTCTTCAGCTAAAGGAAGAATAAAGTCAGTGGGAGATTGTCATGTTGAGAAACATCCACCATGCAGAATTAAAAGGTACTAGGAAAAACGATCATGGGAAATGCTAGCTAAACTCAGAATCTCAAGGTAGATGAGCTAAAGTATGCTCTGAAGTATACCTAAAATTTGCTCATTTAATTAGAATTTTAAAAAAGATCTTTGAATTGGACAGTGATGGTTTGGTCAGAACTGGCCTTAAGAAAGTTATTTGGACCTCTGTGTGTGGGTATAGGTTGAAAATGGCAGGCTATCAATGGGTAGGGAGGTTGTTCCAAGAGTCCAGATAAGTGCTGACAAGTGAAACACAATAATGGCTAGATGATTGTGGAGATGGTGGCAAATGCAAAACAGAGTGTGAATGTAGACTTGACAGGCAAATGACTGGCTACATGGTGATAAAGAGAGGGAAATGTCATGGATGAGTCCTAGAATATAAAGTTCTCTCCTAAATACTTCCTCTTCTCTGGGTTTCCAAGAGAGACTCTCTCTTGGTTCTCCTACCTGTCTCCTCTTTCTCAGTCAACTTTGCTGCATCATCATCCATAGTATCTCTTATCTATAGATATACCCCCAACATTTCATCCTGGGCCCTTTTCTCTTTTCTCCCTACATTATTTCTTAGGGGAAATCATTAGCTCTCATAGGATCAATTTTCATCTCTATGCAGATAACTGGTAGATATAACAATCCAGTTCTAGTCTTTCCTAAACTCTAATCTCACAGACTTCTCAAATCTAACATTTAAAATAGACACTACATTTCCCTTAAAACTTAACCCTCTTCCAAACTTCCTTACTTCTGTTGAGGGCACAATCATTCTTCCAGTTACCCTGGTGTCCAACTTCTCCCTCATCCCACATGCATTTGATGAGTTGCCAAATCTTGTCAGTTCTATCTCTGCACCACCTTTCACATCCATCTCCTATCCATCCAGAGCCACTGCCACTGTTCAGGCTCTCCTCTCCTCTCCTCTCCTCTCCTCTCCTCTCCTCTCCTCTCCTGGAGTGCTTGCAATAACCTCTGAGTCTCCTCGACTCAAGTTCCTCCCCTCCCCAACCATTCTTCATATAGCTGTCAAAATGCTTTTCTTAAAATGTAGGTATGAACATATTACTCCCATACTCAATAAATGCCAATGGCTCCTTATTGCCTCTAGGACAAAATCTGGACGCTTCTGTTTGTTATTTAAAGCCCTTCACAACCTAGCTCCAACCTACTCCTCCAACTTGACTATACGTTGTTTAAAGTGTCTTAGATTTAGAGCTGGAAGGGACCTTAGAGGCCTCAAGTACAACATTCTTTTTTTTAAATGAGGAAACTGAGGCACAGAACAATTAAGTGATGTTCCCAGAAGTCCACAGCTACTAAAGACCTGAGGTAGGGTATGAACCTAGGTCTTCCTGACTCCACGTCTACTTCCTCCTACCATCCCACTAGTATCCCACCGAACCACATGCTCTCTATAGTCCAATCAAATTGGGCTTCTTGCTTTTACCATCACATACAACACTGTACCTCCCACATCTGTATCTTTGTATAAGTAGCCATTATTCTTGTAATGTACTCTCTTCTCACCTCTACCTCTTAATTTTTCTGGCTTACCTCAAGAGCTACCTTCTACATGACACCTTTCTTGAGTTCCTCAGTTGTTTAGTGTTTTTCTACCCCAAAAAAAACAAAACCAAAGAAACTAACTAATATGCATTCTGTATAAATGTATATGTGTATATGATGTCTTCCCTGATACAATGTAAGTTCCCTGAAGGCAGGAATTGTTTAATTTCTGTCCTTATATCCCTAATTCCTAGCAGAATACGCATTGAATAATAGGCACTTAACAAATGCTTGTTGATTGAGGGGATGGTGGTACCCTTAGGAAAAACAGATGTATGTGGAAGTGGATCTGGAGTCAGAAGGAGATGACAAATATTTGTGAAGCGCTTACTACCTGTAGGTCACACTGGGTTTGAATCTTGCCTCTGCTACTTAGTTCTTGGGTGACCTTGTGCAAGCTACTCCCCCTCTTTAGAACTGAATTTCTTCCTCTGGGAAATAAGGGGGTTAGACTAGATGAATTCTAAGGTTTCTTCCAGCTCTAAATTCTACAACAGCTAGTTGATAGACCCAGATTTAGAACTCACGGAATTAAGAGAATTTCAGAGCTGGAGGAGATCTCAGAGGTTATCTAGTTAAGCTCCTATGGAACAAGGCTACCCTTTATAATACATCAATTATCATCCAACCTTTCCTTGAAGGAACAGGGGGAAAGAGAACTTCCTCTTCTTCTTTTAGGTAGCTTTAATTGTTAGGTAGTTTTTCCAGGGGAGGTGGATGGGTTTTTTGGAGGAACAATCTTGTGCTTTGTGCTACGTAAACAGAGGGAGACATGACTTCTGATCGATTGAGAGAATGCTGAGTGCAATGTCCCCTACTTGTGTAAATGATATTGTTAGAGGACACTTTGGAAGTCTCCAAAAGAGGCAGTCTTGTGAGGTAAGCATGAACTTTTTAAATATGTTTTTTTTTGTTTTTGTTTTTAGTAAGGCAATTGGGGTTAAGTGACTTGCCCAGGGTCACACAGCTAGTAAATGTTAAGTGTCTGAGGCCGGATTTGAACTCAGGTACTCCTGACTCCAGGGCCGGTGCTCTATCCGCTGCACCACCTAGCTGCCCCAAGCATGAACTTTTGATTAACTATGGGGCCCCTCAGGGCTGCAGAAATGTTGGGAAATCAAGACCCCCACATGTCTCTTGACTCCTAGTGCTTGTAATCCTAGACACTACCGAGAGCAGATGTCCTTTGGTGAAATTGTTCCCTCTCTCCTTGGTTGAGCTGAGGTGTTTTATCTCCCTCCTAGCTGAAGACATCATTTACTATTGTATATCCTTGGTTCATTCTAATCTATATAACTTCAACTTATTACTTTGCTTGGGAAAATGTATTTACTCATCTTTCACTATTTGTGATGGCTTTATATTACTACGATATTCAGAGAGAATGTTTTTGTACATTAGTCAATATCTTTTCAGTAAATATCCCTTTGTAAAAGTTAATTGATGTTAATTGCTTATCAATGATATCAAGGAGATATCAACTGTTTAAACTGACAGTAAGATGCCAATCAATAGTATTGATGCTATTAAGGAGATACTAGCTGGCACTGGCAAATGATATTGGGGCAATATTTAATGGTGGTTAGTATTAGAGAGAATATGCTGTAATGAATGGGCTCAAGGTGGTGGTATTAAAAGAATCCAAATACCCCATGGGGGTACCTCTAGAACCCTGAGGGTGAAATGTAGCCAGCTGAACCCTATGGACTCAATCTACTAGTACACATAAGGGTTTATAGTCTCACTATATCTTAGTTGGTTAGTGATTTTCCTTTGCTCCCACATAGCTTGCTTTAGGAAATCCCCCCCTTTCCTCCTCATTTGAATTATTTATATCTTCAGATTTTATTCCTGTGAGCCTTTCATCTCTTAGGTTGCATTGCCTTGCTAAATTTTAGTCCATAGAATTCTGCTACCTTACACTGAACCCTTTGAAATTTGCTCACCCCAAATTTGGAATACAGAGCCGATTATCCCTAGTGTTCCTTTTCTTTATCACAGACTTGAAGACTGAGAGGGGAAGTTCTCAAAGGTTGCCCAGATTTCTCCTTCAGCAGCCAGTGTTTCCGTATTTGAGAGAAGCAGGTTCCAAATAGAATCGTATCCCACATTGGTTTCAATAATTTCTGAAGGATGAAAACCAGGTCCCCTGGCTCTCATGGCAGTGTTCTTTCCATTACATCCTGCTGGCTCTCTATTTTAAATGACACAGACAAATGTTTGTTGGATGAGAGAATGAATGGCAACTAGTTTGGAGGATACTGGGGGGGGGGGTGGCAGAGATCAGGGGGAAAGAGTGACTCAGTCTGGGAATGTTGGTCTTAGGGGACAGGTTCCAGACTGGGGCTATTACTCTTCTAAGTCAATATTCAATGAAAATCAGACTTGTAAAAAAATTTCAATCAATCAACAAGTATTTATCAAATGCCGACTAAATGCCATGTATTGTGCAAAGTCCTGGCAATACAAATACAGTGAATGAAACAATCCCTATTTGCAAGGAGCTACATTCTAGTGGAAGAGACAGCAAGTATTGTGTGTGTGTGTGTCTTTGTCTCTTTTACATATATATGTAAATAGATCTCTATCTCTGTATACAGCCATACATACAGAATAGATAGGAAAAGAATAAATATGCATCAGTACAAAGTAGCCAACTGCAAAGAAGTGGGAGGGAGGGCACCAGCAGTTGAGGGGCTCAGGACAGCCTTTATGGAGATGGTGCTCAAATTGCCTTTTTTTTTTTTTTTGGTGAGGCAATTGGGGTTAAGTGACTTGCCCAGGGTCACATAGCTAGTAAGTGTTAAGTGCCTGAGGTCGGATTTGAACTCAGGTCCTCCTGAATCCAGGGCCAGTGCTTTATCCACTGCGCCACCTAGCTGCCCCATAAATTGCTTTTTGAAGGAAGAGAAGGATGTTGTGAAGCATCAGTCAGGAAGGACAGGGGATGGCCAATGCAAAGGCACAGAGGCAAAAGATGGCCCATGGTGGGTAAGAAACAGAGACAAGGCCAATTGGGCTGGGTTGCAGAGTGCAGAAGAGAAAACAACGTACAATGAGGTGGAAAGAGAGCTTTAATAGCTAAACAGGGGAGTTTCTATTTCAACTTAGACGCAATTGGGAACTACCAGAGTTTATCGAGTGGGGGACTCATATGGTCAAATTTACACTTTAAGAGAAATCATGTTTCAGGGAGGGGGGAAGGGGAGGGATGGAGGAGGGATAGAATTTGGAATTCAAAACTTTAAATAAAAATGTGTATTATTTGGGGGAAAAAGGGAAATCACTTTGGCAGCCCTGGAGAAGATGGACTGGAGTGGGAGAGATGTGAGGCAGGGAAACCAATTAGATATAGATGAGAGGCAATGAGGGCCTGAATATTGTGAGTAGAAAGAAGGGGACAGATGTAAGAGAGAGACACACACACACACAGAGACACAGAGACAGAGAAGGTAGGTGAATTAGAGAGCAAGGAAAAGGCAAATGAATTTAAAGTTAAGTGAGAAGGGATTCAACAAATGACTGAATGCTTATGCCTAGACTTCCCTTTCTTCTGACCCGTACTCATTTGGATCACCAGTAATGTCATCTGAGCATACAGGTCATCCTGTATTCTGTCTCTTATGAACCTGTTCATGGAAACCAACCAACCAATCAATACACATTTATTGATCTCCTACTATGTGCTAAGCACTGTGCTAAGTCTGGGGATGAATACAGGCAGTTATGCAAGTAGACCATTCTGCAGGCCTCTAAGTAAAGTGATTTTTACATAATGTGAATTTGCAGCAGACATAGGAAAAGGAAGGAAGGAGGGAGGCAGGAAGGGGGCTGGAACAGGGTTCAAGGGCATGTGGAAGCCAAGACAGAGAAGGGAGGGCAAGAGAAGGAACACTTGGCCACATAAAGACCTAGCCAGAACCTAGAGGAAAAACACCTGGGGGCAGACATGTTGGGGCCAGATACGGATACAGACAGGAGAGGATGGGCTATACACGAGGGACAAACACATTGTACCCAGGATAGATGACAGACACACAAGCGAGCGGGTGGAAGAAAGCAAAGGTCTTTTTTCTCTGTGCAGGAGGCCTAAACCAAGGTCCCAATCTGGTGGCAGTGGCAAGGGCAATGGTGGTCTCTCCAGGTATCTGTTCTTCTGCTTTCACTTTGAGGTGTTTTTTTCAGTGCTTTTTGTTTTGTTATGTTTTTTAGGGTGGAAGGCCATGGAGCATGGAGCTGAGGGGCAAGAGTAAAGAGAGACAGAGAGACATCATAGTACTATACAGTAAAGTTAGTATAGTGTTTTTTAGAATGTGAATTTCTTTCATGATTCTTTAAAGTCAAATTTGCATAATGAGGATTTATGTAAAGCAAGAACTGTCTGTACAAAAAAAGACAATCGGTGCCCTCAAAAAGCTTACAATCTAAAGGGAGAAAACAACATATAAAGGGAAAGGGGGCAGGGAGGGCAGAAGGTACCCAACACGAGGGCAAGGGGCAAAATCAGAGAAGCCCCAGAGTAATCCAGCCAGGGGAGAAATGAGGAGATATTCTAAGCTGAGCTCCCTCCTTCAATGTAGGTTTTGGAGTCTATGGCTCCACTCTCCAGAGGGACCAAGAGTGGTCCCAGAGTTGATGAGAGCTTCTTGAGGTCTGGTAGAGAAGTCCCAAAGTCATGCAGGCAGGTGAGAAATAAGTGGAGTAGACATGATTAAAACTCTGATCAGAGAAATTTTTCAAAAATGTAAAAATAAATATTTTGGCAAACAAGACATATGCTAAAAGCATCTTGGTATAATGGAGAAAAGAACTGAATTTGGAGTCTCAGGGTCTGGATTCGAAGAATGGCTCTACTTCAATGGGTCTCTACATCTCTGGGTCTCAATTTCCTTATCAATAAAATGAGGGATCTGGACTACATGGATTCCGAGGTACATCTCTGCCTATGCAGGTAAGAGAGATTAAGCCAGATAAATGCAAAAATCTCAGTTAAAGTCCTTGCTTTCAAAGTTGAAAATTAATCAAGAGTAATTTTTAAAAAGTGAATAAGTAAAATAAATGCTGTAGCAATGGGGGAGAATGCATACTGTATAATGCTGGAATATAGGCAATTGACAATGGGATCATTTCAAACGGTCAATTGCAAAGAAAACTAATCACAGTGACAGGTAATATCTGACAAGTCAAGAGAATATGGATTTTTCGGTTGCAAAAGTGTGGGTTTGTAAGCAATTCTGTTAGTTGAGAATAACAAGAATGGACAACAACACAGCTCTGAGAGGGTAACAGAATGTTGTGGAGAAAATGGGAGAAGAAGTGAAGATGGCATGAGACAGATGATGGAAATCAGAAAGACAAGCAGAAAGGTCTAGAAGGGTTTGTTTTGTCCATCCTCAAAAAGATATTGAGTGTGTGTGTGTGTGTGTGTGTGTGTGTGTGTTGGGGGGGAGGCATGTGTATAACATATTGCCTGTACCCTTTGGTAGGGAAGAAGTGAAGGGCATTTGATGACCCTAACTCAGGTAGAAATAAAACCTGGAGAATTGTTCATTGACTATGGAGTTCTTGCTGCTTCAGGGACACTTTGGGGGCATCATCTTCATGGGACTATGGGACTTTTAAAAAAAGAACTGTGAATGTAACCATGAGCTCAGAATCATGTTGGCTCCAACTGGCTTGGTGCAAATAGCTATAACACTTTGCACATGAAATGTCAGCAACAGCAAAGGAGGCAGATGGCAACCACAGAGGCAGCTAAGACAATAAACAGGGGCAGCACAGCAGAAAATTGAAGCCTCCAATTCCCGGTGCAGTGACAGATAGAGTGACATGGATTTGTATGAAAACTGGGAGTTGGGGAAAGTAGAGAATAAAAGAGAACAAGAGAGGAGGTAGTAGCAGTACAACAAGACAGTGCTGAAGGGAAAGAGAGAAGGCTGAGTTGAAGAGGAAAATGTGGAAAGGAGGCTACACAAAGATGAAGCCTCAATTCACTAGAGAGAGACCCATGAATCTTTTTTATTTTATTTTAAATTTTTTCCAATTACATGTAAAGATTTTTTTTAATTCCAAATTTTTCTTCCCCTGTTTCTTTTTCCCCTTCTGAGGCCAGCAAGCAACCTGATATAGGTTATACATTACAATCATGCTAAACATTTCCATATTAGTCATGTTATAAGAGAAGGCTCAGAACAAAAGGGAAAAAATGCAAGAAAGAATAAACAAGAATAACAAAAAAGCAACAACAAAAGTGAAAATAGTCTGCTTCAATCTGCATTCAGACTCCACAGTTCTTTTTCTGAATGTGGAGAATATTTTCCACCATAAGTCTTTTGGCACTGTCTTGGATCATGGCATTGCTGAGAAGAGTTAAATCTATCACTGTTGACCATTACACAATATTGTTGCTACTATGCACAATGTTCTCTTGGTTCTGCTCACTTCACTCAGCATCAATTCATGTAAGTCTTTTCAGGTTTTTCTGAAATCCATCTGCTCATTATTTCTTATAGCACAAAAGTATTCCATTACATTCATATACCACAATTTATTTAGGTATTCCCCCAGTTGATGGGCATGTCCTCTATTTCCAATTCTTTGCTACCACAAAAGAGTAGCTATTAATATTTTTGTACATGTGGGTCCTTTTCCGTTTTTTATGATCTCTTTGGGATATAGACCTGACCTAGTAGTGGTATTGCTGGATCAAAGGGTATGCACAGTTTTATAGCCTTTTGGGCATGGTTCCAAATTGCTCTCCAGAATGGTTGGATCAGTTCACATCTCCACCAACAGTGCATTAAGTGTTCCAATTTTCCCACATCTTCTCCACAATTTATCATTTCCCCTTTTTGTCATATTAGCTAATTGGATAGGTGTGAGGTGATACCTCAGAGTAGTTTTAATTTGCATTTCTCTAATCAGTAGTGATTTAGAGCATTTTTTCATATGGCAATAGATAGCTTTGATTTCTTCATTTGAAAACTATCTGTTCATACCCTTTGACCATTTCTCAATTGGGGAATGACTTATATTCTTATAGATTTGATTCAATTCTCTATATATTTTAGATATGAGGAGGCCAGTGAATTTTTAGGGAACCATTTTAGGGAATCTTTTAGAGGAACCAGCACCAGGAGACAAAAGAGGAGGGATACTCTTAAAGAAGATACCAGAAGCTCCAGGGAGTTTCTCCTATGAAAAAAGAAAGAGAGAAAAACTACTGTCAAATGGAGATGCAGAGAGGGTGAAGGAGCAGCAAAACAAGGAACCACAATATGGAGGAGTAACCTGACCCTGTCCTTTTTCTGATACCTTAAGTCATGTATCCTAGAATAGGTTCCTAGGGAAAGAGGTGCTTACCAGAGGATAAGGCTGATTCCTTTTCTATGACAAACTCTGCTTCCTTTTGGGGAAACCTCACCCAAGGTAAATAGTATCATAAGTGTGAAGGGTTAGCATAGGCCCCTGGGGAAGGCCATGCAAACTATATTGTTCCCTGAGGATAGATCCCAATGTATAAGCCAGGGAAAATATTTGATTATTAATAGGTAATTTCAAAATGGCTCAACTTTCCCTTTGCATTTCTGTTCAGTTAAATAAAATCTATCCTATAGTTGATGTTTTGGAGCAGAGAGCCCTTAGAAAGACATAAACTCAATTCTGATGTTTCCAGGAGAAACCTTAAGCAGGAACAGAAGCCATCAAGACTTGAGAGAGAAGATTCCAAGATTGAACCAGGCCTGTGTAAATAAAAAGTTCCAATTCTAGGCCACACATTACATAAATATGAGATATACTGTAGATCTTACTTCTTTAATTAAAAAAAAAAATCCTTGGATTTATCATTGTGTGTGTTCTCTAAAATGGGGGGATTACAAAACCTCTATACTTTAGTTGGTAGTTTTTTAAAGGGCTTCTGTGGTCACAAATAAATAAATGGACTAATAAACAGATAGATAAATTCATTCATTGCCTGGTAATGAATCTCCAAAGTGGCTGGCCTCAAATGACAGACAAATCAGTCTGTTGTTAGGCTGCATTTAATGCCATAATAAGTTGGTAGAACATATCAGAGTTCACTGTTTACTAGTATAGCCAAGAATTACCATCTCTAGGTCACAGTGAGACATCAGAGTAAAGCCTTAATAGCAAATGCTATCAATCACAGGAGTTTAGAGCTTGGAGGGGTCTCAGAAATCCTTCTGGTTTAATGTCCTGGTTTTCCAGATGAAGAAAACGTGATTCAGAGAACATAAAGGACTTGTTGAAAGTCACACAACTAATAAGTGATAGAGAAATTGAATGGTGGTCTCCAGACTCCTAATCCAAGATTCTTTCTACTAAAACATATTTCCTCCCTTAAAAGAAATACCAGGACTCAATTTCTGGCTGTTCAACAGAAGATTCCTAACTGGAGAACACTCAGCAGAGTTTTTAGAAGATTTTAGAAGATGATAAAATTAAAGAATTAAGAGTTGTTACTTTATTTCTAAACCACAATGAATAAATTACTGAAACCCATTTCAAATGAGTGATCATAACTCCATTTACTTAAGATGAAGAGGTCATTCTTCTCCTCCTCCACTTTTTTTTTTTTACAAAACAGATCTATGAATAACACAAATAATTAGAGCCTAAAGATGGAATAAAAACACAAATAAGAAGAGAAACTCATCTTCCATTCCAGAAACAAAATGGCTCAACTTTCCCTTAAATTGTTTTCAACAAAGCCTTAGTTTATACATAGATAGCCACAGGGAGAATGAGATTAACAGACTAATAAAAGCATATAAACTATTTCCAGAAACATAAGATCTTAAGAAAACATGGAAAGAATAAAAGATGAATATTCATCTTTACCTTTAGAAGGTCCCTTTCTTTCATCATTGTTGACCCAAATTTGTAGTAGATAATTGGCATACCGCATGTTTGTTAGAACACCACTAAACTGTAACCAGGCAGGAAAAAACAACATACAGGAGAATAATTCTATGATTGGGCCACTGAAAGATGAAAAATGCCAAAATGATATTTACATGAGCCCTTCTCAGTCACTGTCAAAGTTTTTAGAAGTTCCCAGACACCAGATATCACAAGATTTTATTACTTTCTGCTTGGGTTTCTGGTTGTATTCCCTTAAAGAAAAATTCCAGGTACACCAAAATATTTATAGCAGCATTTTGTGTGTGTGTGTGGCGGGAGGGTAGGCAAAGAAACAAAGTAATGCTCATTGATGGGGATTGGTTGGTCAATAAATTGTTGATGTGAATATCGTGGAATATCACTGTGCTGTAAGAAATAATGAATACTATGAATATAGAAAAGCATGAAAATACTTACATGAATGATGCAAAGTTAGTCAAGAGGACAATATACCCAATGATTAAAACAATGTAAGTGGAAAGGATAACCACTACAAGCTGGGTGGTGTAATACAGAGAGTACTCAGCCTGGAGTCAGGAAGACTCATCTTCCTGAGTTCAAATCTGGCAACAGATACTTATCAGCTGGGCAAGTCACTTAATCCTATTTGCCTCAGTTTCCTCATTTGTAAAATGAGCTTGAGAAGGCACAGTACCTTTGCCAAGAAAACCCCAAATGGGGTCAGAGAGAGTTGGACATGACTGAAAATGACTGAACAACAAACCACTACAAAACAACTGAAAGTCAATGTTGCAAAATTAATGGCCACAAAGAAGAGACATAAGAAGACATCTATCCTCCAACTCCTTGACAGAAGCAGAAGGCCAATGTATATGAAACACTCAAAAGATATTCAGATTTTTTTCAATGTATTGACTGGTTTTGCTGTTTTTTTCTTCTTTTCAAAAACTGTCCTATGAGACAGCTCTCAGGGAGGAGGGAGAGGAGTGGGATATGGAGAAATTTAGGTGTTGTAAAAACAAAATATGTCAATAAAATCTTATTTGAAAATTTAAATAAAATTCTAAGAAAGCAAAGGTACAAAACGAAATTTAAAAATTAGGTGCAACATGCCCCTGCCTTTTTTTTAAACCCCATACAGTGTTTGTATCTTGAAACTGGACAGAGGAATAGACCTATCAGCATTGCTTTATTTATTATTCCACATTCCTCCACTTCCTTTGATTCCAAAGTTTCTCAGTATTTTACTTTATACTTAGTACCTCCTCCACTAATGCCATCTTCTAATGCTTCACTGTGATGTGAAGGTGACCCTTGGTTCTTAAAGTCTATGCTACAGTTGGGGGAGGGGGAGAGGGAGGGAGGGGAGGAAGTTCTGGCAGGCCCAACCAAGCTGGAAAGATTTCCATTATAGACACAGTAGGAAAGACCATCTGTGCACAAAGGACACCTTAGAAGTTTAAAGAAGTTCATAATCACCAGAAACTTGGCCACCAAAAGGTGAATTTTAATAGCCATGTCAATTCAAAGACGATCTATTAAGGCAAGAGAAAGTTGAGAGTTGTGTCAATAGAGGGGAGCACCCACACCTACAAAGGAAGAGATCCTGGAAGTACTGCTACCAATTCATGCTTATGTAGATAGCCCTTGTGATGCAGGTAAGATATTATCATTACTGTTTTACTGTTTTGGGAACAAAAGAAGTGAGCATCTACCCCTCACCTGTCCTCTTCTATGGTACCCTGGGCCACTTCCAGTGGGCTGTGCACGCCTTGGCTCAGCACTGAAGGGCTTGACACTTTGGGATGATGCAAAAAATACGATTAGTGGGGCAGCTAGGTAGCACAGTGGATAAAGCATTGGCCCTGGATTCAGGAGGACCTGAGTTCAAATCCGGCTTCAAACACTTGACCCTTACTAGCTGTGTGACCCTGGGCAAGTCACCTAACCCTCAATTGCCCTGCAAAAAAAAAGAAAAGAAAGAAAAGAAAAGAAAAGAAAAGAAAAGAAAGAAATCCGAGTAGCTACCTTCCCCCCTACCCTATGCACATATAAACACACAGTCAGGAAGAGCCACCCACTCAGCAGACTTTTAAAGCAATGACTCTACTTTTTGGCCCTCTCTTCCTGTCTGTACAGTATGACATGTCTCTGTGTCTGCCTTTGTCTCTCTTGGACTTTCCATGATGAAAGGAAAAGGAATATCTTCTTTCCCTTCTCATTCTTTCCCTTCTCATGATTTCAAACGCATGGGCTGCCTAAGTGAGTATAAATCTAGGCCTTTGGCCCTTGGATGTGTTTTATGTTTACTGTTTCTTTCTCTGAACATAGGTGACAAAATGGTGATCATGTGAGACATTTTTCAGTAATAGCTACTTTGGGAGTTCCTGGGTCCTCAGTTGGTGGCAGCTGGATTATGAGAGGTGTCTTCTATCAATACTACGTTGTTAAAAAAATATTAAACTATAACCTAATCTGTAAATTTTATAACTGTGGGCTATTTGAAAAAATTATATCTATAGGCTGAAAAATTATATCTGGGCCGTAAGTCCTGTTGCAGTCACCATTCAATGTAAAAATAATATTAACTAACTGGGGGACCTAATCTGTGAACTCCTGGCTGGCTATCTGACTGCTTTTAATTTAGTATAGGCCATTTAAAAATTCCCCCACTGCTTTTCCCATATTGATAAGCAAATAGCCTCTTCCAATACTCAAAGCCGGGTTTATTTATATGAAACAAACTTAGTCAAAGAGAAATACAACCTGACTGCGTTTTAAACTTTCTTTCCTGCCACTGCCGCCAACCCCGGAGCTGTGTCTCTTGCTTGTGGGTGTGGCTGCCCGTCTGCCTTCTCTACCTTCTCGCTAGCTCTCCTCCACATTCCCTGTCAGCTGCTCCCCTCTTAGCTGAAAGCCACCCTGCATCTTCTCCTACACCCTTTCACTTTCACTGCCAGCCCCCTTCACTACCTCTGCTCCTCTTTGTCTCTGTAGCATCCTGCAGCGTTCCCCTGACTATCTCACTTTCTCCGTAGCATCTCTACCTTCTAACTGAAAAGCCCCCTCCTCCTAGTGTCCTCCGCTCCTAAATATAAACCCTTCTTTCTCACCCTTGGGCCCCACCGTGCCCACACAAATGCCAACCTAATTCGCTGGCTGCTCCCAGGGCAGGTGTCCAAGGCGAGCAGGCGCACTAAGCCTTCCTGCCATGCACGCCTGGAGCTGGGGCTGGGGGAAGGAAGATGGTGTTTGCATGAGGGCTTACTTGCGTATCCCCACTGAGTGGGGCTTGGGCTCCAGAGGCCTCTATGCAGGGTGGTCTCAGAGAGCCGATGAACTGGGGGGAGGGGCGGCCCGTTCGTGGGATCCTAAGGCTAATTTTAACACTTACAACATACAGCACTTCTTGGAAGAGGTGATTACAACTGGTGGAAGGATGAGAACAACTACTGGCCTTGCTTGTCTGAAAACATGGACTTTGAGGACGTTCTTCAAGCACTGCAGAATCAAGATGAAAATGAAAGGCTTATGTGAAAGTCCTCTAAGTGCTTCATATTTTAATGTTTTAAGTATCAGCCTAACAGAAAACACAATAGTAGTTATAAGTTACTACTTCATGTTTAAGTCTTTGTCAATGTGCTCCTGAATCTTTTGTGATTTTTACTTTTTATTTTGTCTAGAAGAAATAGCTTCTGTATGACAAATCTACATTGTACAATAAACACTTTTCTACCTTCTCTCTTTTGGATAGGTCCTAGACATCAGCCAAATCTTAACTGTAAGTGATTCTTTTCTTTTTTTTTTTGGTGAGGGAATTGGGGTTAAGTGACTTGCCTAGGGTCACACAGCTAGTTAAGTATCTGAGGCCAGATTTGAACTTAGGTCCTCCTGAATCCAGGGCCAGTACTCTATCCACTGTGCCACCTAGCTGCCCCCAACTGTAAGTGATTCTTGCTTAGGCCCTCAGGGTAGGGGGATAAGGAACCAGAGAGTCTGAGGAAAAGTGTCTGACACTTTTTTTTAGTGGTCTGGGTCCTCAGTATTGAACCTGGTCCATACATACACAAGTCCAGAGATAAGGGTGCTTTTAGAGGAAAAGAACAAGCCCCCTAATTCTCCTGCACCCAGCAATGGCATTGTGTTGTTATTGTAAAGAATTAATTGTTATTTGAGGTTTTTATGACCCCATCTTTTGGCTAGAATTAAAAAAAAACAAATCTCGGCACACGCACTGGTCTCTGGGGTTCCGAAAACGGCACGGTGATCCACCCACTGGTTGTAGCTGTCGCCATGGCGCTGGCACCTCACATCATCACCACTTGCCGATACCTACATGAGCCTGGCAAAATTATAATGATTGGAAGCCTAGTGAGGGCAGTCATGTGACTGTCAGAGTGGCCAGCTAATTGGTTGGGGGCTGCTGGGGTTTGCTGGGAAGGGGGAGGAGAATTGGCCATTCTAGCTTGAAGCTGGAAGGTGACAGGAGCTGGACTGTGAATTCTCAGCTGATTCCTGGGCAGTGATATTTTTTCAGGTTGTATAATTTCTCTTTCCCCATTTTATTTCCTTTCCCTTGATCCTACTGATCCTGTTTGTGTGGTTTTTTTTTTTAATTCATTCTTGTTAAAATAAATCCTGTTCTGTTTTGAGGGAGGCTGCCGGTCTCCTTCCTTGCCCCAATATTGTGGCGAGCTGCTTAGCTAACACTCTCCAATTAAAAATTTGTCCCCATAGTTTTTGGCAAGCCAGCTAGGAGTTGATTAACCTAGTGAATTTCTTTACATTCCCCCCTTGGAGACTTGGAGTGGCAAAAAGACTTGACAGTGGCTACAGGTGTCAGAGAAGGAATTTGAAATTGGGTGGCCCCTGACTCCAGGTCCTGAACACTTTGTTCTACATTCCTCTATCTACCAATAGGTATAACACCTACAACAATCCCACAAGTCATTTTGAATAAATACTTCAGTTCTACAGAAAACAGAAATGCTATATTTCTAGCAGCCTGTAGGTAACACCAGACTTTTTTTATTCTCTTCCTTGTTAGCAAGAAGATATTATATATAATATAGACATAGACATACAATATCTATCTATCTATCTATCAGATACTTCATAGTCGAGTCAGATTAGATTGTCAGAATTGCCATCATAAAGCAAGATGGCTGACATTAACCACCTGTACTTAATTCTATTCTTTAAAATAGCCATCATTTCAATAGTGTGGACACTCTCTCCATGAACACAGAACAAAAACGCTCCATGTCACTGTCAACTTTCTTCATGAGTTGCCTTGGCTGAAAAATTCACTACTTAGTGACTGGTGATAAACCTTCTTGAACTTAGCTCTGTTCATCCTTGGATAAGGCCGTACAGTCTGTCATCTACTGTTTTTTTGTTTTGTTTTGTTTTGTTTTAGTGAGGCAATTGGGGTTAAGTGACTTGCCTGGGGTCACACAGCTAGTAAGTGTTAAGTGTCTGAGGCTGGATTTGAACTCAGGTCCTCCTGACTCCAGGGCCGGTGCTCTATCCACTGCGCCACCTAACTGCCCCCACCTACTGTTCCCAGCACCTTTCTAGCAAGTACCTGCCAGAGTCTGCACTCTATTGGCATAGCTTTATAATAAGGGTTCCTAATGTGGGGTCCCTAAACTTGAAAAAAAAATTGATAACCCTTACCTCAATATAATTGGTTTCCTTTGTAATCCTATATATTTTATTTTGTGTTTAAAATATTATTCTGAGAAGGTATCCATTGCCTTCATCAGCCTGCCAAAGGAATTCATGACACCAAAAAGCTTCAGAACCCCTTCATTAGAAGAACTCAGGATTACCTCCATACCACCATAAAGCACTAGAAGAAGATATTAGTGCAGGTTAACAAACCATATTTGTTCTTAAATCATTTTCACTGCCTTCTGTAATTACACTGTAAGAATATTACATGCAAATTCAAGGATAGCTTTCATTGTCTTAAAAAAATCAAATTATCCTAGCTACTCCACTCTAGCACCATCCCAAAGAATCGAAGTTAGGTGAAAACTTGTGGGTGGCAAAAGACAAGTATATGTCAAAATGAAAATGTAGAAAGAACTAGTGTTTAACATTTACCTATAGTCTTCCTACTTCAGCCTTAGCAAAGTCTTTTTAAAAAGAGAGACGACCAGAGAGAAAAGGAGCAGCTAGGCTAGGAATGGGAAGCCAAGAAGAAAGTGTTGAGTAGGATCCATGATGGATCTCTGTGAACTCCAACTCCAGAAAATGTGACTCACAGTTAGGATGACGGGAAAGCTCTCTCTTGATAGCAATTGTCAGCAAGCCCAATCATATGACAAATAATATTTCCATGGAGAAGGTGGATTTAGACTTGGCTTTATGATTTTAATAAAGTAGAAGATAAGAGAAATTGGCACTCATTTTATTTTACTATAGTTCGATGACTCCCTTTATAATACAAATTTACAGTTACAGCATTGCTATCCCTTTCGGTTCCTTCTGATTACGTTTCCTCAGCCTTCTGTGATTTAAGACAATCAATCAATCAGCACTTAATAGGTTTCATCAAATATGCACTTGGGAAACAGAGAGCAAAACCAAATACCCTACCCTCAAGGAGCATGGATTCTATTGTGGAGGTGGGACAAATAGGACAGCATACATACATATACATACAAACTAAGTACAGTGTGATTTCAGAAGGGTGCTAGAGTAGCTGAGAGAGGATGTGTGAGGAAAGGCCTCATGGGAGAAGGAACAATTGAGTTAAGCTTTGTAGGAAATCAGAGATTTTATCAGGAAGATGAGAGAAGGAAAGATATTCCAGGCATTGTGAAGAGCTTGTGCATAGGACATGGATTGTCATGGAAGAACAACAACAAATAGGCCAGATTGGTTGGTATGAGATTATGTGGATTGATTAACTAACATTAGGTTCCTGCTACTTGTCAGGCACTGGGAAAGGAAGCAGCATTTAATGAACTTAGAAATGTAGGATGGAACCAAATTGTGAAGGCTCTAAATGCCAAGTAGAAGAATGTGTATTTGCACCTAGGAGCCTAAGGGGGTGACCTGATCAGTCCTGTGATGTGGACAAACACTTTAGCAACTATGTAGAAGATGGAATGGAGGACGGAGAGTATTGAAACTGGGGAACCAATTAAGAGACAATTTCAGCAATCTAGGTAAGAGTTGATAAGGGCCCCCGAACTAGATTAATATTTAAAGTAGAGAGAAGGTAATTAATAAGAGAAATGTTCTGGAAGTACAATCAACAAGATTTGGCAACTATTTAGATAGGAAAGGGGAAGGAGAGTGAAGAGTTGTGAAAATCAGATAGAAAGAGAAATTCCATTTAAAATATAGGTAATATAAAATACTTGGGAGTCTACCTGCCAAGACAAACCCAGAAACTATATGAACAGAACTATAAAATTCTTTTCACACAAATAAAGTCAGATTTAAACAATTGGAAAAATATTGTTCATGGATAGGCCTAGCCAATATAATAAAAATGACAATCCTCTCTAAGTTTATTTATTTAGTGCTATTCCAATCAAAGTATAAAGATATGTTATAGATTTACAATAAATTTTTTAAAATAAATTACATCCACTTGGACATGTCCATTACAAAGTTGGTAATGTGGGACTGGAGTTCAAAAGGGACACTAGAATTGTATATATAGAGCCATGAGTCTACAGATTCATACAGATAACTGTACTTCTAGAAGCTGATTATATAATCAAGAAAGAGATTGTATAAAGAGAATGAGCTTGACCCAAGATAGAACCTTGGTTAAAGTGGATAATGAAACAGTTATAAAATAACCAAAGAGGTAGAATGAAAACCAAGAGGAAACAGCATTCAAACAACCAAAAAACTCCCAGAGAGAAGAATGTATTCAAGAGGAAAGATGACCATGGGTATCAATAATATGTGATGCCCACAGTTACATGCCCCTATGTTGTCCCACTATTCAATAAATTCCAGTAGGTCCTTATTACCTACTGGTAGGTAATGGCCCTAACAATCTGGCCCTCTCCTAAATTTTCAGTCTCCTTCAACTTTAGTCCCTACCTTGTATCTGTGATCCAAGAACACTCACTGGCTTGCTGTTCCTTACATAAGACACTCCATATCCAAATTCCAAGTGTTTTCACTGGCTGTTCACACTACCTGGGATGCTCTCTCTCCTCATCTGTGTTTTATGGCTGCACTAGTTTCTTTCAAGTCTCAGCAAACCATTCTTCTTACAATAATCTTATGACATATGTAAAACAAGTTGTATCTCCATATTACAGGTTAGAAAACTGAGGCTGTAAGAGGTTGTGACATTCCTTTGATCACACAGAATCAAACAGATCTCCTAACTGCAAGTCCATTATTCTTCCACTATACAAAGAAC
The DNA here is from genome assembly GCF_019393635.1 of Dromiciops gliroides. NCBI lineage: Eukaryota > Metazoa > Chordata > Mammalia > Microbiotheria > Microbiotheriidae > Dromiciops > Dromiciops gliroides. Next base: position 605,951,237 of record NC_057863.1, read on the forward strand.
CTAAGTCTTCTGGCTGGAACTCAGAAGTACAACATGTTGTCTCTCTAGCTTATATAACTACCAAACACATTCATTTCAGATTTATTTTAGAAATTATTTTTAAAAGATAACTTCTTAAAAAAAATAACTTCTTTTATGAGGATGGACTAAAGGGGGAGGGGAGAAATAGCTTAAATAAGCATTCAATAAATATTTATTAAGAGTTGTGTTCGGGGCAGCTAGGTGGTGCAGTGGATAGAGAGCACCAGCCCTGGAGTCAGGAGTACCTGAGTTCAAATCCAGCCTCAGACACTTAACACTTACTAGCTGTGTGACCCTGGGCAAGTCACTTAACCCCGATTGCCTCACTGAAAAAAAAAAAAAAAAGAGTTGTGTTCATAGCACTGTCGTAGATGAGGTACAAAGTTTAGATTATAAGCCAAGCTACTAAGGGAGAAAGAATCATTGATAAAAACTTTTGGGAAACTGGAAAATAGTCTGGCAGAAATTAGGCACAAAATATATCTCATACCATATACCAAGATAAGCTCCAAATGGGCATTTCACTTAGATATAGCAAGGTTACTATAAACAAATTATAAGAGCAAGAAAGAAATTACCTTTCTCATCTATTGAGAGGGAAATAATTCATGGCCAAACAAAGGATAGGAAGAATCACAGAAAACAAAATAGATAATTTTGATAACATAAAATTAAAAAGATTTTGCACGAAACTAAAACAGTTAAAATTAGAAGATAGTTAACTAGGGAAAAATACAGAAAATTTCTCAGAAAAAGGTCTCATTTCCAACATATATAAGTAACTGATTAAAATTTATGAGAATAAGGGCCATTATTTGCATCATTCCAAAGTATAATTGATATCACATTTCTTCTTGCTTTCTCAGTGGGTGGGGGAAGGCCAGGCAGGAGAAAATTATGAACTCGTTTTTTAAAAAATGTTAAAAATAAATAATTTTTGAAAGATATAAAAGCATAGGATTGTTGTAAGGGTCCAATAAAATAAGCAAAATGATTTTCAAACCTTAAAAAATAAATAAGAGCCATTCCCCAATTTATAAATGGTTAAAGGACATGAAAACAGGTAGTTTCCAAAGAGAGTAATCCAGGTCACCAGCTTCCATATGATAAATGCTCCAATCACTAGTAATTAGTGGTTGCAAGTTAATGTGAATAGAAATAAAAACTAGAGCAACTTTGAGGTTCCACGTCATACTCAGATTGGCAATAGTGACAAAAAAGGGAAGATGACAAATGTTGAAGGGGCTACCAAAGAATAGACACATTTAATGCACTGTTTAAAGCTATGAATTACATCAGCTATTCTGGAAAGCAATTAGAAACTAGCCCAAAGAGCCACTAAAGTGTATGTATGCCCTTTGTTCCAGGTATAGCACTCCTTGGCCTATTATCCAAAGAGATCAAAGAAAGAAGAAAAGGACCCATATGTATGAAAATATTTACAGAGACACTTTTTGTAGGGGCACAGAACCAGAAACATCAGTTGGGGAATAGCCAAAGAAATGTGAATGTATGTCAATATTAGTGAAATATTATTGTATCATAAGAAATTATAGAGATGGTTTTAGAGAAACCTGAGAAAACTGATATGAAGTAAAACAAAGTAAAGAAAGCAAAGCCAGAAGAACATTTTATACAAGAGCAGCAACCTAAAAAACCCAAAAAACAAACAACAAAAAAAACAACCTTGAAAGACTTAAGAACTTTCAACAATGTAATCACTACTCATGATTCCAGAGGAATCTAGGAAGCAAGCTACCCATCTCATAACTTAAGATATGAAGAGACACACATATTTTTGGACATGGGCAATACGGGAATTAATTTTATGACAAGGGTTTTATTCTCCTTTTCTTTTTTAATTTAGGGGAAAGTAGAAAGGATGAGGATAAGAATAGGATTTTCCTCCCTCAAAAAAATGAGAACATAAAGGAATCATAAGCGGGATAGCTTTGAAAGTTGCATTCTGAATTTATTACCTACATAAAAATAAAAGCAAATTCTACATAATAGAGGTTCAGTTTCCTGCTAAATCTTCCCTGTCCTACAATGTATATATATATGTGTGTGTGTGTATGTACATATGTATATATGCATATACGTGCCTGTTTTCTTTGGTATTTAAGTTCATGTTTTGAAAAATAAAATAAAAAAGCAAAGTTTAGATAAGGCATATTGCTGTTTCCAGTTCAATCTTACAGTTTGGTAGAACACTCTGTTATAATAATTAACTTTTTAATTGTAGGGACAATAGAATGACCAGTAAGATCTTTGTAATTCTCCTCCCCCCCCCTTTTTTTTTTAGCTTTAGGGAGTCTATTTTAGATAAAAAGTTATTAGTTCAATCACAATCACCTTAAACCTCTGTTTAGAAAAATTCCTAACATTTACGCAGAGATTTGACTTTCTGTCTAAATTTACATTTAAATATATCTCTAGTTAAGCCCTGGATTCTTTGTGGTTGAGGCAAAATTCAGGTTACTAGAAACATTTGGGTTAAGGAAACAGAAGATTTATGTTATAGTGTGTGTGGATAAACAGGCACCAGGAGGGGAAGTTGGAGAAAAAAGTAGACAGACTATTTCTTGGGATTTCCCTCAGTCAAGAACCATTTATCTACTTCTGCTATGCTGGGCATACAAAGAAAGGCAAAAACAAAACGAAAACAAAAACAGTCCCTGCTCTCAAGGTGCTAAAATCAAATTGGGCAGACAACATGCAAATAACTCTGTGCAGATAATATTAATACAGGATAAATGAGAAAGAATCAACAATGGAAAGGTATTCTCATTAAGGGAGACTGAGAAAGGCTTCTTTTAGGAGGTGGGTTTTATCTGGGACTTGAGGGAAACTAGCAGGCAAAGATGTAGAGGGAAAGAATTCCCAGCATCAAAATACCTAGAGTTTGGAGATGGAATGTCTTATAAAGGAATAACAAGGAGGCCGGTGTCACTGGATCACAGAGTATGTTGGGGGTGGGGGGTTGGAGGGTGTTTGTGAAAGTTTTTAGAAGACTGGAAAGATAGGAAGGGGGCAGGTTATGAAGGACTTTATATATCAGAAAGATGGTTTTCTATTTGATCCTGGAGGTGATAGAGAACCCTTGACATTTATTTTACAGGGAGTGACATTGTCAGACCTGCACTTAAGAAAGATCTATTTGACAGCTAAGTGGAGAATAGATTGGATTGAAAAGAGAATTGAGGCAAGGAGACCAAACCAGAAAGCTATTTTGCAGAAGTCCAGGTGTGAGGAAATGAGAGTGTGCACCAAGGTGGTAGCAGTGTTAGAGAAGATATATGTTATGCAGAATCCAAAGGACTTGGCAACAAATTAAGTATGGGGGAGAGATGCTGAGTTGCAAAACAAAGCTATGACAGCTTATATTATCAAGCGAAATAGTATAAGGGGAGAAGAGAAGGCCCACAATGAAGCCTTGGGGGACATCCATAGTTAATGGGCATTACCTGGAAAAAGGTTCAGCAAAGTAGGTGGCTATATTAGAAGCATTAGCATGGGTCTTGGACTCTAAGACACCTGCAGAGTCAAGTGGCCTCCTAGATATCTCCCTGTCACATCCCAGTCCTACCTCTTTCCCCTTCTGTAGCTTGCCCAAGGGCTGCTGGTTCTCAGCTCAGTTCTGTATGATTGCACATTTCAGCTTCTAGACCCTCATAATATCTGGGTCTGAGGTAACTTTTTCCTTTTATACAAATTCTTTAGAGTGCCTGAGTAGAGACAGTTCTGTTTTATACACCAAATTTGCATAAAGTTGATAAATTCTGAAAGAAATCTGTATTCCAAAGTAAAACACCTATGTTAACTTTACTGTACTGTACTGCCTTGTCTCCGCTCCTACCCCTCACATGATGCTCAGCAGCACCCTCTCCCCCCAAAACCTTTTTAAAAAATCCTCCAAATGAAAGCTGTAGAATGGTTGGGTGGAGAGACTACCACCGCTGGATCGAAGGCTTGGCTTGAGACTTTCTGTGGCCAAGAGCAGAGACCTTTGCCCCACTCCGCTCACCCACCTGTGTGTCCATGCCACGTGTCTGTCTTCCATCTATCTGCACTGGGTATCAAGCATCTGTCCCTGGCCCCCACATATTGCTGGACCTCTCCTGTGTCCACATGCACCCTCCCCTCCGCCATGTGTATGCCCCCTCCCAAACCCCACTGTTCTTCCTCTGTTTCAGAAAGGTTCCCATGTGGCTAATCTCAGCCCAGGTGTTCCTCGTCCTGCTCTCATTTTTCCTTCCCCAGATTCCATGTGTCATATCCTTAAACCCTGTGCTGGTCCTCTCTCTATATATATAGGCTCTGCTACCTTCCAGCCTCTCTCCCTCCCTTTCCCCATGTCTATGGGCAAATTCTCATCCCCTAGAAATCACTTTATGTAGAGGTCTGTAGTACTGTTCACTTATGTACAAAATTCTGCAGAACAGAGAACTGTCTGTATCTTACATTGGATTTGAATACTCTAAAGAGGTGTACAGGCCCTGTTTGAATGAACTACAGTAAAAAACTGCTATTATTAAGAAAGGTAATTGCTTTTAAATAGGTGGGATAATGATGCAATCCCACCCTTAGATGTGGATCAAAGGATTTCAAATTAAAAGTATCCTTAAGAAATCTCCTTTAATCAAGTCATTTGAAGATAAATTAATTTCTAGGGAGATTAAGTGATTTGTCCAAAGTCAGTAGTAAGTACTGTAGGAGAGTCAAGATTCAAGCCCAGGTCTTCAGATTCCCATTATGTATAAAGTTGGTTGCTTGGTTGTTGTCCTTCAATCTCAAAGAAGCTCAAAATGACATTACTATGTTGGAGTCAAGGTACAGTGTGTCCTATTGTGGCTGATCAGACCAATACAAGCTTAGAACACTCTACTATAGTTTGGGCACAAATAGTCCATATGAACATTTGGAGTGGAGATGTCTCTAAATTTGTGCAAGTCATGTTTTTTTCCGAGCTGCTGCAATCCTGCTTTGCTCATAGAGCACAATGCTTTCTTTGATGTGGATACGCTATGCTGGGCAGTCCTGTGCTGGTGTTTCCCATGTCATATAATAAGTTCCAAAGTTCTTCAGTGAGACTTTGAGAGTGTCCTTGTATCACTTCTTTTGACTACCATATAAGCACCTTCCTTGTGTGAATTCCATGTAACATAGTCTTTTAGACAAACATATATTCAGCATTCAAACAACATGACCATCCCACTGGAGTTGTGCTCTCTTCAGTAGAGTTTGATTGGCAGTTTAGCTGGAGAAAGAACCTCAATGTCCAGTATCTTACCTTGCCAAGTGATTTTCAGAATCTTCCTAAGACAGTTCAAATGGAACCAATTCAATTTCTTGGTATGGCACTGGTATGCCTTCCAGGTTTCACAGGCGTTGTATGCCTAGACAATATAGAATTGAGTTCTGGTTCCAAATTTGCAACATTATATTGCCTTTCATGTTTCATTTTAATCCAATATCATTTACAAACAGCCAACTGAGTACAGGAAAAGGTTAGCAGTAAACAGGCTATGAGATCTATAATGAGAGGAATATGCCTTACCACATATCTAAGGAACTTATCCAGCCCAGTTTAGTCATAAAGGAACTGAAAGTTTTCAGCTGGTGTAACTCTGGAGGAACTGTAAGGAACAGAGAGCTGAAAAGGGAGTATCTCAAGTATGGGCCAACGGAATACAAAACCAAAGAGTTGCCTTGGTATTATTTGATTCAGGGCTTTAAACACTATAGGGAATAAGGATTAGAGTGCTTTGAAAATCTGGACATCTCTAGATATTTCTTGAAAAAAAATGGTCATCAAGAAGTGTTCAATTTGGGGCTTTGAGGTTCATTCCAGATTCTGCCTTAACAAAGCAAGGTTTGGGCAGCTAGGTGGCTCAGTGGATAAAGCACTGGCCCTGGATTCAGGAGGACCTGAGTTCAAATCCGGCCTCAGACACTTGACACTTACTAGCTGTGTGACCCTGGGCAAGTCACTTAACCCCCATTGCCCCGCAAAACAACAACAACAACAACAAAAAAGTAAATGAAACAAAGCAAGGTTTGAGGTTCCAGGCATTAAAAATAATATAGAAAGGTTTTCCTTCAAAATGTTTGAAAATGAGACTGTGTTGACCATATTTGCCTTGAAACAGAGTTCAAGGCCAAATTTACAAAAAGGTTAGGTGAATATATCTAAGAGACAGGTTCTGTTAGTTCTAATATAAATCACAGGCCTCGCTCTTCCAGATTAGGGTGTTTGAAGTACAGAAGACCAGATTAAAGTCTTCTGCCACTGGTTCTCCTTCATTGGTTAGCAAACCTTAGATGTAGGCAAATGCTTAAATTTGAAGTCAATTTATATTTAACGTTTAACAAACAAACATTAGTCAAGCACCTACCTTGTGCCAAGCATTGTGCTAGGTATTAGGGGTACAAAGATAAAAAAATGAAATAATCCCTTTCTCAAGGAATTTATATTGTATGGAGATAAATAATGTTAAGTTTTTACAGAATTAAATAGATTTAGAACAAATACAAAATAAAAACAAGATAGTTATGGAAAGAGTACTAGAAGTTGGGAGAGGAGACCAAGAAAGGCTTCATGTAAAATGCATCCTGAAGGGAGGAATTCTATGAAACTAAGGTGAAAAGGGAAAGAAGTCTGGGAATGGGGGAGGGGGGGCTGGATGCATAGAGCACTGGAGGAGATGGAAAAGAGAGGTCAATTTGGCTGGATCAGAATTTGAGAAGGGAAGTAATGAATGAAGCTGATAAGGTAGGTTGAGGTTAGGCTGTGAAGGGCTTTAGAAGCTAAAAAGAAGAATCTATAGTTTATCTTAGGGAGATACTGGTATCTGAATACCTCACAATGATGGTCATACTCTTGATCTTGCTATCACACACAGTCAGCACCTCCATGTTCAAGAATTCCCAAATCCCTTTATTTGACCACAATCTATTGACTATTTATCTCTCCCTCTGTCTCTCTTACCAAACCCTGCTCTTCAACCACACCATGACCTTCAATCCTTCAACTACTCAATTTTCTCCCAGGCCATTATCCCTGTACTAATCACTCTAATCTTTTCCATCATGACACCCTGGTGAACAAGTTCAACTCTACACTATCCTCCTCTTGGGGGTCCTAGTCCCCTTACCCTATTGCTGATTGTACCCTGCCAAGTCTAAGCCTTGGATCATTCCCACCACCCACCACCTCTGCTCCTAGACATATAGGCAAGCATGCACAAATGCTACTGAATGAAGGTGGAGAAAAACATGCAACTCTTCTAATTGGGTCTACTAAAAATTTATGTTACAGAACCTCAGCTGGGCCCTCACTGCTTCTAGGCAATCCTGCTATACCTCCTTTATCAACTCATTATACTACTTTCCACAGCACCTCTTCCATCCCTCCTCAAACATTCCATGGCTTCTCCTCCCCCAGTTCTTTCAGCTGAGAACCTTGCCTCATTACTTTACAGAAAAAAATTGAAAACATTTGCCACAAGCTTCTTCCTGATATCACTCATATGACTTCTGTCACTATTGCCTCCTTTACTCCTGTCTCACACAAAAGACATGGCCTTACTCCAAGGTTAACCCCTCTACCTATACAAGTGATACCATTCCATACTGTCTTTATCGACAGATTGACCCCTCTGTCATTCCCATTCTATCACTTACCTTTTTTTTTCCTAGTTTGTATTAGGAGGGAAGGGAAGGGAACACACATTTATTGCCTTGCTGAAAATAACCACATGCTTCCCAGCAGATCATCTTACACTATTGCTGTTATTTTTGTATACAGTACATTTCTCTCTGCCTCAGTTCATGTGGATCTTTCCAGGTTTTTCTGATAGCGTCCTGTTCATCATAACTTTTATATAGTACCTTAAACTTGATAATTTTCTTCACAATATCCCAGCAGAGTAGGTACCATATATTTTGTCATTGTAGTCAATCATCATAACTATTTCCCTCCATCCTATTCCCTTCCAATGATATTTACTCTATTTTCTATCTTATTTTGCCCTATTCCTCCTTAAAAGTGTTTTGCTACTGACTGCCCCCTCCCCTGCTCTACCCTCCCTTCATTCATCCTTCCTTCCTTATCCTCTTCCCCACCTACTTTCCTGTAGAGTTAAATAGATTACTCCTCCCAATTGGGTGTGTATGTTATTCCCTCCTTGAGCCCCCTCTAATGAAGTTAAGGTCTTTGAGATAATTGTTTTATTAAATTTTTCTTCTTCCCTCTCTCAACTCTCCCTATGAAATCAAGCAATTCAATATATGTCATACATGTGTTGTTATGCAGAACATCTTCACCTTCCTCGAAAGTGTTTTGCTTTTTACAGCCCCCTCCCCCAAATTTTCCTTCCCTCCTTCCCCTCTTCTCCCATCCTCCCCTTATCTCCTTCCCCACGCACTTTTCCACAGGGCAAAAATATATTACTATACCCACTTAAGCATGTATGTTATTCCCTCCTTGAGCCAATTCTGATGATAGTAAGGTTCACTCACTGCCCTATTTCTTCCCCCTCTTCTCCTCCCCTCCATAAGCTTTTTTCTTGTTTCCCTCATGTGAGCTACCTCTCCCCAGTCCACCTCTCCCCTTCTCCCTCCCCCAGTCTATTCCTCCTACCCCTCAACCTCATTTTAAAGATGTCATCATGGATTAGCTAGGTGGCACAGTGGACAAAACACCAGCCCTGGACCCAGGAAGCCCCAAACCCAAATCCAGCCCCAGACATGACACCCCACTCTGTTTACCCCACAAAGAACAAGGATAAATTAAAAAAAAATGCTTTACAGATACCATCCCTTCATATTCAGTTGAGACCTGTGTCCTCTGTGTATTCCTTACTGAGAAAGTTCTTATGAGTTGGAAGTATTATCTTCTCATGTAAGAATGTAAACAGTTTAACCTTTTAATATCCCTCATGATTTCTTTTTCCTGTTTACCTTTTTATGCTTCTCCAGGGTCTTGTATTGGAAAGTCAAATTTTCTATTTAGTTCAGGTCTTTTCATCACAAATGCCTGAAAGTCCTCTTTTTCATTGAAATCCCATTTTTTCCTCTGAAAGATTATACACAGTTTTGCTGGGTACATGATTCTTGGCTATAGTCCCATTTCCTCTGCCCTCTGGAATATCATATTCCATGCCCTCTGGTCCTTTAATGTAGATGCTGCTAGATCTTGTTTTATCCTTATTGGAGCTCCACAGTATTTGAATTCCTTTTTTTCCTAGCTGCTTGCAATATTTTCTCCTTGACCTGGGAGCTCTGGAATTTGGCTATGTATCACTTATCTTCAATCTCTCCCTAACTACTGGCTCTTTACCTACAGCTTACAAACATGCCATGTCTCTCTATGCTCAAAAAATCCTCACTTGATGCTTCTTTCCCTGCTATGGTCCTATATCTTTTCTGCCCTTTGTGGCTAAATTTGTGGCCATTTAAAATAGGTGCCTCCACTTTCTCTCCTCTCACTTTCTTCTTAACCCCTTACAATTCTGATTCCAACCTTATCATTAGACTGAAACTACTATCTTCAAAGTTACCAATGACCTCTTAATTGCCAAATTCAATGGCCTTTTTTCAAGCCTCATTCTCAACCTCTCTGCAACCTTTGACACTACTGAAAACTCTATTTTTCTTGATACTTTCTTCTCTCTGGGTATTTTACACAGAACCATCTCCTGACTCTCTTCCTACCTATCAGACATCTCTTTCTTAAATCTTTTCTGGATCCTCATCCTAATCAAGCCCTCTAATGGTAGGTGTCTCACAGGGTGCTGTCCTGGGCCCTTTTCTCCATCTGTACTACTTCACTTGGTGATCTAGTCAGGTCTCATGGATTTAATTATCATTTCTAGGCCAATGATTCTCCAATCTATCTGTCCTGCTCTAACCTCTCTGCTGACCTCCAGTTTCACATCTCCAAATGCCTTTCAAACATCAGATGTCTAGTAGACATCTGAAATTAAACATGACCAAAACCTCTCCCCCTAAAACTTCTCTTCTCCTCCACCCCTGCCAAGTTCCTTACTAATTTCAAGGGCAACATCATCTTCCCGATCCCCCAGGCTCAAAACCTAGGTGTCATCCTCAATTCCTCACTATCTCTCACCCCCTATATCTAATCTGTTGCCAAGCCTGTCAATTTCACCTTTGCAACATCTCTCAAATTAGCCACCTTCTCTTTTCTGATACTGCCACCCTTTTAGTATAGGTCCTCATCACCTCATGCCTGAACTACTGCAATAGTCTGCTGGGATATCTGCCTGCCTCAAGTCTCTCCCCACTCTAATCCATTCTCCATCCAACCACTAAAGTGATTATCTTAAAGTGTAGGTTCAACTATGTCACACACACTAAATAAACTCCAGTAGCTCCCTATTGCCTCCTAGATCAAACAGTAAATGCCCTGTTGGGCATTCAAAGCCCTTCATAACCTGGTCTCCTATCTTTCCAGTCTTCTTACACCTTACTCTCAGCCACATAGCATATGATCCAGTGCTGCTAGTGTCCTTGCTGTTCTACAAATAAGACAATCCACCTCTTGGGTCTAAGCATTTTCTATGGCTGTCCCCTGTACCTGTAATGCTCCCCCCACTTCACCACCACCTACTGGCTTTCCTGGCTTCTTTTAAATCCCAACTAAAATCCTGTCTTCTATTAAAAGCCTTTCCTACTCCCATTAATTTTAGTGCCTTCTTTCTTTTAATTATTTCTTATTTGTCCTGCATATAGTTATAAGGGTTTTTTTACATTTTCTTGCTGTTTTCCCCGTTAGATTGTGAGCTCCTTGGGGGCAGGGACTGTCTTTTGCCTCTTTTTGTATCCCTGGCACTTAGCACGGTGCCTGGCAAGTAGTATGCACTTAAAAAGTGTTTACTGACTTTTTAGAATGACATGTTCAGATCTATGCTTAAGGAAAATCATCCTGGAAGCCATGTGAATAAATGAAAAAACATTTATTAAGTGTTATGTACAAAGCACAGCACTAAAGGCTAGGGATACAAATAGAAAAGACCTGCTTTCGAGGAGCTTACATTCTAATAGGGAAAGTCAACACAAAGTTGGTTTTAGCTAGCTCTAAGTCATATGGAAAGGCCCTGTGCTACAGAGGCAAGGTAAATTGTAGTGCATTTTAAAATGTCATTTCCACTGATAAAACCCTCTCTATTTCTAGCATGGAACCATTTGACAGTGCCAAAGGTTTTGGTGGCAAGAATTTTCTAGATCTTCAATGGCTGGGTGGGATTCCATTGCTTATGCCTGCAGAAGCTGCTGGTTGCATGGTTGATTACTCAGATGATGGCTTCAGGGATCAGGATATCTTCACTAGTATCTGAAAGAAGATAGTAGTGGTTTGATGTCCCTGGCATATGCAGCCTCCTGTGTGTTCTGCTGTTCCAGCTCTATTTGGCTTGCCTGTCCTGTGGGTAATAATTGATTTGGAATGGATGATCCCTCCTCAACAGGAATTGTTTACAAGGATGATGGCCTTGAATGTCAGGGCTAGAAGCATGGCCAGGAGTCCAGGAAGTACGGCTCTTCCCAGAGTTCTTGGGTTTATCTTCCCATTAATAGCAGTATTTAGTGTTGGTGCTTTAGGATAGTAGATCCATTTTCCACAAGGCTTGCTACGCCTGAATAATGCCTTTGGGGGCCAGAAAGGAGGGTCAGTACTATTCCCAGGGATCCTGGGCCTCAGCATCCTAGTTGTTTCTGTGAGGGCCATTTCTTGTTTCTCCCTTAAGAGTATTTTGTTGGGGCAGCTAGGTGGCACAGTGGATAAAGCACCGTCCCTGGATTCAGGAGTACCTGAGTTCAAATCCGGCCTCAGACATACTGCTTCTTGTGATCCTGGGCAAGTCACTTAACCCCCATTGCCCCGCCAAAAAAAAGAGTACTTTGTTTTGATTAGGCTAGCTTGCCTGCTTTGAGTGGCAGTTAGTGGAAATAGCTGTCTTGTTCTCCATAGGGGTGGCTCCCCTTACCAGTGGCTGATGGAGGATGGATTGTTCTAGGCATTCAGCAACTCTGAGATAGCTGTTTGCAAACACACGTGTAATATACCAAAGTCTTCCCCTATTTCTGGCATCTGATTGAATTCTAGTGTATTCTCTCAGGGTCAGGCAGTATTTCCACCTACAGGGTTCTACCTACCTGGTACCCTAAAGATTGGAGTATTTTTCTTTATTTCCATATGCTCCACTGGTTGTGTTTCCCCCATTTTAAGGGTAATGGTTAACATTCCAGTTCAATTTATCCATTTGATATCAGGAAGACATAGCAAGAATAAAGTATACCACCTTAGTGGGGGAGTTAGAATGTAAGGAGAGAAGAGGGAATAAGCATTTATATAGTACTATGTACTAGGCACTGTGCTAAGTACTTTACAAACATCTCATTTGATTCTTACAACAACCTTGTGAAGCAGATGCTATTATTATCCTCATTTTACAATTAAGAAAATTGAGACAGAGGTTAAGTGATCTGCCCAGGGTTACACAGTTACTAAGTGTCTGAAGCTGGATTTGAATTCAGCCTTTCCTGACTGGAGCCATATTGACCAAGTCACCTAACTGCCCCTTATAGGGAGGAATGGAGTAGGCTCAATTTTGCTCAGTTCCTACATAGTATTGGTCACACCAAGTTCAAATCCAAAGGTAGTAGAATGCTTCTTCATCTCTGTTTCAGCTGGGCAGGGAATTCCAAGGTCCTCTTTCTCCTCAGGATGCAATGATGCTGAGCTGGTTACAATACCCAGTCTGGGCTCCAGCTCCTAGATTCCTATAACTTGTTTCCCCAACCTTTCAAAACTTTCAAGGCCAGAGATTCTATTTCCTTCACTGAATGCCATTAACCATGGAGTCCCAAGATCTCTGAGAAGTGAATAGACAATAAGATTGTGGCTGATGCTGACAGGCCTTTCTGAAGATGTTGATATTCATTCTAGTAATGCAGCCAACTGAAAAAAGCCCCTCCTGATCATGAGGTTAGTGGATCAGAACTAGTTATGGGAATGTCAGCACCTTCTGCATAACCTAAGGTTTACGCTGACACTTCTCCCTTATACTTCATCAGAATTCTTCCAGAAGCAGGGTCCTCAGATTCTTCATATGGAGAGATGTCATCCCAGGTGCTCTGAGCAAGACCCAGACCCCCATTACACTAGGAACACCTCTTCGATATTTACTATAATCATCTCCTTCACATTCCATAATTCTATCTTCCAATACTGTTTCTTCACAATCTCATTCTTTCCCCTTCTCCATATCCCTAAATATTTCTAGATCCTGAACCTATCCATTTAGGATAATTGTCCTCTCTCCCCACTTTCCCTTAAAATTTCCTGACACCAAGATATGAGCCAGAGTGAACTTTGTTTCTGAAATACTAAAGTACCACATTCATTTAAACGACCAGAAAATAATGAAATAATGTTCATTTTAATGAGAAAAAAGGTCTGACCATCCCTGCTAGATCAACTTGTCCAACTTCCAATCTCCTGTGCTGCACAAACTACAGCCACCCTACCTTTCCAGCCTTCCCTTCTATTACTTCCCTTCACTAACTTCAATCACAGCATTCCCTGGACACAGCTTGTACTTTCTCATCTCTATGTTTTTCAGGAGCTATTCTTATGCTTTTCAAGCCTCTCCTATGCCCACTTTATTCACTGAATTCCTACCTATGTTCAACTGAAATGTTCTTCCTTCATGAAGCCTTCTCTGATTTTCTCCCCACACTCCATCCCATAGGTTACCATAACAACCTTGGGGGAGAAGGCCCTCAAATTACATGGGTTTTTTTCCCTCTAAAACATTTAGCATGTAATACTGCTTGCTCTGTGAGAGAGGGGATTATAGAGGTCATCTAATCTAATCCACTGCAGGCAGCCAGGTGGCTCAGTGGATAGAGTGCCAGGCCTTGATTAGGAGTTCAAATCTGGCCTCAGACACTTTCTAGCTGTGTGACCTTAGGCAAATCACTTAACCCTGTTTGCCTTAGATTCCTCATCTGTAAAATGAGCTGGAGAAAGAAACATCAAATCACTCCAGTGTCTTTGCCAAGGAAACCCCAAATGCGGTCACAAACAGACAGGATTGAACAACAATCTAATTCCCTTATTTTACAAATGAGGAAAATTTGGCTTTTGTTTTATTACCTTTGTATCCTCAGCTCCTAACAGCACACAGTAGGTCTTTAATAAACGCTTGATAAAACTGTATTTGTATCTTAATGGTCAAACTCCAAGAAGACAAGGCCTGTGCCTTATCTAACTTTGTATTTCCCAAGTACTAGCATAGCTCTCTGCACCCAGTAAGTGCATAAATATTGCTCAGTGTACATAACAGATGCAAGAACTGTTTTAATTTAAAAAGTGAAAGTGTAAAACCTTTGGATCATTTAATAAAAGGCTAAAAACAGCTACAGAAAACATAGTCGACAGTTAGCTACTGGAAGCCAGGAATACCTGGGTTCAAATTTTGCATGAAACATATCATCCATATGATCCTTGGTGAGTCATTTGATTCTCAGTTAGAATTAAAGTTGAAGGGACATGCACTGGTAATGAGAGTTTCCTCCTCTTGGAGTTCCCTATACCAGTGAAATTCTAAGTCCAGTCCTTATCCTTACTGTAACAAAACCTGTACTGCTTCTTTGTGGTATTGTTCATTACATTTAAGGGAAACCAGCCCATCCAAAAACATGGGGATACTTTCAGTAAAGAACTATAACATCACAAAGCTTTACAAGAGAATCCCAGGTTTAGATTTTCAATCCTTGGAATAAATCACCTAGAATTAAGAATACCCAACATTGATACGATACAAAATCTGCCGCATCACACATGCAAAACTGTATCTACCTTTCAGTTACAGTTTACAAGTTTGTGGTATGTAAAAAAGGGAACAGCCGGCCTGCTTCAAGATTCTCTCGCTTCACATCCCTTGCAAGCCTCTCATTAACTTGTACATGACTTTAATCAATGCTGAAGCACACCAAAGAACTCCGCTTCCAGACTGAGCCGTAGCTTTGGGGAGGAAAATTAATTCAGGAAAACAATACCACCCAGATTAACAAAAGATCTCTTGTACTTAAAAGGGGGGGGGGGGGAGAGGAAGACTTCTTATTTTAAAATAAAGCCAAATCCCCCTGAAAATTATTTTTAAAAATCTCAATGACACCATTTTGAGGAGCTTAATGGAGAATTTGTATTCAAGAGTCTAAGGGAAAAGAGAAAAAGGAAGTCTGTGAAACAGAAAACATGACACCCATGGAAAAACAAACGACCTCATAGTGAACAAATAAAGTGCATCACCTCCAGCACCTCGGGCCAGCTAAGATTAAGACTTGGCCTGTCTTCTGACATAGCCATTTCCTCTCCGGGTTGACTTGGGCTGACCCCTCCTGCGGCCTTTTCAGACCGGGCAGGGGCCTTGGTCTGACACATGAGGAGGGACCCAGAGGAGAGAAGGGGCGCTCCCAAGGTCATCAGGTAGGGCCTCAGCGGGAAGGGGCAGCGGACCCAGCCTCTGGCCCCAAAGCAACCCGGGACATGGAGCCTCTGGAAGGGGGGTAACTGTCCCAAGGTGTTCCGGGCTGGGTGGGGGTGCCCAGAGAACCCCAAGTCCGGGCTACCACCCCAAGTCTGGTCTCCCTAAAAGGGGGAGGGGAGGCACAAGCATGGCTTTGGGGAGCTGGGAGCACTAGGGTCCGGCGTCTGCTCGGACGCCACCGCGGAAAATGGGCAGGTGAGGGGAGATTTCCCTCTGGAGAATGGCTGAGGGAGGTTTCGAGCCCGAGGCTTTGGGAGAGCCGAGAGGGACGGGGCCGTGGGCAGGACGGAGAGCGGGAGGGGCCGGGCGGCCTGCCCGAAGAGGTACGGCCAGGGCGGGAGGAGGAAAGCGAGACGAGGCGGGGTGGGGCGGAGCGGAGCCGGGGTGAAGGGGTTAGAGAACAGGCGGGCGAGGCGAGGCCTGGGACCAGCCGAGCGAGCTCTGCCCCCGCCCGGGGGAGGGGAGGATTGAGCTGGGCGGGACTGGGCCGCCGCGCTGGGGGTGGGGCAGGCTCGGAGGTGACGGTTGAAAGAACGTTGGAGCTGGGGGAAGGGAGGAGGGGGAGGGGCGCGCGCTCAGGAAGGGGCGGGAAACCCGCGAGAGCTCGATCGCGAGGCCCGGAGGAGCCAACGCGCGAGCTATCGAGTGCGCGGGCGGGCTGGGCCGACTCTGGGAGGGGAAAGGGGAGGAGCCAGGCTAGCCCGCCCCGCCCCCTCCAGACGGAGGAGGCTCCCGCGGCAGCTCACCACCGGCTTCCTCCGCGGAGAATTGGTGGGGCGGGGGTGGGGAGACTTGAAGGTAAAACCGGTCCAGCAGCGGCTTTTCTTCACCCCTACGCGCTTCCTACCTAGGGGAATTGGGGAAGTGGGTGTGGGAGGAGGGAGTTCCCTAGCTGTATCGGGCGAAAAGAATCCGCTCCGGGATTTCCCGCCCACTTTAAACTCTGTATACTCCTCGAACGCACTAGGACCCTTCCGCCGCCTCCGCCGGGACTCGTTCCGCTTCCCCTATGCTTCACTTCCTTTGAGATAAAGATGAGGCAGGGAGAATTCCCAGCAGTCCCGCTCCCCCTGGCCCGTCCACTTTCCGAGGACAGACCACCGTGTCCCTGTTCGGGGGTGCGTCTCCCTTCTCTCCCGGTGCGGGCTTGAGGGACTACTTTATCGCGGCACGCCGCGTGCGTGCGCTCGGGGGAGTGAGCTCAGAGAGCTTCCTGGAAACTCCCGCCTCCCGAAGTCGGGGAGCGGGGCCGGGAAGGGCGGTGCGGCTCTGCCTCCCCTGCCCCTGAGCGGCAGACCACCCCCCCCTTCCCCGCCCCCGCCTAGCTCCACGCTCGCAGCGAGCGGGAACAACAGGCTCCTGCTGCTGCCCCCTGCCGGTGGGCTCGGCGCGCCCCGCCCTGGGAGCCTCGCGCTCCCCGCTGCCGCCGCCGCCGAGTTAGGGTCCGCGTGCGCCTCTGCGGCGACGCTGCGCGACTCACTCCCCGGGAAAGGAGGGTTGGGCGCCGGGCCCGGGCCGTTCCGCACCGTGGGTTGGTAACGTTTGGGAGCAACCCCCAAAGTTACCGATTTCCTGTAAGAAAACCCCAAAAGTTGCGTCAGAGGAGCCCCGCGGGGCCAACGTGCTCCCCAGCCGGGGGTGGGGTGTCACGCTCTAAGGGTACGGCTCAACCCCTCCCCGCCCCCCTGCGTCCAGTGACCTTCCCGAGCCTTAAACAACAGGAAGTGGTATTTTGGGAGCAGCGAACGGCGGCCACCCTTTCCCCGCTCGGGAAGCCGCCCAGAGCAGCGACCCCCGCGCGGACACGGGCTTTACCCGGGCCCCAGCCCGTGCGCTCGGCGGCTCCCGGGGCCCACGTGGTCCCAAGTCTTCCGAGAACTTTTCTGGAAGAGTTGTCCCTGTTACCCAACGGGCGCCGCTCATTAGCAGTAGGAAAGGGCACGAAAGGCCGGGCGGAAGAGAGCCGCGTTGCAACATCGAGCCACGTTTTCCCGATTTCGTGATGTTTTAAAAACCCAGGCAGGAACCTCGTGTGCCAAGTGTTCAGGGCAGCGAGCGCTCTGGCTGCCAGATCACCAATTTCTCAGAATGAGGGGTGTTCAACCAAATTGCTGCCAGGCCTCATAAACAGGCACTAACAGCCCCACCGTAATTAGACCTTATTATGTTCCTCATTTGATCCAGGGCAGGCTGAAATCCCCGAGCCGGGTGTCACCAGCTATCTCTTCTCTGGAATAGAACACTAGGGCGTTTTATGCGTAATCTGTGCCTCTTGGCCATGCTGGTCGGCCCTCTGTTCTCACCCCTCGCCAGCCTATTTCCCATTTCTTCCTAAACACAACCAGAAAGAGGTCATTTTTCACACTGCTGTAGGAAAAAAAAAACTAATCAGTGCTGCACCGAGAATCATCTCTACACAGAAATAACTTCTCCAAAGAAAAAAGGTTTTGGCCAAGAAACTGAATTTTGTTTAACTTGAGGACCTCTGGGTTTTGGTATGGCTTGCTGAACATAGTTAAAGCAGCCTAATCACTTTCTTTGTTCTGAACCTTGCATTTATTTAACGTTATCTATTTTAACATGATTCTAATAAACTGTTTTCACGTGTAGACCGTACCTCTGATACATTTTGTCTATTTTTGTACCACCCTGATATTTTAACAGGGGAATTAGAAATGCAAGTGCTTTGTTCACCTTTTTTTTTTTAAACCACACCCAGAGATTTGAATGCACAGCTGTGGATAAAGTTTGAGAACACAGACTAATTTTATTAATAAACTATAACTAGAAATACAGGGGCCAAATTCAAATTGCTGTAAGGGGAAAAAGGAATTGTTTAACAGGGAGAAAAAGAGATTATGCTTAATCTCATCCATGAACAGTTTCTCATTTACCTAACCTTTACTCTTTCCACTTAAGTAACTGTTTTGCCCTGTTCCTCATTTGTCCCAGTTAGTCATGCTCGCACAAATCATTCTTAAGGCTTCTTGATGTCTTTATAGCCTCTCTGAAGCCTTGGTTTCCTCATATTTAAATTCAGAATAAGGTGCTAGAGGTACCAGGTGAATCGTATGCATTTTTAATAAATGTATATGATTACTATACAGTTCGAAATAGTATTTAAAATTAAATTTTATTAAAAAGCAGAATCCTGTATCACTTTGGATGAGGACCAGCCTTGCAGTCAGGAAGCCCTGGCCTCAGATTCTGCTTCTAACACTAGCTATGGAATTGAGTGACTTAAACTTTTTAGTATCTCAGACAACCCTCTCAAACTGGCAGTTGCTGAGCTGCAGGTCCTTATGGGTGAAGGCATGTACCACACCTGGAGTATGAAATAGAAGGTTAGGCCCTCACATCAAAGCCATGACTTTTTTTTTTTTTGGTCTTCTACTACAAACCACTTTGTCAATCACTCTTATTTGGGGGGGGGGGCATACAGGACATCTCCCTGGGAAGAGGAGATAGGGATTTTGGGAAATGGGGTGAAGTTGCTGCTAGAGTGGTCACTGCACAGGGTGGGGGTGTTCAGCCTATTAATAGCTTACAATTTTAAATATTCTAACTAGATGCTAAGTACTGTCATTTCTATGCTCCAAAACAATTGCACTCCCCAGTAAATTTGGTGCTTTTCTAAGTCCGTTGCACTGAGACAAAGCACCTGTTGCATGCCCTAGGTTCTAGCTCCGTTGTGGGGAGGCAGGGGAAGAGCACAGGAAGGTACAACCATACACAGACACACAGGGAAATCACTCACACTGCTTACCTCACGTGCACTACAGAAACATGAGGTGTTATTCTGAAACGAACCTCAAAATCAAGACCCAATGAACCAGAGCCATTACAGCCTGGAACAGGCAGTTGCTATGATGAGCCCAAAGGAGGAAACTGATTACATGAGAGTCTACTCCTTTTCTGTTCAGCTGTACACACCCCCAGTTAGTTCAATGCCTAATCCCTTTTCCTTTTCCACTCAGAAAGCACCCTATATGATCAATGCCTGGATCATGTTTTCACTAGAACTGTAATAAAAGTGAAACATGTTGAGATATGCTTAGGCAGAGAATTCCCAAATCAGATTACCTTCCTGGAAGCACAGTCTGTGACAGCAGAGCACATGTGGTATAAAAGCTAACAGGGCCAGGCATGGCCAATCTCACCCAGTAATCATGTTGCAGAAATACCTCACTCTGTAGGAGCCTGACATAAAGAAGCAAAATGTTTAGAATAAAGCATAGTGTGCCTGGTGTTGGACAATGTAGGAATTGGGGTAAATCAGGGGAAGGAAAGAGGAAGGAAACCATGTAGAAAGACAAGGCAATGGGGCCTAATGGTCAGAGCACTGATTTGGGAGTCTCAGGCCTACCTACCACCCTACCATCTCCCCTTTGTGGACCTCAGTGTGCTCCTCCGCGTAGATAAAGCGATAACTGGACTTTGAAGTCAGCAGAACTGGGGGTAGTCACTTCTCTTTATAAAATGGGCCTAATACCTACACTGCCTACCTCATATGGTTATGGTGACGCTTAAATGACAGATCTATGGAGAAGTGCTCTATAAAGGGCAGTTATTTTTAGTAGCCGTAAAATGAAGCAGTTGAATTCTATAACCTCCCAGTTCCTTTATAGCTTTAAATCTTATGATCCCCATGGGGATATGTTGGATTTAGTATCATAAGAGCAATGATAAGGGTCAGAGTCACCCACAAGAAGGAGTCATGAGGAGCAGCTAGATGGTGCAGTGGATAGAGCACCGGCCCTGGATTCAGGAGGACCTGGGTTCAAATCTGGCCTCAGACCTACACTTTATAGCTGTGTGACCCTGGGCAAGTCACTTAACCCCAATTGCCTCACCAAAAAAAAGAAAGAAAGAAAAGAAAAAAGAAAATGAAAGAAGGAATCATGAAACATTAGGGATGAAGGGAACTTTTGAGGTCTAGTCGGTAATATTTCAAACATAAGAAAACAGGCAGAGAGTTTAAAAGACTTGACCAAGGCGACACCATAATCAGCAGTAGTGTTATGTGGCAAATGGGGAAAGGGGGAAATGGTTAGATTCTTGTGTCCCTTGAAATCTGCAGGCCGATTAAGTATTTAAGAATTTGACAATAAGAAATTCCCCGGCTTTGAACATGTGGTTCCTTGGGAATCTCGGTGCCATCTCCCCAACCCTGGTAGGGGATGGTATCACAATAAGTATCTTTAGGGCGCTGATGGATCCTGAGCATCTAGACTCCTCTGAGTAGCCACCAGAGATGCTATCAAATAATTTTTTGATTTTAGTCCCTGTAATTCCCTTCTATCTGCCATACTGCCATGATCATGCTGTCTGCTATATTATAGCCACACTGCAATAACGGTGAAATCTCTATATCCAGCCATAACCTACCCTCCTTCCCAATGTCCCAGTGCCTTTCTCCTTCTAATCTCAACATCCATCATTGCCTCAATCTACAATCATTCCACTTCTTTATTTTCTCATATTGTCACCCCTTCTTGGCCTCACTTTGCTCCCTTCAAAATCTTAACCCATCAGTTAACTAGTTCAACTTTATGTTGTGTTACACTCTTGAATCTCTTATTCCATTGTCCAGTTGACCACATCCCCTTTGAGATGCCAACCCCCATCTCAACATCTAGCTTTTCCACTTCTGCTTACCTGCTACTGAATGCTGCTAGTGAAGTCACAGAACTACTGATAAGGTCACCTACAAATTTGTTATCCAATTACAACCGAGTGCTCATTGCTGCACACTGGTCTTTTTACTCATCCCTAATAGACTCTATCAAACTCTTGACAACAGTTGTCCCAAACTTCCTCTTCTAGCCCCCTATACCACCACTACCTCCCTCCATATTAATAGAGGTGTGCTAAGAACAGTCATCTCCTAAGGCCTTGCTATGTGGGCTGAGCTAGCTTTTCCTAGGGTCCTTTGCAGGGCCTTGGTTTATTCTTCCTTTAAAGGTGCTGAAACCAATCCGAGGACTTAATTGGCTCAGGGGACTAGGGTCTGAATGACTGAAGCAGTGTCAGTGAAAGAGGAGTCAGGACTTCCTCAGGCTTCCCAACAGCAGACTAACAAGAACAACATAAAGACAGGAAAGTGGTCCCCAACTAAATCAATGTTGTAACCCTGCTGAATTTTCTTTTTTTGCTTTGGTTAAGTAAGTCTTTCGTAAGCCACCAGATGATTTACAAATGACTGCACTGGCCTGAGTCAGGATTGACCCACACACAGTAAGAGGACTTTACCTCATGTTATACTGAAAAATGAAGTTTATACTTTTTGATTACCTTCTTCTCAATTCTGCCCTTCAAATTACTTTAGTATCATCTCTATCCTTTCCTCCTTTGTTCTAGTCTCAGAGAATGAGATGGTTCTTCTCCACAATGCCAGTTCCTTTACTTCTTTTTGTTTTGTTTTGTTTTTTTGTGAGACAATGGGGGTTAAGTGACTTGCCCAGGGTCACACAGCTAGTAAGTGTCAAGTGTCTGAGGCTGGATTTGAACTCAGGTATTCCTGAATCCAGGGCCGGTGCTTTATCCACTGCCCCTCAGTCCTTTTATTTCTGCCCTTGATTGTATTCCCTCCTTGATCCTCCAAGAGCATGCCTCTTTGATGGTTCATTCTCCCTCTAGTTTTCCACCTTTATTTATCTATTGGTTCTTGTTTCTGACTAAAATGTCATCTCTCCCCCATTAGCCCTTCCACAAAAAACTTCAGTTGACTCTACTGTCCCCTGGAGCTATTGTCATATATCTCTCCTACCTTTCACAGGCTCAACTCCTAGAAAAAGCTGTTTACCCTCCTTCTACTTTTTACTTCCCGCTTATTTCCCAAACCTTTTAAATCTGGATTGCTTCCCCAACATTAGTTTAGCTTGCTACAAGGTCACCAATGAAAATACCCCCTCTGGGGTTATTCCCTCAACCTATATTTTAACTTGTAGTTGGATCCCTAGAAGATGTTTGTTACCGTGGGTTCTAGGGATAATCCTATGGGTGGCTACTCCTACTACTGTAGCTCTCGAGTCCTCACTGGTGTGCCTCCCATTAATAATCAGTCAGTAGACTTAATTAACTCTTAGCAAAAGCATTTATTAAGATGGTATACTGGGGCAGCTAGGTGGCAAAGTGGATAAAGCACTGGCCTTGGATTCAGGAGTACCTGAGTTCAAATCCTGCCTCAGACACTTGACACTTACTAGCTGTGTGACCCTGGGCAAGTCACTTAACCCTCATTGCCCCACAAAAAGAAAAAAGAAAAACAAAAGATGACATACCAGGAACTGTTGGTACCAAACATTCAAAACCTGGGGCATACTCTCCTGCAAAATATAGTGTCTATGGAAAGATTAGGCACAGATAGAGTACAATGGTAGTGAAGCATATTATAGGATACACATGTCACAAAGGTTTCCTCATAATTCCTGGTATCAGAAGTCCTTCTTCTTTATGTAGACCACTTATGTAGCTTTCCATGAGTATAGTGCTTCACTGAACTCTGAACTTCAGCTTTGTTCTTGAATTCATAGCTGACAGTGTTCTTTGCTTCAAGAGGTCATGGTCCTTGACACTGCCTCCTTCCTTAGGTGACTAACTCTATTCATCCATCTATCTTCTTTGTCTCTCTGCTCCTGACTATATACATTGTCTCCTACTGGCCCGGGCTCTCTGATGAGATAGCCAATTGAGAGAAAGGAGGAGAAAAAAGTCCCTTTCTGCCACCCATTATCAGTTCCCTTTCAGAGGTTTGGCTCTTCCTCAGATGGCCCATTTGTATAGGCAGTCACTATTCAATCAAAGAGATTTGGATTTTATAAAGAAACAGGGCTTAGCATCTTCTTTACACATTAAAGCTTCATCATGTGTGACTATACATATCTGATATCATGTCATTATTTTGAGAATTTCTGGGATTACATTAATCAAGGGGGCAGGGTACTAAATTCAAAGGCCTTTTTCTTAGTCCCCATCTTTTTTACCACTCTGTAGCATTTGACATTGTTGACTATCCCTTCCTTCTGGATGTTTTCTTTCCCCTGCATTTTCCTTTTGTTTTTTTTTCTTTCTTTCTTTCTCTTTCTTTCTTTCTTTCTTTCTTTCTTTCTTTCTTTCTTTCTTTCTTTCTTTCTTTCTTTCTTTCTTTTTGGTGAGGTGATTGGGATTAAGTGACTTGCCCAGGGTCACATAGCTAGTAAGTGTCAAGTGTCTGAGGCCGGATTTGAACTCAGGTCCTCCTGAATCCACTGTGCCACCTAGCTGCCCCTCCCCTGGATTTTCATGTCATTGCTCTGCTGTGATTCTCTTCCTATCTTTTGGACCATTCTCTTCTGTCTCCTTTGCAGATGCATTGTCTATGATGCATTTTGTATATATGAGTGTATCCAAAGGCCCTGCCCCGGGCCTTCTCTTCTCCCTCTATACTCTCTCATCATCTTCCATGGATTCACTTATCATCTCAATGAAGATGATTGTATATCTGTAAATCTGTGTACCCAGCCCTTTCTTTTTCCTAAGTTCCAGTTTCATGTCTCCAATTGCTTACGTGACATTTCTATCTAGGTGTCCCATAGGCATCTCAAACTCAATATGTCCAAAACAGAACTCATTATCTTTTCCCCTAAACTCACCCATATGTGAGGCAAGGGCCTCATCATTCTTCTAGTCACCTAAGTTTGCAAACTAAGAAGTCCTTGACTTCACTCACCTTCCCCACCATATCCAATCAGTTGTTGAATCTTGTCATTTTGACCTCAACATCCTTTTCCCTTCTCTCCACTCACACCACTACTACCCTGTTCCTACTGACAGTCAGAATAGCAAGTTGCATCTCCAGAAGGCGGCTACTACTTCTCTCCTAATGGTTCTAAGAGGTTCTTGAAGAATTGGGGATGGTTTCTAGTACTATCACTCTTGATCCCCCATCCAGTATATTATACTCAAAATCGATCATTAGTTAAGCAAGCAACATCAATCAGATTTTTACAAAGGGGTATTTACTAAGAAGGTAAATCAATGACCAAAGTACAAAACATCCCAAATGTGGAGCACACTCCCCTCTACTACCTTGGGCCCTGCAAAGTGGGTTCAGATTTCAAAGAGTTGCTATGAAACATCCCACCCAAATTTACCTCCGAGTGTGGCATAGGCTGTTGTGTTTCAGCTGCTAGGTCAAGCAAGTTGCTAGGCTGCTTCACAATCTCCAGTTTCTGCATTGGACTCCACGTTGGGTTAGGCTGCTGTGGCTACTGGCAGCCTCTTTTACTGACTGTTTGAAGGCTCTCTGATGGCCTTCAGACCTTTTAAAACCTACAAAACCCAATTTTTTGTCTCTGGATACTCATTCACCTAAGTTCAGGAAAGACTGAAACATAATAGAGAAAGGAGAAGCAGACACTATGCACTCATAGCCATATGGTGGCTGGGGAGGGAGATAAGACAGTCATAGGAAGGTGCTGCTACTGCTACATTTCTTCCCAACTGGAGAAGCACAACATTTTTTTCCTCCTAACACCAGAGGAGAAAGAGTATTTATCAATTTGAATCTTTTACGTACACATTTAGTTCTTGCTCAGTGGCCAATTAAAGGGCTGGTTTTTGTCCCCCTTGCAGTCAGCTGAAAGGAAATAGAGTATACTTGTGCATGCTTTGAGTCAAGGGGAGAAAGAGTCTCTTCATCACATACTTTCAGAAGAATCCTCACCAAATGTCCATGTGGATATTGTGCAGGGTCTAAGAGCTGAGTTTAAGGTGTCATTGGCCAATTACTCCATTACAGCCATAATTCAATTCTTTATCCTTTCTGGCCCATACTATTGCGGTGGCTTCCTAATTGGTTTCCCTGCACCACTCCTTTTTATAATCAATCCTCCACATAACTGTCAAGTTGGTTTCCTCAATTGCAGGTCTGACCATCACTCCTTTGATCAAGAAGCTTCTGTGGCTCCCCATTGCCTTTAGGATAAAATTCAGTCTCCTCTATTGGCATTTGTATTGCCCTACATAATTTGGCATCAGTTTCTCTTTCTACATGTATCTAACATTACTCTTTCTCACACACTTTACACTCTAAACTTGCTGTTTCTCATACCTGACATTCCATTTCCCACCCCTTTGCCTTTGTTCAGACTGTCTCTTATGCCTAGGATGCCCTCCCTCTTGACTTCTGCCTCCTGGAGCCCCCGACTCCCTTCACTGTTTAGTTCAAAGTGCTGCCTCTTCCCAGAGACCTCTCCTAACTCCCTCTAGTTATCATCCCCTCCCATAACTCTATTTTATATAGAACCTGTATTTAATTATGTTACTAGGCTACTTGAGTCAAGGACTATCTCACTGTTTCTTGAGCACATTGCCTGGCACATAGTATAGGCACTTTATAAATGTTTGTTGAATGATTATGATTGCAGAAGCAAACAATATGGCTGAGTAATGTGTGATGATCGTGGTCGAAGGAGATTCCTAAAGACTTTCGAAAAGAGAATTTCGAGCAGTGAATGTCACTGTTAATAAACAATAGCTCCACACAGATCAACTTATTGTTATGGCAATACTATTTCATAGACATTCTGTAGAGTGTCAGAGTCAGAAGGAACTTCGGAACATAGACTAGGTTCACAGAGATCATCCAAGCCAGCCCTCTCATTTTACAGTGTTGGAACTGGGGCAGCATAGGAGGTGGGATGTTAGAACACAGAATCATTGAGTGTTTGAGATTATAGAGAACCGGAAGATCCCTTTTACAGACAAGGAAACTGAGGAACATAGACATTATGCAACGCTCTGGTGAGATGGCTCATTTTGAGTGAAAGTACCATATAAAGATAGCCCAACAGTGATAGGAAGCTTGACTACCCAGTGAACTGAACTTGCCCTGTGTGAAAGGGGCAGAGGTCACTGATAGGACTTTGCATTTGGAGGAAGTATCCTGCTAAATGAATAATCCACGGATAGTCACACCATCTTCTTCAGATAAAGAGAGGAAGCATTGTTGCAGGTGGGGGGGGGCAGACAGTGAAAGAAAGATATCATTCACTGTGTGGGGACCTGGAAGACAAGCAGGTAGATCAGTATGTGATTGTACAGAGATCGGAAGACTTCAGATTTATAGCTAGAAAGCACCTCGGAGGTCATGGAGGCTAGTATGTGCACTTTACAGATGAGGAGATTGAGGTTCCAGGAATAAAAAACAAGGGTGGAATTTGAAGAATGGCACTTTTGCCTTCAGCATCCAGAACTCTTTCCACTATACCACACTGCCTTCTTTGATAGCTTTACCATTAGGAACCTAGGTAGCCTTTTGGATCCAAGGACCAGATGTAAACCTTGGTCTACTGTAAGAAAATAAATGTCAAAATGATTTTCTTATGCACATTGGAGGAAGGCCCCAGCATGTTAGATATATCCCCTGTGGTGAACTTATGGGAAGATATAAACAAGAGTTGCTCAGGATGGGTAGGCATGGATGAAGCTTGATTTGCCTTATTGTAGGGGACTTTGATGAAATTACAGATCTATTTATGTGTTTTTAAATTCTTATGATTTCCTATACCATTTCAGTTAATCAAATATTAAGACTCAGGAGAAATAAACAACTGACCAAAAGGTAGAGTGTGGTGCAGTGGATAGGCCACTGCCCTTGGGTCCCACCTCAGATGTTGACTAGCTGTGTGACCTTGGGCAAGTCATTTCTCTAGATCTCTATTTCCTCACCTATAAAATGAGGGGATCGGGCTCCGTGGTCTCTAAGGTCCCTTCTAGCTCTAAATCTATGACCCTATGATTCTGTCTAAAATTGATTTATACCCTAAAGTTCCTCTGCAAAGTCTTGTTCCCACATCTCACTGTGGTTATAGGTGACCCCGACTTCTCCAAGTATCTGCCAGTGGAACATAGGCTCTGGCAGGTTCTACTACACTAGGAAGACTTACATAATATACTTTTGGCAATAAACCAAGTCAGCTTGCTAAAGACTAACCTCAGTAGTGAGAGGTTCATCACCAGCAGCTTGGCCCCTAGGTATGAATTCTTTGACCATAGCAACCCATGAACCAAAGAGATTAAGGTAATGCTTTAAGAAGCAAGAGGGAGAGCCTGTATCTATCTATCTCCATGTTTCTGCTACAAACTCTGCAGTGTCAGAGTACTAAATTATTATACAACCAAAGAGGGGAGCCATGGTGACCAGACTCATTCTCCTTTCCCTGTACCCCCCACCCCCATCTTAGGCAGGTCAGTGAAGGGCAAAGAGTCTGGGGCCTCCTCAATTCACAGGGGAGAAGGGCCAAGAGGGAATGGCCAGTGCCCTTACTGCAAATGCAGAGTCAAAGATGCCCCAGCCCCACTAGGGTTCTGTTTTCCTCTTCATGCTTTAATCATTTTGACACCAAGCTGTACAAAAGTAATTTAAAATTAACATGACTGACACTTGGTAGATAGCAGAAGCTGATGCTGAGCCCCCACCCCCTCTCCCAGCCAGTTAAGATGCCTTCATTCATTGGCCGCAGGTCCTGTGGCAGCTGACGAGAGGCCCAGGAAAACGAGTCAAACAATTAATTTGCTAATTTAGTTTTCTGTTTAATTTGAAACCAGAAAATTGTCAATCACCTGTCAGCCCATGAGCTCAGCTCTCTGGCTCAGCCAGGGGCTACTGCAATGTCTTGCTCAGCAAACTGGGACACCCTACCATAGCAAGGGGAGGGGAACTTTGCTCCCTGAAGCCAGCGAGGCCAGGCTGTAATTGTAGTGAGTAGCCTTTACAGTCACATTTCACAATCACTTTTATTAGGAGAATAGGAGACAAGGAATATACTTAACACTTAAAGCAAGCAAAAAACATCAAGTGTTCTAGGAATTCTGGGCTTGGGGCTTCTCTGGACTAAGTGTGCTGACTACAGAGAGCACTGCTGTTGCTGCTGTTGTTGAGTCATTTCAGTCATGTCCAGCTCTTTGTGGCCCCATTTGGGATTTTCTTGTTAAAGATATTGGAGTAGTTTGCTGTTTCCTTCTCCAGCTTACTTTACAGATGAGGAAGTTGAGTCACACCCCAATCCATAGCAGAGGACTTCTTACTTTACTGAGAAAATAGAGGCCATCTGCCATGAGCTCCTTCCCCAAATCCAGTATATATCTTAAAGACCCTCATCATCTCTTGTTCCCTCCTTCTTTACTTCAGTCTGCAATGGACCTTGCCAAAACTATGTATGTTTAGTCATTTTTCCATCATGTATGACTCTTTGTGACCCTTTTTTGGGGTTTCTTTTTTCTTTTCTTTTTTTTTGTGGGGCAATGAGGGTTAAGTGACTTGCCCAGGGTCACACAGCTAGTAAGTGTCAAGTGTTTGAGGCTGGATTTGAACTCAGGTCCTCCTAGTGCTTTATCGACTGTGCTACCTAGCTGCCCCTGAGGTTTCTTAACAAAGATACTGCAGTGGTTTGCATTTCTTTCTCCAGTTCATTTTTACAGATGAAGAAGCTGAGGCAAACAAGGTTAGATGACTTGCCCAGAGTCACACAGATAGTAATTATCTGAGGACACGTTTGAACTCATAAAAATGAGTCTTCCTGACTCCAGGCCTGGCACTTTATCCACTTTTGCTCCTGTCAAAACTACCCCCCCCCATTTATTCCCTCCTGTCTCTCCTAGTAAGTTGTTCCCTCAATTATTGCCTTACGTTGTCTTTGATCTCTTACTCTCCAGTGGCTTTTTTCCTGTCACCTACAAATATGCTTTGGTTCCTCCATCCTTAGAAAAACCTGAATTTGATCTGGACATTCTTTCAAGTTTTTTTTTCCAAGTTTCAAATCCTATATGTTTTCATTTTTTCATGCTCATAGTGGGCCCCACTTCTTTACTTCCTACTTCTCTCAGTCCCTTGAAATTTGTTTTCTAAACCCACCATTCAATTGAAACGCTTCTTTCCAAGATTACCAAGGATCACATCACAGTCACCTCCTTTTCTCAGTGCTCATTCTGTCTGATTTCTTTGCACATTTCGCTGGACAACCACGTATCAACCATGGACATTCCTCCCTGTAATGTAAGAGGGAGAATTGGTCTCTAACCAGCAGATTTCTCCAAAAAGGATATCAACACAGATGACGAGGTTTTATCCCTTTGGAAAGTATAAACATCTCTCTCTGGTTGTCTGGAAGGAGAACTTTGAGGCTTAGCTGCTTTAGGGGTAGGGGACGCTGTACCCAAGCAGGAAATAGAGAGACACACTCCCCAGACATATGGGGCAAGTGTTTGAGCAGCTTCATGGAGTGGGGACCTCTGGCAGGGAAGAAAAGAGCTAGATACGAACCCAGAAAAGGACTGACCTAGGCTTGGAGAATGAAGTCAAGAAGAGGAGTAAAACCTGGGAGCTCAACTGAGTGACCTGCCCAGCAGAGACACTGTGCCAAGAGAACAAGCACGAGGACACTAAGACCCTTTTAAATCCATTCACTTTCTGTCCTTGGTGACCTCATCTCCTCCCTTGTCATTGACTCCTTCACTTTTATACCTCACCCCAAGCTTTCTTTTCTGAACCACTGTCCTATATTACCACCTTTATGCTGACATTCTATCTGGATGTCCCATAGCTATTTTTCTAGTCACCCAAGTTCAGAGTCTTGGAGTCATCCCCGATTCTTACCTTCTTTCTCACCTTCCATATCCAAATACTTGTCATAGCTTGTTGTCTTCACAACCTTTTTAGCATCTGCTCCCTTATATCCCTCCTAGTTCAGACCCTTATTACCTTTCACTGGAACTATTGCAAAAGTATCATATTCAGGGTCCCTGCCTTGGTCTTTTCCTTCTCCATTCTATCTTCCACATTGATGCCAAACTTCTGTCCCTTGGTATCTATCCCTAATCCTTAGATTTCTATCCCTAGATGCAGATTTGATCAAGTCACCTCCCTTTCTATCTCCCCCTCTTCCCCAATTCAGGCATCTTCAGTGGCTCTCAGTAGTCTCTAGAATAAAATACAGATCTCTCTCTCTTTTTTTTTTAGTGAGGCAATTGGGGTTAAGTGACTTGCCCAGGGTCACACAGCTAGTAAGTGTTAAGTGTCTGAGGCCGGATTTGAACTCAGGTACTCCTGAATCCAGGGCCGGTGCTCTATCCACTGCGCCACCTAGCTGCCCCAAAATACAGATCTCTTAGCCCTCCATAGTCTGGCTCCCACCTTCCTTTTCAGTTATATTTCATACTTCCCTTCTCATGCTCTGTTTTAATCTGAGTTCCATCTCCTGCCCCTGTGGTCCCCTACATCTGGAATGTACTCCCTTCTCACCTCTGCCTCCTAGCATTCCTGGCTTCCTTCCAAGCACAGCTCAGGTGCCACCTCTTACATAAGGCCTTTCCTTACCCTTCCTGGTTGTTAGTGCACTCTTCCCCTGGGCCCCCCTCCCCATATTGCTCTAGCCACAGCACAGTATCTTGCTTAATAATATTTGCAGAAATAAATAGTTCACAAGATTGCAGTAATAGATTTACTTTCACTAAATCAACAAGAAAGGATACCTTAGTTCAAAGCAGAGACATTGAATCAACTAGAATAAAATTAAGTGACAAAAATCACCCCACCCCTATCCTACAGGGGTATCCTCTTGCGTGGATTATAATAGAATGATACCTTTAGAGCTAAAAATCAATTAATAAGCATTTATTAAGCAACTACTGAGTGCTAGGCTCTGCGCTAATCACAGAGGATACAAAAAGAGACAACAGACAAGGAGCTTACAACCCAATGGGGAGACATCATGCAAACAAGTATACATAAAACAAACTACATACAGAATAAATAGGAAATTATTAACAGAGGAAAGGTACTAGAATTAAGAGGGGTTGGGGGGGGCAGCTAGGTGGTACAGTAGATAAAGCTCTGGCCTTGGATTCAGGAGGACCTGAGTTCAAATCCAGCCTCAGACACTTGACACTTACTAGCTGTGTGACCCTGGGCAAGTCTTGTAACCCCAATTGCCTCACCAAAAAAAAAAAAAAAAAAAAAAAAAGGAGGGGTTAGGGAAAGCTTCCAGGAAAAGATGGGATTTTAGATTTTAGAGGTCATCTAGTATTCTAATTTTACAAATAAGGAAACTAAGGGGCAGCTAGGTGGCGCAGTGGATAGAGCACCAGCCCTGGATTCAGGAGGACCCGAGTTCAAATTTGGCCTCAGACACTTAACACTTACTAGCTGTGTGACCCTAGGCAAGTCACTTAACGCCAATTGCCTCACCAAAACAAAAACAAACAAAAACAAATAAGGAAACTGAGGCCCAAAGAAGTTCAGTTGATTTGCCCAAGCAAATTCTGCACAGCAGAATTAAAATTTGAACCCAGGTCCTCTGACTCCAGATCCAGCGCACTTTCCATTCTACCATGTGGCCAGTGGAGAAGTGTGTTATATGCAGAGAATACTCGTGACCCAGGAGTTGTAATAGAATCGGAAATCATACTATTCTCTGCTGCCCCCTGCTGGTCATCATGCTGCCTTGCTCTCTAGCCATGGTGTTCATAGTGGTTTGCCACTACTGTCAGCTGTTCTGCAGTTTTTGGCCATCTGCTACCATCCATTGAGTTGTGGTGGCTTGTAAGCCTCTCTTTCAAAGGCAGGTTAAAGCTCTTTTAGTTTGCATAGCCAAAGACCACAGTACCAGTCGGGCTGGGACATTTTGGATTGGTCCTTTGTTGCTTTCACACCAAGTCTCTAGTCCCAACCTTACATGTGACTTGGGGTTAGAGAAATCCTTTACTCCTGTGAGACCCCCAATTGTCAGTATATAACCCCACAAGCCATTTTGAGGCTCCAATGAACAAATTAGTATAAGAGCTATAAGAGGCAGGGGTAGGAGAGTCTACTTAGCCTCATAATGCTTCCAATCCTGGTTGGAGGGTGGTCTATCAACCTCCTTAAGAATCTTTGTTCTAAATTCTTATTTTATTTTTCATCCCTGCCAGTAACAAAATACTTGATCTTTGTTAAGCATTTTTGACAGGCATGGGGAGAGATTATTTAAATGCATAAAGACAAAAGGGTGTGGAAAAAACTGAAGAATAACTAATAGTCTTGTCTGATTAGACAGAAATTCACTTAAGGGGTAGAATGTGAAGTAAGTCTGGAAATGGAGTGAAGGCCTTAAATGCCAGGCTAAGAAATTTGTGTTTTAGACTTTATTCAGGAGGACCCACTGAAGGTTTCTGGTCATGGGAGGAACAGACCTGTGAAAAAGAAATTGGAGAAGTGAGAAAGGCAGCAAGGATACTACTGTAACAATCCAGAAAAAGGCATTCCAGTTTGGCCCTAAAAGAAGAGATAGTGTCTCAGTCTCCCCTTTTTGCTGAACTCCTCTCTCCCCATCCTCAACCCCGCCCCCTCCGCTTTATTCTTTGCTATAAGGGATGGCTTCTGGGAGGGATATATTAGAAAATGAAGGTGATATTTTTTAAAAAGTAAATAAAGATTGAAATTAAAACAAAAAGGTCATTAGTGGCTTTGGGGAAAATGGTAGGGATGAAGAGGAGAATTTAGGAGTACCTCAGTAGACAAATGGTCAAAGGATATGAGCCAGTGGTGTTCAAAGGAAGAAATCCAAGCAAATCTCTCATAACTAGAGAAATGAAAATGTAAACAACTCTGAGGTCCCCCTCATACCTATCAGATTGATAAAGATGACAAAAAAAAAAAGAAAAACTACAATCATAAAAGGACTGCAAGAAAATGGGCACCTTATTGCATTGTTCTGGGACAGCTAAGTGGTCCAATGAATAGAGTACCCAGCCTAAAATCAGGAAGACCTGAGTTCAAATTTGGCCTTAGACACCAACTGTGGAACCCTGGGCAAATCACTCAACCCTATTTGCTTCAGCTTTTTTATCTGTAAAATGAGTTAGAGAAGGAAATGGCAAACCACTCCAGTATCTTTTTGTTTGTTTGTTTTGGTGGGGCAATGGGGGTTAAGTGACTTGCCCAGGCTCACACAGCTAGTAAGTGCCAGGTGTCTGAGGCAGGATTTGAACTCAGGATCTCCTGAATCCAGGACCCATGCTTTATCCAGTGTACCACCTAGCTGCCCCCACCAGTCCAGTATCTTTACCAAGAAAACCCCAAATGGGATCATGAAGAGCTGGACATTACTGAAATACTGAATAACTACAACATTGCGCTATTGATGGAGCTGTGAAAAATTGGTCAAGCTGTTCTGGAAAGTAATATGGAACTATGCCCCCAAGTCAGGGATAATGGATAAATTAAACTATGGATAATACTCTTTGACCCACTGATATCACTACTAGGCCAATACCCCAAAGAGATCAAAGAAAGAGGCAAAGAACCCATCTGTACAAAAATATTTGTAGGAGCTCTTTTTGTTACAGCAAAAAACCAAAGGTAAGCAGAACCAATAGTACAATTTCTACAATCAAGACATTTCAAAGACAAACGACTTCCAGAGACTTAAAAATTCTGATCAGTGTAATGACCAATTACAATTTCAAAGGTCTGGTGATGAAGAATGTTAACTACTTTCTGACTGACAAGTGATGGCCTCAAGAGGCAGCCAATGTGGAAATTAGTTTTGCTTTCCTATGTGTATTTGTTACATGATTGTTGTTTTTCTCTCCCCCATCTTCCTTCACTCCAGTTTTGAGTGGGGTTGGGGTCTAGGAACAAGGGAGCCAAAAATAAAAAGAAAAGAAGGTCATTGAAGCATTTTAAAAAAAAAATTCATATTGGGGCAGCTAGGTGGCGCAGTGGATAGAGCACCGGCCCTGGATTCAGGAGGACCCGAGTTAAAATCAGACCTCAGACATTTGACACTTACTAGCTGTGTGACCCTGGGCAAGTCACTTAACTCCGATTGCCTCACCCCCCCCCCAAAAAAAAAATCATATTAAAGAAGGAAGGCCAGAAAGAATCACAGACAAGCAAGGTAGTTTTATAAGTTACATGGTTAATTTATTATATATTTGAAGAGAAAAGCAAACTGTACACAACCGGGATTAACAGTTTCATGGACAATTACCTGTTCTATTATGTATATGAAAATGTCTATTTTATTTGGTGTTGAGTTCAGAAAAAAAAAAAAAGAATTCAAGAGGTCAAAGATTGAGTGTGACCAACTCCTCCAAGAAGCTTTTAGGGAAGGGAAGACCATAGGATCATGGATTTAGAGCTGGAAGGGATCTTAGGGGCCTTCTAATTTAACTCCCTTATTTTTCAGATGAGGAAACTGAGGCCCATTTCACTGAAAAGGAAAATGACTTGCCTAAGGCCTCTCAGGTAGAATGCTAGCTGGAGGAAATGAATTCTTTGTTTTTAGGTTAAGGAAGATCTGAGCATGTTTGTAGTCAAAGGGGGAAGGAGCCAATGGAAAAGAGACTGGAGATGAACAGTATCATGGAGCAGTAAGGGTTTTATTCCAGGATGCTGTTGGGGAAGAAGGGGTTCTGTTTCCTCCTAGGGATCTCCCTCCTAGGGGTAGGAAGGGAAGGAGATGGAGGAAAAACGGAAAGGAAGGAAGGAAAGAGGAAAGGAGGGGAGAGAGAGAAAGGGAGAAAAGATGGAAAGAAGGGAAGAAGGAGGGAGGGAGAAAAGAAAGGGGACAAGCATTTATAAAGCACCTACTATGTGTTCAGGCACTGTACTAAGCAGTTTACGAACATTATCTCATTTATTTTTCACAACAACTCTGTAAGGTAAGTGTTACCTGCCACTGTAGTTAGCCTGAGAATTATGGTAGCACTTCTTCATTGCATCAACTTACCCCAAACCCCAGGAGCCCAGGCAGACTCATTATAATGTGAGCTCCTTGAGAGCAGGTGCTACTTTTCCCATTGTGATCCTAGTGCTCACCACAGTGCTTTGCACACAATAAGTGCTTCTTTCATTCTGAAGGAGGCAAACCATCTCCTGTCCTGCCATGACCATGCCTACTGATCAGACTGTCCTTAGGACCGAATGTCCCTTGTGCAGTGATCCCTAGTTTTGGCTCTAGGAGTTTGTGAAAATATTACAAGGATGCATGGAGCAAGGTTTTAGAGGAAATGATATCAAGGGCAAGGGCAGAGAGGGTAGCCTTGTCAAAGAGGAGAGTCCCCTTGAAAGCAGGGAAACTGAAGTAAAGGAAGAGTGGACAGAGACAAGTTTTGAGATGGGGTGGTGGTGAATGGGAGATGAAAGAACATTTATGGCAGATAATCAAGAGACTGGAATGCTGGTGCTTTTCATGTCCTTATATAAAGGACTACCATGTAGTTTAATCCCTGGACTTTTACTAGCTTGACAAAAGACTTGGGTCAAATGAACTTTTAGCTCTAAAATCCCA
Organism: Dromiciops gliroides; assembly: GCF_019393635.1. NCBI lineage: Eukaryota > Metazoa > Chordata > Mammalia > Microbiotheria > Microbiotheriidae > Dromiciops > Dromiciops gliroides. Next base: position 605,987,151 of record NC_057863.1, read on the forward strand.
CGATATTATGAGCCAAAAGGAAAGGAAGAAAAGAGACACTAAGAACAAGGAAACAGCATTGCCTCCACTATTTAAGAACTAAAATTGGTCTACACTACAACTGAGACAAGAAAAATAATGGCTCTTTCTCTTCATCTTGCTGCTACTCCTCACTACCCCTTTCTTGGGTGATTACAAGTTCCTCCAATTGGACTCCTTGCTTGAAGTCTCTGTCCCTCCAAACCAATAATTATTCACATGGCCACCAGATTCATCATTCTGGAGTCTCCCTTTCTTTCATCATATCAATTTGCTCTTCAGAGACCTTCAATGACTCCTTATTTCTTCATTTGACATTTAATAAACTGGACATACTTCTCTTTTATCCTTCTATTCCCAACTCTTTTTTCCCCATGGGGACATCCCTTTATTTTCCAATTTTAAAAGGTAGGAATTCAAAGGATTACACATTGTGAACAGTTAGAGACCTCAAGGATCATTTAGTAGAAGCCTCTCATTTTAGAAGAAAGCTGAGGCTAGGAAAGGGACGTGACTAAGTCAGGGTCACAATCTATTCCCAACTCTTCATCAATGCTTGTTAATTGAATTGTGACTTTGGGCAAGTCATGTAACCTCTACAAGCCTCACTTTTCTCCTGTATAAAAAAAGAGGGGATTTCTTTGATCAAATATCTGCCTTCTCTGCCATTGAAATCCATTCCTTTGCTGCTGCCTGCCCCCAACTCCAAGTTGGGAATGAAGGAAAAACAAAACCTTGTTACAAATCTACATTGTCAAAAAAAACAAATTTCCATTGGCCACATGTGAAAAATGTATATATCTCATTATATACTCTGAATCCTTCACATTTATCAGGATCATGTTTCATCATTAGTTCTCTGAAATTATAGTTGGTCATTAGGCTGATCAGAGTCCCCAATTCTTTCTTTTTTTTCCCTCTCCCATTAAGTCTTATTTTCCCAAATTACATGTAAATACAAATTTTGACATCAAATTTTTTTTTAAAAAAACTTTGTGCTCTGGGACAACGAGGTGGTGCAGTGGATAAAGCATTGGCTTTAGATTCAAGAGGACCTGAGTTCAAATCAGGCCTCAGACACTCAACATTTACTAGCTGTGTGATCCTGGATAAGTCACTTAACCCTCTGCCCTACAAACAAAACAAAAACAAAAACCTTTGTGCTCCAAATTCTCTTCCTCTCCCCCCACCAATTCTTTCAAAGTTGTATTTCTTTACCATGTTGTTTTTACTGTATAAATTGTTCTCCTGGTTCTGTTCACTTCACTCAGCAATAGTTGATATCTTCCCTGGTTTCTCTGAAACCATTCCCTTCAACATTTTTTATAGCACATCAGTATTCCATCTTATTTATATTACTTGCTATATATACCTGTGTTTAGCCATTCCCCAATTTATGGGGACCCCCTCAGAATACTGTTCTTTGCCACCTCAAGAAGAGGTGGCATAAACATTTTTGGATATTCTTAGATTTTGTTTTGTAAGGATTAATCTCTCCTTTAAAGTACCCTCTCTCTAATTCTCCTTCCCCTCCTCTCTTTTTTTCTTTTCCCTCATACATCCCTGTTGAGTGAAATGAATTTTTGTGCCCAACTGAATGTATATGTGTATATATTCTTCCCTCCTTTGTCCAGTTCAGAGGAGAGTGATATTCTATTCCAAATCCTCTACTCTTTTATGGTGGTAATTGTTAAATCATGTGTGATCCTGACTGTGGCTCCTCAGTACTTGAATTCTTTCTTTCTGTCTGAAATATTTTTTTTCTTTGCTCTGGAAGCTCTGGATTCTGGCTATGATGTTCCTGGGTGTTTTGATTTTGTGGTTTCTTTTTATGGTGGGATTCTTTTTTGTTTGCTCATTCTTCCAGCCTACTTCCTGACTTTAGACTTGATGTTAGGGTCACGCTCTGCATACTTCTAGAAGGAAGGTCTCGGCCTGTTGCTACTTTCTTGGAGTATTGAATTTGGGGTTATTCCAGGTTCTCAAGGACAGCTCAGACTGGGGACCTGCAAGCTTTCAGTATTCCCAAAGTGACCTGAGATGGGAAAAGTCTGATTACTGCCCTGCTGGTCTGGTTTCTGGCCACTTCCTTCCCTGGGTTTGGGTCTGAATAACAATAGATGCTGCTGAACTCAGCCATTATCAGCCCCCTAGGAAAGTCTGCTGGTTCAAAGGAGAGAACTACAGGCTCCCTTTTAGCATGGGTTTCCTACCTTGGTTATTCTTCTACAGGCTTTAGATTAAGCTACAAGCTAGACCTGAGATCCTGCTTTGTTCCTGGGGGTATCTAAGCCACACAACTGCTACTTATTTCTATTGTTGTTCCTTTTCACTTCCAGGGACATCCATAACTCCTTATCCTGAACCCTACCTCTGGAATCAGGTTTCCTCCTCAGGCCAACCTGGATTTGTGACTTAGAACTGAGTAATGGGCAACCAAGCTTTCAGACTGCACCTTTTAGTATCATGATGTTCTGGTATGGGTCTGGAACCTCCATCCTGCCCTTGAGTACAGCCTCTTCCTGGGCAATGGAATGCTCTGCTGGTAGAGTGCTACTGGCAAGATTCTGTACCAAGTGCCTCAGTGTCTATAGATCTTTAGAGGTGGCTCCCTATACCAACCTGGGATGGGAAAATGAACCACTGTGACTTTTTCTTGGATTTACCCATCAGAATTCAGTCTGGTGCATTTTCTAGATGTTTGGAGGAGGGTTTTTGTTTTTGTTTTTGCTTTTTGAGGGGTGAGGGAGTGGGAGATGACTGTCCTGTTTCTTGCTACTTAGCATTGCTTCCTGCTACTCTGCCATTTTGGTTCCTTCTCCATCTCCTCTCTTTCAATCAAACAAGGATTTATTAAGGGCCTACTATATGTTCAGCACTGTGTGACCCATCTCCTCATCCTTAACCTATCTCACAGGACTGCCGTGAGGTCCAAATGAAATAATATTTGTAAAAAGTGCTTTGCACAGTGCCTAACACACAGTAGGACTATATAAATGCTTCTTCTCTCCCCTTTCCTTAGCAGGGAATGTCAAAAATGTAAAGAGCCTTGGAAGGGGGAATGATAGAACCAGAAGGGATATTAGAGGCCATCTACTCTAATTTCTTCATTCTACATATGAGGTAACCAAAGTCCAGAACACCTAAGTGATTTGCCCAAGGTCACACAGCTGGTTTGTTATAGGGATTAAAGATTCGGATCTGGAAAGAAATCGAAAGACCATTTAGTTCAACCAAATCATACAGATGAGGAAACTTTGGCCTAAGGAAATGACAGAACAGGGATGAGAACCCTGGTCCCCTGTCTTCCAGTCCTGTGCTTCTTCTACTTTGCCCCATTTTTACCCAGAATTGCCAAGTGGCCTCAGACTTCACCTACTGATTGGTACCAGTGAAATGAGGCCTACCTGACCCTCCCACTATCTTTCTGGATAGGATGTTCTCACAGAAGTAAAGCAACACTTGCTTTTTTCTCCTTGCTGGCCCACTCTCATTCTACCACATCCCCATATGCTCTCCCGTATTGGAACATTCTTTCTTGGTCACTCAGGCAGTGGGGTACTACTGCTGGTGCCCTGTCTGTAGCTGGGAGCTTATAGAGGGAAAGGCAGGCAATTAAATCAGGATGAATTGAATTCTTAATTGACACAAATGAGACAGACAGACAGCTGGAAGAGTGGGGGAAGGAGAGGGAACAGGTGTCCTGGATGTGAGAGAGAGAGAGAGAGAGAGAGAGAGAGAGAGAGAGAGAGAGAGAGAGAGAGAGAGAGAGAGAGAGAGATAGATCTAACTTAATGGGACTGAATTCAGTTCACTTGATACTGAGCAGTAAGAGATGTGGACTTTCTAATAAGAGATGCTACAGCTTCCATAGTCCACAGGGTGTCAGGTGTGTTAATTATAAGGAGAGTGCACCAGGTCCTGAACAGCCTTGCCAGTGGCCCTTTATAGCCATCCTTACCTACTTAGAGCAAGCAAGCTTTCTAGGGGAATCATCCACTCATTCACTCTCCCCCAATTGTCCTGGTTAAAAATAAACCTATCGGATGATGTGAGCTTAGAAGAAAACATCGATCTTTCCTCCCCACTTCTTAGCTGAAGGGACCCGTCTCCATCTCCTGGCTTCATCTCAGCTAAAATCCCACCTTCTACAAGAAGCCTTTGCTGATCACCCATAATGAAAGTTCCTTCATTTTTGATCATTTCCAAATTTCCCTGCATGTCTCTTGTTTTGACATAGTTCTTTGCATGTTGCCCCCATTAGATTATGAACTCCTTGAGTATAGGACTGTTTTTACCTTTCCTTTGTAGCCCTGGTGCTTAGCACAGGGCCTCATACATAGTAAGCCCTAAATAAAGATTTGTTAACTTCACCTAGTATGGGAAGCCGAGATAATGCATCCAAAGCTTTCAGTAGACTTAGAAGTTTGCCCAACCTCATCTTTGTATCCACTGTACCTTGGATAGTCAACACATTCTTTGGCTTGGACTGAGGCCTCTGAGCATAGGTTTCAGATGGGGAAAGGAGAGGAAAATGCCCAGAGACTGGAAGGAAGCCCCTTGTCGGAGCCCATCAGACCAATAAATGGCAGAAGCAGGAGTCTTTTTTGTGAGGCTTTTGGTCTTTTTTGTCTTGACACTACCCTGCCTCCTGCTGCTGAGAGACTGACACTCAGCCTTGAAAATTAGAAAGGTGGTCTGCTGAGTGTGCACCAAGCACAAACAGAAGGGCAGGCAAGCCTTCCATTCAACAAGCATCTACAACTAAATGCCTACCACATGCTCTGTGCTGGGATCCCTCACAGTGCTTACTGTCTGCTGGGAATATAATAACCCATTCACAGATAACCTGTGACATACAACAATACGTGATAATTGCATCAGAGAGGGGCAACCAAGTGCTTCCTAAAAGGTCCAATGAAGGGAAAGGCTGGGGATAGAAGAGATTTCAAAGGGTGGATACCAAGTGTCAATAGGCTGAGTTCCAAGTCCTGGTTCACAGGCTTACTAGCTGTGAGTCCCTAGGCAAATCATTTAGACTTTGCCTCAGTTTCCTCGGTTGTAAAATGGAGATAAAAATATCTCTCGGGGTGGTTGTGAGAATAAAACACGATAATCTTTATAAAGCACAAAGCACTTAAAAATGTTATTGTTATTAAAGGGGAAGGAGTGGTATCAAATACTGTAGGTAGTTCTCTAGAATCAATCAACAGGCATTTATTAAGCGCCTCCTCCTATATGCTGAGCAACCAGGACACATAAGCAAAAATGAAACAATAACTGCCCTCTAGGAGTTTGTATTCTAGGAGGAGAAACAACCTGTACGCAAAATAAATGCAGTGTAAATTAGGATCCCCTCCCCCACCAGCCCCTGGAGGGGAGGACTGGAAATCAGGAAAAGGCTGTTGGAGGAGGTGGTGTTTGAACTGAGCTTTCAAGGAAACTGGGGCTTCTAAGAGGTAGAGTTTCAGTAAGACAAGATGGACCCATTGTCCCTCCCCCACTCCCCAGCCCAAGCGAATTCACTTAGTGATAGTTGATTCTAGGAAGGCTTTCTGGGGAGAGTATCCTTATCTGGCTGCTGGGAGGATTAGGTACCTTCATTCCAGCAAGTCGGGGAGAGACAATAGCCATTTTTGTTTTGACATCAAGGCAGCCTTTTAAATTTAACCAGATTCATTTTTGTTAGTGCAATACAAAGTGAGGTCAGAGAACTCTGCTGCCCAACTAAAGGAAAGCTATTGTGCACTTCAAGTTTCCAACTGAAAGCCTGCTTTTAAAGCCACTCACTGACTCCATCCTCCCTGGAATGTTAAGTTTACTCGGAACAGAACACTAATGTGTGATGTGTAATGCTTCGAGTGCAGTGGTCCTAAATATACACAGGTAGGACAAAGGGCTTGATGGCAGCATTTTCCCCCTGCTTTTGGGTCAAAGGTCATTGCCTCACCCTCCTCAGCTGCCTTCCAGGACCACCTGGATACAGATGGAAAAGCACTGGCTCTTGAGTCAGACGACCTGGTTTCTCCTGTCTTACCTCCAACACTTACCTGGACAACCTTGCTGTGCCTCGGTTTCCTTTTCTGTAAAATGAGACTTGTGAGGGTCCTTCTAGCACTAAATTTATAATCCCAACTGTGGCTAGAAGCAAACTTGAGACCTTTTTGCCATAGCAAGGACAGCATTATGAAGAAGCAATTCTGTAGGCTGATATGTCATAGAATCAGAAAGTATGAATGCACAGTGGCAGAGGTGGAAAGAGTGCTGGGAAGTAACCAGTCAGATGGATGTGTGGCTTAATGGAGTGTTTTGTTTTTGTTTTTGTTTTCTTAAGAGGAGAAAGTAAGAGGATAAGAAAATAATGCTAGCAATTAAAAAATGTCACTATATGTGTATAATATATACACATAATCTTTTATAAAAACTTAGAGGTCTAGGAACTAATAATAATATTAACAGAAACATTTATATAATAATTCAAGGTTTCAAAATACTTTAAATATCTCATCTGATTTCATTCTCATAACACCACTATGAGGCAGGCAGTATTATTATCCCATTTTAAAGGTGGGCACTGAGGCTGAGAGATAAGTGACTAGCCCAGGGCCACACAGCTAGGAAGTGTCTAGGGGCTGGATTCAAAGTCAGATCTTCCTGACTTCAAGTCTAACATTCCACAACCTGGAGCCCCACATTTCAAATCCACTACTCTCTCTGCTATACCATGCTATCACATTTTGGATTAGAGTGGAGAGCTTCCAAGTTCAATAAGGAGCCAAGTGCATACATCGGGTCTGTTCCAACCTGTCCATTTCAGTCCATTGCTGTTGTTCAGTCCCGTCTGATGCTCTGTGACCCCATTTGGGTTTTTGTTTTTGGCAAAGGTACTGGAGTAGTTTGCCATCTCCTCCAGCTTATTTTACAGATGAGGAAACTGAGGCAAACAGGGTGAAGTGACTTGCCTAGGGTCACACAGCTAGGAAGTGTCTGAGATCAGATTTGAATTCATGAAGATGAGTCTTCCTGACTCCAGGCCTAGTGCCCTCCCCCCCATACCACCTAGTTGCCCTGTTTCAGTCTGTAGGAAGGCAGGATTTTCCCCAGCTTCCCCAAAAGTAGTTTGGTTATAGAACAGAACTTTTCGAACCCCAAAGGGCAGCACAAAAACAATCCTGAGAAGTTGTATCTCCCAACCCTGAGTCATATCCATCTTGGAGTCGGCTGATGGCTTTAGGACACAGGTTCTTACTCGTTTTGTGTCACCGGCTCTTTGGAAAGCCTGGTGACACCTCTGGATTCCTCAGAACAATGTTTGTTGCTTACATTCACATGAGGTAGGTGGCAGTGAAGGTGGAAGGCCTGAGTTCCAAGCCTATCTTAGATGCTCACTAGCTGGGTGATTAGTTGGCCAGTTAACCTCCATCTGCCCTAGTTTCCTCACCTTAGAGGCTGCTGATGGACAGTGGCTAGAGCCCTGGGCCTGCAGTCAGGAAAATCTGAGTTCAAATTCAGCATCAGACCCATACTAGCTGTATAAGTGTATAACCCAAGCCACTTAACCTTTGTTTGCCGCAGTTTCCTCAACTATGAAATGGAGATAACAACAATAACAAGAGCATCTGCTTCACAGGAATAGTTTAAGTATAAAATGTGATAATATTCATAAAGTGCTCTGCATCCCTTAAAATGCTATAGATATGCTAGCTACTACTGTTATTATTAGCCAATAATTTAAAAATGCTTAATTTCAGTTAGAGGCAAATGAAAATAAAGATTTAAATTTTTTTTCTGATCCAAGTTCACAATGAAAGTTAAGAGTTAGGGTTAGACATTGGTGATGGATGGACCTTAGGTTAAGAGTTCCTTCCCTAGAACCTTTGAGGTAATCCTTGGGATGTGGTTACTGAGTGTCTTTTCAAACATTCAGGCTTCAAACATAAGATCTCCCTCCAAGGGTATCTGTTAAGAAACCAGAGAAAAAGTCAAACTCACTTTGTCCGGAGAGCCAACTCAGTTGGCAATTGTGTGAGGACGGGAGGAACAGGGAAGAATTTTGGGAAGGAGGAGATGTGAGGAGGAGGGATGGAAAGCACTTAGAATCTCTGGATGATGCATATTAGTCACTAGTGTTTTGTTTTTGTTCTCAGGAGGGAAGTGAGAGGGAGAGAAGGTGGATTCTTCTTCATTGAAAAAAAAAATAAAAGACAATATGAACCTTTGTGTGATCTGGAAATCCCCATTCACCCTTAACAAGAACAATTATCACAGGGAGGACTCTGTGCCTTTCTGTCTAGAAGCTTTTTTTTTTTTTCATTAAGTGGGGAAATCCAGAATAAATGGAATTTAAAAAATGATTTCCCCTCCTACTGGCTTCTCCAGACCTAACTTAGCCCCCCCAAAAAAAATCGTCTTTGAAAGCTCACTTGCATTACTTTTCAATAGCTTAATCCAACCTTTATTGTGTCCACCTTGGAAATAGGAGTCCAGAAAGAAGGCAGCCCCTACTTGGAGCCCTATTTTCCACGTCCTCACCAAATGATGTCCTTGGCTCAAAAGCTGCCTCTTCCATGCGTCCCTCATTTGCCAGGCAGGAGTAAATGACCGCTGGGCTGTTTACTTAAAGAAAGAAATACCTTTGGGGGAAAGAAGGACTTCCTTCTCATCTGCCTCATTTCACTGAAGCACTTCCACCTGCTATGGGATTACACCACCATCTGCTGTTAAAAATGAAGACAACAACCCAGCCGAAACACTAACCTCCAAGCCAAGCCCTGGTCTTTTAAGTAGTAGTGTTATCAGAAAAGGGAGGGAAGGCGTGGTTGTAGCTGGCCTCTGGGTTTAATGTTACTAACGAGCTTGGTCAGGAAGGAAGGGGTTGGCCTAGTGGGTATGTTCCTTCTTTCAAGGACGTCAGTAAATCAGTCTTTTTCCTTGAAATTAAGTAAAGAGAGGCGGTACTGTGTCATGGAAAGGGTTCTGGACCAGAAGCCAGGAGACTTGAGTTCAAAGTGCCACTTGGCTTTGATCTAGATGGGCTGGATCAGGCCCTGCAACAACTCTATTCAATTTATAGAGCAAGTGGATTTTTTGTTTTTGTTTTTTTGGGGGTGGGAGCGGAGCAATGGGGGTTAAGTGACTTGCCCAGGGTCATACAGCTAGTAAGTGTCAAGTGTCTGAGGCTGGATTTGAACTCAGATCCTCCTGAATCCAGGGCCGGTGCTTTATCCACTGTGCCACCTAGCTGCCCCCAAGTGTTTTTGATTCATTGGCACAGAAAAGTGTTGATGGGGAAGCCCCCTCTCTCACATCAGATCAGCTGACTTACCAAGGATTACACAAACGCCAGAAGATCTAAGGAAACCTGAAGACAGCTCTCTATCACTATGTCTGCGCTGCTTTACAGAAGAGAAAACCGAGGCAAGGCCAGTGCAGATAAGTTACAAGGAAGCATGTTTGTGTTTGACAGGAGGAAAAACTACTGAGCTTTCCAAGCATGAAAATTAGGTCACGTGTGTTTGTGAAGGGGAGAATAGTGGGTACCCTCAACTTTTTGATCTCCACTGGCAAAAATCTCACCCAGCTCTCCTTCATGAAGCCACTTGATTTGCAGTGACCTATTCTTTGACCTCAAGTAACACTTTGCCCCTATCATTTGTAGCTGTCTTCTTGTTTATAGTATAGGTACCTCTTGGGATTTTGAATCCCTCTGCCACAGTATCTACTCCATGAGAAGCAGCATGGAGTAGTGGTTAGGGTGTTTGTTCGTTCCAGAGTCATAAAGACCTGGGTTCAGATCCCATCTCTGATGCTCATTAGCTGTGTGACCTCAGATAAGTCATTTCATCTTGGTTTCCTCAGTTAAAAAATAGGGAAAATAATGAATGTTCTCCCTACATCGCAGGGTGGTTATGGGGCTCAACTGATATAATGCATGTGAAGTGCTTTATAAATGCCAGTCTTTATGAATAAGGCAGGAAACAGTATTACCCTAGATACTTCCTTCTTGATGGATTTTCCTGATCCTGCTCTCATTTGGTTCTGCTCTTTATCTCAGTCTTCTTTGCTGGATCACAATCCACATCCTACCCTTTATGTGTGGGTTGCCCTCAAGACTGTGTCCTAGGACCTCTTCTGTCCTCTCAAGACTCTCACTTGCTGACCTCATTTGTTCTCATGAGTTTTTGTGACCTTGCACAGCCCTCCCTCACTTAAATCCAATTTACTGCACTTCACCTCCTGATGTCATGGTCCTCTTTGAGAATGACGGACAAACAACAACACTCTATGCGGATGACTACCACATCTCTATCTCCGACCCAGTCTGCTTCTTGATATCTAGTCCTATGCAACCAACTGCCTACTCAGTATTTTGAATTGAATGCCCAAAGGCATTTCAAACTTACAATATCTGAAATAAAATTCATTATGCCATCTATTTTATCTTCTCATCTAAATCTACCATCCACTTACATCAATCACTTCTCAGTCAGGAGGTGAATAATATGCTTTACTTCTGGTCCTCTGGAGACATGGTTGGTCATTGCATTGATCGGAGTTTTTAAGTCTTTCAAAGTTGTTTTTCTTTACATTGTTGCTGCCTCTTGATTCTACTCACTTCACTCTGCATAATTCATGGTACCTAGGATTCTGTTAAATTGTCTCTTTCATCATTATTTACAATAATATTCCACTATACTCACATACCACAACTTGTTCAAATCGCTTAGATTGTATTACTTTTAGATTACTACTTAGATTCTATTTCTTTTCTTTTACCCTTCCTTCTGGATCAAAAACTTTGTTTTGCTTATGATTATTTCCTTCTCAGTGGAAATCCACAGTGTTATCCATCCTAACTCAATGTTCCCCTGAGTTTGATATTTTTCTACACCAAACTGTGTTCAACTCTCCTTTGTTCCAGCCAGGAGTGGGGTTCATATGATGTCCACCCTCTTCACTCCTCCCACATTTGTCTATCATTCTTGTCACATACCACAATTATGAGAAATAACAAGTTCTACTCTCCCTCCTTTCTACATTTATGTATTCCTCCTTTTGCCATATCCATTCTTTCCCCTCATCAAATCCTCAGAACAGAACTATGATCACCCTAAGGTCCTCTGTTTTTCTTAGTGAATTCCCTCTTTATCTTTTGAAGACATTAAGGTTGTGAAGGGATATTTGTTCCTTCTACCACTACTAGAATGTTAGCACTTCATCATCATATATAGGACCTTTCAATTGCTCAAATTGACCTTTCTAGTTTTCTCTGGATTCTTGTGTTTGCATTTTAAAGTTCCAGCTTAGCCCTGGTCTTCTCTTTCTTTCTTTTTAAATCTTAATAATATTTTCCCCAATTACATGTAAAAACATTTTTTAGCATTATGAATTCCAAATTCTCTCCCTACCTCCCCTCTGTCCCATATGGTAAGCAATTTGATATAGATTATACATATGCAATCATGCAAAACATATTTCCACATTAATCATGTTGTGAGTGAAGACACAAACAAAAAAACATGAAAAAATAAAGTAAAAAATAGTATGCTTTAGTGTGTACTCAGATGCTATTCGTTCTTTCTCTGGAGGTAGGTAGCATTTTTCATCATGAATCCTTTGGAATTGTCTTGGCTCATTGTATTGCTGAGAATAACTGTCTTTCACACCTGAGCATTGTACAATATTGGTGTTACTGTGTACAATGTTTTCCTTGTTCTGCTCACTTCACTCTGCATCATTTCATGTAAGTCTTTGCAGGTTTTTCTGAAATCATCTTGCTCATTATTTGTTATAGCACAATAGCATTCTATTATGATCATACCACAACTGGTTCAACCATTCCCTAATTCATGGGCATCCCCTCAATGTTCAGTTGTTTGCCACCACAAAAAGTCAGCATTGGTCTTTCCATCAAGAATGCCCAAAAGTCCTTTGTTCCTTTAAACATCTACTTTTCCTTCTTATAGGATTATCCTTAGCTTGCAGGTTAAGTTATTCTTGGTTGTAAGCTTCCATCTTTTGTCTTCTAGAACTCTGTATCCCTCTCCTCTGGTTGTCAGTGGAAGCATCCAGGTCTTGTGTAATCCCAACTTTAATTCCTTGGTAATTATACCTCTACCTTTTGGATACTTGTAGTGTTTTTTGTTGGATACAACATTTCTGATGTTTTTCATTTTGGGGTTCCTTTTAGGAGGTGATCAATGGATCTATTTTTACTTTGCCTTCTAGTTCTAATAAATCTGGGCAGTTTTAATATATGATTTCTTGAAACATAGGGCTTTTGAATCATGTTTTTCAAGGGGTCGAATGATTTTTCTTTTAATAATTTTAATTTTTAGTTCTGAATTTTCCCCCCTTCTATTTCCTCCCTTATACATTGAGAAGGCATTAAGAAGGCCCATTATACATATAAAGTCATGCAAAACATTTCTATTAGTGTAATCATTCTTAAATGCTCTCTTCTTGACCATTATTCCAGGTCAGCTTTTTGTTGTTGTTGGGTTTTTTTTACATCAGATTTCTTACATTTCCCCCAATTATTTTGATTTTGTTCTAAAATTTTTCACTGTCTCATGTAGTCATTAACTTCTGTTTGGTCTGTTCTGATTTTCAGGGAGTTCATTTCTTAGGCAAGATTTATCACTTTCAGGCAGCTAGGTGGTGCAGCTGATAAAGCACCAGCCCTGGATTCAGAAGGACCTGAGTTCAAATCCGGTCTCAGACACTTGACATTAGCTGTGTAACCCTGGGCAAGTCACTTAACCTTCATTGCCCCGCAAACCCCCCCACCCCAAACAAACAAACAAACAAAAAACCCAAACCAAGATTTATCACTTTTCTTTCTAGGGTATTGATCGTCTTTTAAATTCTTCCTTCAAGAGCTTTTGATTTGTAAAATCTCTTGCTTTATTTCTTCTAGATATTTATGTAGTCCTTGTGGAAAATCTATTCTTTCACTTTGTGTGTCTGCAGTTGTTATGTAGTTAGTTAGATTTGCAATAATTTTTGATTTACTTATTTTTCTAGCTTTAGATCCTGAATTGGGACTTTGTACCAGGACTGTGGTCTGTCTGCTGCAGTACTTTTGGGTGGAGTGGTTGGTTGTGTGTGATTTTGCTGTGGGCTCCCTGAGCTTTTATGCAGACCTCCACCAGGTTAGCACCCCACTAGGTCTTTGAAGTTCAGAATTCCAGATCCTCCGGGTGCTCTTTGGAGTCACAGGACAGGGTGTGAGTCACCTCAGAGTCCCCGGGTTTGGGCTGTTCAGTTCTGAGCAGTGAGGCATCATACTGCATCCTAATGGTCATAGCTGCTGCTACTCCCTGGGGTTCCAAGGTCCCCGCCCTGATACTTTCTGACTCTCTGGGTCTTTTTCAGAGGAGCCCTCTATTCTTGCTGCCCTTAGACAAAAAGCCTTACAAGTCACCCCTGTCAAGTCCCTAGTAATGCTGGCACATATATGTTTAGATTTTTTATGATGTATTGGTCAATTATATTGATTTTTCCCTTTTCTTTTTTGTTATAAGATATTATGGGATGGCTCTCTGGGAGAGGTAGTGGACAGATACTTGGAGAAACTATGGTGATTAAAAAAAAGACATCAATAAAAACTTACTTAAAACACACAGACAAAAGGAACCTTTCCCTTAACCATAGCTACAAATGATACATTGATCTTGTTCTCTTCTAATTTTTTTTAGCCTTGTGCCTTTTCACATTCAAGTTGTATATCCCTTTTAGGCTTACAGTTGCACGTGGTATAAGATATTGGTCTAAGCATAATTTCTGCCAAACTGCTTTTCAGTTTTCTTAGCAGTTCTTGCCAAATATGGAGTTATTTCCTATATGATTTATGTTCTCAGCCAACCTCTTCATTTTACAGATGAGGAAACTGAGGCCCAGAAGGGTGAAGTGGTTTGCCCTTGGTCACGTGGGCAGTAACTGGCAGAGGGAGGAGGGTCTGAATCTCTGTTCTCTTAACTCCCTTCATTGTGTGAGCTGCTAAGTAGCAGAGCCCTAAGCTCAACCCCAGGCCTTCTGACTTTACTTGGAGCTACTGATTTTCTTCAGGCTTATCTCTCTATGGATATTTGCCCCTGGATCAGTGGGTAGGAATATGAAACCTCATTCTTCTCCTCCTCTCTCCCTGGGAGAAAATTCTGGAATGAATTCCTATGGCAGGTGAGCAAACCTGAACAAAGCTGTGCTGTGGGAGCTCAGGTTTTTGCTAGTTATCCGGAGAATTGGCCCTGTGCTAAAAGTTACCCTTTTTCATGAAAACTAGAGCTGAGTGAGTGGGGAGGGGTAGGCTAGGCTGATATCAATCCAGCTGGTTCCAAGCTGCCTAGCTCAGAAATATCATAGTCGCCCTCAGGCAGAGTGAGGGCAGGGTGGGGGGGAGGTAAGGAAGGGAAGGGGACGGAGGAAATGCTCATCTTCCCTCTTGTGGCAATTACTAGAATTACATCCACCTATTAATTGGGCAGGTAGAGTTAAGAAGCAAGTCAGTTCAGAGACTTCAGGCAACTTCCCTGTGGGTGAGATCTAGGAATCTCTCTCTCGGTTGAACTGAGTTATATTGTTCCCAGTGGGAGAGCTTCTTCACTCTGCATTGTCTGGCACATATTCTTCTATGTATATTTTCTCTGATTCCTTTTTTGCTATCGATTTGAATAAATGGGTTTTCTTGGGGGAAAAAGGAAGGATGAAAGGAAGGAAGGAAAGAAAAAAGAAAGAAAAGAAAAGAAAGAAAAGGAGGAGGAGGAGGTCAGGGCAAGGCTCTCCTATTGATCCCAGAACTCAGACTGTGAGAGCTAGGAGGGGCATCAGAACACAAAATGGCAGAGCTTGAAGGGAACTTGGAATATAGACTGTTAGAACTGGAAGGGATTATTTAGGATGAGACTGGGGTGCTTCACTATATGAAATTTTTAAAAATTCTTCATAAAATCAATGTAATAAAAAGAAAAAAGTTTTGAAAAGTATTTATATAGCAAATATGACAAAAACTGGACCTCTAAAATGTAAAGAACTGTTTACAAATTCGGAATAGTAACTCCCAGTCAAAGGATACAAATAGGCATTTTTAAAAAGAAAAAACATATCGATAATAATCACTTGAAAAAATAGTCTTATTAGTACTCAAAGTGTTGCAATTAAAACAACTCTGAGATACCATCTTATAAATTTCAAATTAAAAAAATAATTAAAAGCAATTCAATGTGGGCATGTTGTAAGGAACTGGGTACATTCTAAAACTGCCACCACAAAGTATGCCTAAAGGGCTATATAACTGCACATACCCTTTGATCCAGCAATATCACTACTAAGGTGGTACAGTGGATAAAGCACCAGCCCTGGATTCAGGAGAACCTGAGTTCAAATCCGGCCTTAGACACTTGACACTTACTAGCTGTGTAACCCTGGGCAAGTCACTTAACCCTCATTGCCCTGCAAAAAAAAAAAAAAAAATGTTTACACTATGTTTCAGGTTTGCCTTGCCTCATAACTGGATGACTGTAATCGCATTATGGGTCTCCCTGCCTCAAATCTCTCCCCACTCTAGTTCATTCTCCATTCAGCTGCCAAAGTGATTTTCCTAAAGCACATGTCTGATCATGTCACCCCCTACTCAATAAACTTCAGTGGCTCCCTATGGCCTCCAGCATCAAAAACAAGATCCTCTAGTGTTCAAAGCCCTTCATACCTTAATCCTCCCTGAGTTTCCAGTCTTCTACACCTTACCTTCTCCCAGTACTCTCTGATCTGGTGATAATGGCCCCCTTGCCATTTCACTCCACTTCTCAGCTCTGAGCATTTTCTCTGGCTGTCCCCTATGCCTGGAATATTCTTGCTCTTCATCTTAGCCTAGTGCCTCACCTCTCTTAATTGTTTCCTATTTATCCTTTTTTTTTTTTTTTTTTTTTTTGCGGGGCAATGGGGGTTAAGTGACTTGCCCAGAGTCACACAGCTAGTAAGTGTCAAGTGTCTGAGGCTGGATTTGAACTCAGGTCCTCCTGAATCCAGGGCTGGTGCTCTATCCACTGCGCCACTTAGCTGCCCCCCCCCCCGCCCCCATTTATCCTTTGTAGAACTTGTACAGAGTTGTTTGCTTGTTAACTCCCCCATTGAATTGAGAACTCCTTGACGGTTGGGACTTTTAATTTAAATGTAATCGAATAAATAATAGACTCATCCCCATACTTTCCTCCTTTGCTCCAAATCAAGAAGTTGAAGTTGGCCTACTTTCCAATGGCAGCTTGCCCTTCCATAGACTCATTATCCCTTTGTCTTCTTAGCTTAACCCAGGCCTGCTTCAGACATGCCCAGAATTCCCCCAACCTTCACACACACATTATGTATTATATTGTTTTTTCATGATTAACCTTTCTAGGGGGATTTAGATCTCTGATGAATCCCCTTTAGAAAGTAACCAAAAGAGCAGCGGGGCTGTAGAGCAGGATCAGGTAAGCTTTAGTGGGAGGTGGCGAGGGTGTAGATTAGTTACAGATCTGGAGGGTGAGTTACTGCTCTGTTAACACTGCTCTCCTTTCCTGGAGGTTTTGTGTTTCTGTGTATGAATCACCCAAGATGATTTTCCCAGGTGAAACAGGGCAAGATTGAGATAGAGAAGGTTCAGAATTTCCTTTGGGCCTCTAATGACTCCTCTCCTTTATGCACCCAAAGTTCCACCATTAGCACTTAATCAGTTCTTTTGTCTCCCCTTCCATCCTTCGGGAGACAAAGGAACCTTCTCTATCTCAAGGAGGAAGGGGTAGAAAACTCAGAAGAGGGGGCTTTGCTATGGAAAGGTGAAGGAGGCTGGGAATCGTTTCCCTTCAGTTTCTTCATCCATAAAAAAGGGGAATTTGACTAGGTCAAAGCTTCTAAAACTGTGGGTCTTATAACTGAATGTGGTTGTCATGAAAAATTTGACAACAGTCAAAGGTTATGTATACCTATTTTATACACTCATATACCCGGGGTCGGTAAAAATTTCTGGGGCAAAAAGGGGTCGCGAGTGGAAAAAGTTTAAGAAGCCCTGGACTAGATGATCTCTAAGGTAGCACCAACATTCTGTCTAAACTAGTGCAGATGGAAGAGAAAAACCCCCCAGCTTAACTGAATTTGTCATAATTATAATGAATTATAATTATAATATTCTTGTCCCCCTGCCCCAGCCCTCCTGTTTTTGCAGAGCTGTGCAACTATAGGTCTGGCACATGGCTGCCTTTCTTTCTCTTTGTTTTTTAGTTGTTACAAGGAAAGGCTCTTCACATACAGGAGAAATATATTTGGAAAGGATGATGACATAAAAACAAAAGATGATTTTTAAAAAATGACCTATTCTATGAGTCTATGAGATAGGCGTTTTGGACTTACCTTCTTCTTCTTCTTCTTTTTTTTTTTGGGGGGGGGGGGGATTGGGGTTAAGTGACTTGCCCAGGGTCACACAGCTAGTAAGTCTTGAGTGTCTGAGGCCGGATTTGAACTCAGGTCTTCCTGACTCCAGGACTCTATCCACTGTGCCACCTAGCTGCCCCGACTCACCTTCTTAATAAATTGAATAAATACAATTCAGAAAACATTTATTAAATACTCAGTATGGGTTACTTGAATAAGATACTAAATCTTCAGTCTCTGGGCATTTTCTCTGGCTGTCCTCAATGCCTAGAATATTTTCCTTCCTCAGCTCTGACTTCTGACTTCCCAGGCTTCCTTCAAGTCCCAGCTAAAAATCTCACTTTCCTCATCCCCCTTAATTATAGCGCCTTTTCTCTGTTGATCTTTCCAATTTATCCTGTATAGAAATTGTATGTAGAGAGTTGTTTGCATGTGACTGTGAACCCCATTAGGTGGTAAATGGATCATACTGGCCATGGGGTTTT
Source organism: Dromiciops gliroides (assembly GCF_019393635.1). Lineage (NCBI taxonomy): Eukaryota > Metazoa > Chordata > Mammalia > Microbiotheria > Microbiotheriidae > Dromiciops > Dromiciops gliroides. The sequence continues at coordinate 606,005,057 of NC_057863.1, forward strand.
CTTGGCAAAGACACTGGAATGGTTTGTCACATAGTAAGTCCTAAATAAATGTTTATTACCTGACTGATAGGGTCCTGTGCTAGGTTCTGGGGGAGATACAAAGCCCATAGTCTCTGCCCTGATGAAGCTCAAAGTAGAAGCAAGGAGGGGAAAGATGATAGTGATATAATAGAAGTGATGGAAGGGAGATCAGGCTAACCTCCATTGACATTTCTAGAGACAAAAGGGAGACCTTTCTTTGTAAGACTTCTTTTTTCTTTTTTTCTTAAAAAGCCACATACACATTTGTTGATAACTTTTGTCTGTAGATTACCTTGATTTCCAAATTTATTTCTTTCCCCACCTCTATTCTGAGGGTTCTTTCTTAGTTATGAGAAATACTTGAGTAGAACTAACCAAAAATGAGATGAGTCTGACAATATTTACAATTTTCCACATTAATAGTCTCCCACCTGGGCGGAGGAAAGGCAGTGAGCTCCCGAACTCATGACATGATCACTCCAAAAAACATCCAAATGACGCCATAGGAAAATGCCCGGAGCAGCAAAATTCAGAGAAGAATGTGCTGAAATCATCTTCTAACCAAGAACAGCTTGGAAGGTCAGAAGGAGGGAGCTGCGGTGCTGATACAGGAGTCGAGCCCAACCCCACAGTCACCCTGACACAGATCCAGTCTCAGGAAGTCCTCACCAGAGAAGGAGACTCCCAGAGCCTCTGAATCAGCTGAAGCACCAGTGTCGTCTGGAACTAAGCTCACAGTCTGGTGAGAGGGCTGAGCCCTGGGCAGGGGAGAGACTACAGGGGTCTATGCTGGTGCTAAGGCAGAACTTGGATTTTACACCCCTGCTGAGAACCAGGAGGTAGGCTCGAGTAGCTGTGGCCCAGGTGGGGGAGGGGCACAGGCTCGTTGGAGCTGACAACCACAACACACAAAGCTGGTTGATTAACAAGTTGGTCTGGGGTCATCTAGGACCAGGAAACAGGCCAGGTGAGGGAAGAACCTGATTCTCCTTAAATCATACCACCTGGGACTTCTTAAGCTTGGGATACTGCAGCCTGGAAACAGTGCCCCACTTTAAGGAGCTAAAAGTCAAGTAAAAGAAAGGCAAGATGAGCAGACAGAGAAAGGTGAAGACCATAGAAAGTTTCTTCAGTAACAAGGAAGACCAAGGGGCACCCTCAGAGGAAGATGTCAACATCAGGGCCCCTATATCTAAAGCTTCCAAGAAAAATACGAATTGGTCTCAGGCCATAGAAGTGCTCAAAAAGGACTTTGAAGATAAAGTTAGAGAGGTAGAGGAAAAATGGAAAGAGAAATGAGGGTGATGCAGGAAAGACATGAGAAAAAAGTCAACAGCTTGGAAAGTCAAATGGAAAAGGAGGTACAAAAGCTGTCTGATGAAAATAATTGCCTAAGAATGAGGATTGAACAAATGGAAGCCAGTGACTTTATGAGAAACCAAGACACAATAAAGCAAATCCAAATGAATAAAAAAATAGAGGGCAATGTGAAATATCTTCTGGGAAAAACTACCGACCTTGAAAATAGGTCTAGGAGAGATAATTTGAAAATTATTGGTTTACCTGAAAACCATGATCAAGGAAAGAGCTTAGACACCATCTTCCAAGATATTCTCAGGGAAAATTGCCCTGAAATTCTAGAAGAAGAAGCTAAAATAGAAATTGAAAGAATCCATCGATCACCTCCAGAAAGAGATCCCAAAAAAGAAAACTCCTAGGAATATTATAGCCAAATTCCAGAGCTCTCAGGTCAAGGAGAAAATATTGCAAGCTGCCAAAAAGAAAGAATTCAAGTACTGTGGAGCCCCAGTCAGGATAGCACAAGATCTGGCAGCTTCTACATTAAAGGACCGGAGGGCATGGGATATGATATTCCAAAGGGCAAAGGAAATGGGATTACAACCAAGAATCACCTACCCAGCAAAACTCAGCATTATCTTTCAGTGGAAAAAATGGGACTTTAATGAAAAAGAAGACTTTCAGATATTTGTGATGAAAAGATCTGAACTGAATGGCAAATTTGACTTTCAAATACAAGACCCTAGAGAATCATAAAAAAATTGGAGCTGGGGGACATACCTGGGGTCATACAGTGGGTGACTGTCTTGTGTCTGAGGCCAGGATTTGGCTGGGATCCCCCTGGGTCCAGGGGTGATGATTTGTCCACTGTGTCACTTAGCTAGATGATAACATCTTTAGGGTTAAATTGAGGGGTGAAGGGAATTCACTGGGGTGGGGGGGAGAAGGGCAGAAGTGAAATCCTACATGAAAGTAACAGGAAAAGGCTTATGGAGTAGGGGAAGAGATGGGAGAGGAGCAGGGCAGTAAATGCAATTTACACTCATCAGAAAAGGCTCAAAGATCTTAAACTCATCAGAGCTGCCTCAAGGAGGGACTAACAGACACACCCAACTGGGTGGAGTAATTTATTTAATCTGGGCAGTAAATGAGCCTAACGCTCATCAAAATTGGCTCAAAGACGTCAATCTCATTAGAATTGGCTCAAGGAGGGACTAATGTACACGCTCAATTGGGTAGAGTAATCTCTATAACCCTGCAGGAAAATAGGAGGGAAAGGAGATAAAGAGAGAGGGTCAAACGAAGGAAGGGCAGAGTGGGGGAGGGGACAGACAGAAGCAAATCCCTTTTGAAGAGTGATAGGAGGGGCAACTAGGTGGCGCAGTGGATAAAGCACCGGCCCTGGATTCAGGAGAACCTGAGTTCAAATCTGGCTCAGACACTTACTAGTTGTGTGACCCTGGGCAAGTCACTTAACCCCCATTGCCCTGCTAAAATAAAAAAAAATAATAATAAAAAAAGAGTGATAGGATGAAAGAAGATGGATAATAGAATAAATATCATGGGGAAGGGAATAGGATGGAAGGGAAACAGTTAACAATAGTAATCATGAAAAAGAGAAAAGGGGGAAAAATTGTACAAAAAATATTTATAGCAACTCTTGGTGGAGGCTAAGAATTGAGAATCAAGGGAATATCCATCAATTGAGGAATGATGGAAAAAGCTGTGTTATATGATTATAGTGGAATGGACTTGTGCTACAGGAAATGACAAACAGGATGATCCCCAAAAAACCTTGAAAGACTAATGAACATCGATGTATAGTGAAGTGAGCAGAGCTGAGAGGACATTGTGCGTAGTGACAGGAGTATTGTTCAATGAGCAATTGTGAATGACTTAACTACTCTCAGCAGTGCAATGATCCAAGACAATCCCAAGGAACTAATGAGGAAGCTTACTATGCACCCCTATAGAAAGAACTGATAAAAAGAACACTTGTGGATTGTACATATATAACCTGATTGCGATCTTGTGGAGGGGGGAGGAAAGGAAGGGAGGGAGGGAGAAAAATTTGGAACTCTAAATCTTATGAAAATGAATGTTGAAAACTACCCTTACATGTAAATGGAAAATAAAATAAATGTTTGTTGCTAAAAAAAAAATAGTCTCCTACCTCATAATAAAAAGAAGAGAGGTGAATTTTTTCATCTTATATTCAGGTACTAAGCTTGGTCTTTATCATTATAGACTATTCAGTTTTATTTTTTTTAATTATTTTCATTTAGATTTTGGAATAATTGTACATATTGCTTTCCTGGTTCTGCTTACTTCATTTTGCATCAGTTTATTTAAGTCTTCATATAGTCCTTTTTTCATATTTGTCTTTTTTATGGAGCAGTAATATTCTATTGCATCTATATATCACAATTTGTTTGCCCTTTTCCCCAGCGATGCCTCCAAAGAGGGAACCTACTTTGTTGCCTGCTGTTACTCTTGCTTATAGGGCATTTAAGATTTGTAACTGTATGACTTTCCTCAGAGGTGTTCTGTGGGCCCCTTCTCTGTCCTCTTATCTAGCAGTCACAGGGAGGCAGTTGTGCTGCAAAGGAAAGAATCTTGACCTTGGAGTCAGAATCCTTGGGCTTGGGGATTCACTCCTCCATGTATTTCTTTAGCAACTGTGTCATTCTGGACAAGCCATTTAACCTCCCTGTTTCCCCATTCAGAAAATGAGGATGATACTATTTGTACTATCTCTTTCCTAGGATTTAATTAGTCAATCAATAAACATTTATAAAGAGCCTACTATGTGCCAGGTCCTGTGCAAGGTGCTGGGGATAAAAGTGTGGAGCCCTCAAGGAGTTCACTGTTTAGCTCAGGGAAAGGATACCAGTATATAATTATATATGTAGAGTTAATTCGGAGTAATGAGAGTGGAGTGGAAGCACTAGCAGCCTCAAGTAGGAGGTGGCACTTGTGTTGAACTTTGAAGGAATGTAAGAAGTGTAGGAGATGAGGGGCACAGAGACAAGATTGTTATGAGGATCGAATGAGCTAAGGTATATGAAATCTTGTAATGTGAAAGTGCTTGATATATGTGTTATTATCAGCAAAAAAAAAAGTACTAGGATGTGGGGGTTTGTAGGGGACCAGACAAGGGAATCAAACTTGCTGGCTGCCCTCTGGTCTCTGAAGTGATCCTAGGAAAGTTTGTACCATTTGGGGGCCCCGAGGGAGTCCCCTGCAAGAAAACTTGGGTTTCCTGGGGACATAAACAGGACCCTGGCTGGTAGGAGGGGAAAGAACACTCCAAGTGGAACAAAGGGTTGTGTTCAATAAGCATTAAGTAAGCACCTACTATAGACTAGGCACTGTGCTAGACACTGGGGATGCAAAGATAGAACCCAAATGGTCCTTCTCCTCAGTAGCTTACATTTCATTGGTATATATGTAAATGACATACATTCAAAAAAGGAATATGGAAAACACATACAAAGTCATTGGGGGAAAGGTAAAAGTAAGTAAAGTAGGTTAGGCTTCCTGTAAAAGGTGACACTTAGCTGAACTTTGGAGGAAGCTAGGGATTCGGTGAGCCTGGGGTGAAGAGGGAGGGCACTCTAGGCATGAGGGACAGCCTATTCAAAGGCCTGGGGGAAGGGAATGGAGTGTTTATTCTGTCTAGGGAATGACCAGCTGCCCAACTCTGCTGGAACAAAGAGCCAGTAAAGAAGAGTGAGGAGTAATAAGCCTAGAAAGGCAGAACGGCAGCATAGTTCAGAAGGTTTTATTTAAAAGGCAAACAGAGGGGCAGCTAGGTGGTGCAGTGGATAAGGCACCAGCCTTGGATTCAGGAGGACCTGCGTTCAAACCCAGCCTCAGATACTTATTAGCTGTGTGACCCTGGGCAAGTCACTTAACCCCCATTGCCCTGAAAAAAAAAAGGAAAAAAAAAAGGCAAACAGAGGAATTTTTCATGTATCCCAAAGGCTTATGGGATCATAGCATTATGGGGTTGGGAAATTGGACCACTAGCTAAAGGATGAACATACCTTGAAAAGTAAGAGAGATAAGCCTATTAGGTGTGGCTGCTGCCTGATCGGTGCCAAGGGGACAGAGGTAGCGCCAGAAATCAGAACTGCCCCTCACCTGACTTCTCCCAATCCACCCCAGTAAGGGACATTCCACCCTCAGCTGATCACCTCCATCTACCACCTATAAAAGCTTTTTCCTTTCTCCTGTTTGAGGAGATAGTTATCTCAGAGAACCATGTTTCTGAACCATCTCCCCTCTTGGTCTCCTTTCTCTAGCACCTAAATAAAAGATTATTTTATCCTAATGGATAAAATGTGTGTTTGTGAGAGGGTATAATTCTTTTTTTTTTTTTAAGTGAGGCAACTGGGGTTAAGTGACTTGCCCCAGGGTCACACAGCTAGTAAGTGTTAAGTGTCTGAGGCTGGATTTGAACTCAGGTACTCCTGAATCCAGGGCCGGTGCTCTATCCACTGCGCCACCTAGCTGCCCCGAGAGGGTATAATTCTTTAAAGAGGAATACCTAAGGACACCCACCACCAATTTCCCTATGACAATAGTTAGAATGGTTTTGTGACTGATGAATTTAGGTTATTTGATTATTTGTTTCATTGTCGTTTGTCCTTCGTTCCTGAAGAGGGCCATGACATTGGGGTGATGTCATGACTTTCACTGAACTGAATTTAAGTGAGGGAGGGCCGTGCAAGGTCACCAGCCTCACTCTCACCTCCAGAGCCTTGTGGGTCTAGTAGCCAGCTATTCATCAGGACAACTGGAGCTGGCCCCCCTTCTACAAACTACAGTTTAGCCAAACTAGCTTTCTTACTCCACGAAAATGACACTCCATGTTTCTCATTAGGCCCTATTATAGGTGGATGTGTCTCCTCCCAACAGAACAAGGGCAGGGACTGTCTTCATTTTCTTTTTGTGTTCCTACTACTTAGCACAGGGCTTAGCACCAAGAAGGTGATTAATAAATGTTTGTTGAGGGCTTGAATCATTTTCCATGAGGCTGTTCCCAAAGGTTTTGCTCTCCTCATTTCTAACAAGAGTATTTCGTGGGAACCAACACAATTTCCTTTTTCCAGTTACCTTCTAACCTCTTCCCCTAGAGGTAAGACTCAATCCACAAACCAAGAAGTTCCACAAAGGTTTTATTTCTATTTATTTCTATTTAAGGCATTCAGACTCCCTCTACCTACTGGGCTTTTGCTTTGAGCTTATGTTTTTTTCTCTGTATCATTATTTAATGAGTTCTTCCCTATTATACATTTTGGCCTGTGCTTTTATAAGTGATTGGAAAAATGGAAAGGCTATATTGTGCAATTTTATTTGTAAAAGGAACACAATGGTGATGATCATGCACTGACACAAGACCAATCCATGATTCATTGTGATTACATGATATCTGTTCTCCATTAATATTCAATATCTTGCATTAAACTTTTCCCATCTATGAAGTTCTAACCTCAGTCCTATGAAAACAAATGTTGTAGGCCTTGAGGATAGTGCTGTTTAGTTTAGGACAATGTGACTGGAACAGCTAGATACAAGGACAGCTGAACACGTCCAATAGGTCCCTTAAAAGGTATTTTTTAAAATTGACAATTAATTTTCTGTCCTTCCTACCACCCCTTATTAAAAAAAGAGAAAACTTATAATGAATACGCACAAACACGGACACATTGGCCGCGTCAAAAAAAAGTGTCTAAAAAACAACAACAACTTCATAGGTACAAGATAGCCAAAGTGTGGTTAGACAGCAACTGATTGAAAAACATCCTGAGGTTTTAGTGGACCACAAGCAGAATGTGATTCAGCAAATATGGCAGGAAAAAAAAAACTTATGCAATCTCAGATAGCATCAGGAGAAGCATAGTTTCTAGGAAGAGGGAGGTGATAATCTTAGTTTATCTTTCATTCTCCTGACAGGATGATCTTTGTAATATGTAAATCTGATCATATCAAGACTGTGCTTAAAAACCTTCAAGGGTTCATCAAGCAACAAATATTTATTAAGCACCTACTATATGCCAGGCACTGTGCCAAAAATAAAACATTCCCTATTCACAGCGAGTTAGCATGCTAATGAGAAAGATAAGCACACATAAAAGTATACATAGAACAAATAGAAAATAAATAAACAGAAATATATACAAAGTAGTTAAATATAAGGCAGTTTGGATGGGAAGGCACTAGGAGTTAGAGGGATCAGGAGAGGCTTCTTGCAGAAGATAGTGCTTGAGCTGAGTCTTTAAGGAAGAGAGGGCCTTTATGAGGTACAGGTAAGGAAGAAATGCAATAAGGGCAACTTGCATACCAAGTTCATAGTTCTATGCTTGGCTTTCAATGCCCATCCATAACCTGGTGCCACCCAACAGGAGTTTGTATCCCCCAACTCCTAGAACAGTGTTTCCCATTGAGTGGTTCACAAAACCCCATGGAGGTTCACAATAATAGCCAAAGGGATTCACATTGAAAAAATCTTTAATGGTGGTTTACTGGTGTTTAAATAAATATTTGCCCAACTATTATATATATATGTTTTCCCTCTTCACAACAAGTATGTTCATTTTGGAAGCATTATAGGTTTGTTTCTACACTTATTCAGAACCATCATGATCCTCTTGCTCACTATTGATCAGAGAAATGCAAATTTAAAAAACTCTGAGGTATCACCTCACACCTATCAGAGTGGCAAATATCAGAAAAAAAGGAATATATTGGATGTTGGAGGGGATATGGGAAAACTGGGACGCTAATCCAGTGTTGGTGGAGTTGTGAAAAGATCCAACCATTCTGGAGAGCAATTTGGAACTATGACAAAGGGCTATAATCCTGTGTATACCCTTTTGATCCAGCAACACCATTGCTAGGTTTATATCCCAAAGACATCCCCAAAAGAGAAAAAGACCTATTTGTACAAAAATATTTATAGCAGCTCTTTTTGTGGTGGCTAAGCATTGGAAATCAAAGGAATGCTCATCAATTGGGGAATGGCTAAATAAACTGTGGCATATGATGGTGATGGAATATTATTGTACTATAAGAAATGACAAGCAGGATGATTTCAGAAAGGATTAGAAAGACTTGTATGAACTGATGTATAGTAAAGTGAGCAGAACCAAGAGAACATTGTGCACAGAGATAGCAATATTGTTTGGTGAAGAATTGTAAATGACTTAACTATTCTCAGAAATACAATGATCCAAGACAATTCCAATCATACTATCTACCTCCAAAGAAAGAACTGCTATTAACTGAACACAGACTGAAGCATGCTATTTTCACTTTCTTTCATTTTTTCTTTTATTTAAGTTTTCTTATACAAAATTACTAATATGGTCATGTTTTACATAATTGTACATGTAGAACCTATATCTGATTGTTTACTGCCTCAGGGAGGAGAGAGGGGAAGAAGGGAAGGAGCGAGAAAATTTGGAATTTAAAACTTTAAATAAAAATGTTTATTATTGAAAAAAATAAAACCATCATGTTCATCTGCACTATGATTTTGGTGTTCATACAGTGATTACATCAAATTCTGACTTCTTCCGACCTTAAGCACAATATATTCTTGAAGTTTTTCAATCTGTCATCAAATTGTTTTCAAACTGCCACAGGTGTTTGACATTTACTAGCAGGCCTATCTTCAAAGGATGATCAGATGCAGTTGCCAATTCTCAATTGCATTCTGTACATTGCATTCTGTACAGAGCAGCTTCCTCATTCCATTCCATTACCCTGTAATCCTACCTCATCAGTTGTATAATGATATAATCAAGATATTATGAATGTTTGAGTTCTTTCAGCACAAATATCTAGCAGTTTGAAAGCCATGATTGCTGGGCATGCACATCATAAGCTGTCTTAAAGCCATCACAGACCATTACAAGTGTTCTACAGGAGGAAAAAAATACAAAACAAAACCCTTGTATTTCCTCTCATTATTAAGGTTGTTTTACAATTTAAGCTTATTCTCTCTATATGGTACTATTCTTCTCTTTGGCAGATTTTCAATGAGCTTGTTGGCAACATTTTCTGTGAAAATGTAGCCTGTGTGCCAGCAATAGAAGAGCAGAAAGTCACATCTGAAGAGATTCTTTCTTTACAAAGGTTCATTTTTATATAAGCATTGTTTAAAAAACAAATAAAGGGGACAGCTAGGTGGTTCAGTGGCTAAAGCACCAGCCCTGGATTCAGGAGGACCTGAGTTCAAATCCAGCCTCAGGCACTTGACACTTAGTAGCAGTGTGACCCTGGGCAAGTCACTTAACCCTCATTGCCCTGCCCACCCCCCCAAAAAAAAGAAATAAATAAAATAAAATAAAATAAAGAAGTAATATATGCAATTGAGCTTTAAGTATATGTCATTTAATATAGTACTTGTCATTAACCAGTAGAAAAGCAAATATTTTATATTATAACTAGTTTGTCATTTTCATTGATTATTTAGGTGGCTAAAAATTTTAAAATGAATTTCCATCTCTTAGCAAGAGAGCTTGTAAAATTTTCTTCTCCCTTTCCATCATGTATTTGTGTGAGCAAGCATTTTCACTTTATTCTTGTTTTAAATCAAAATACAGAAAGAAATTTGATTTAATGAAATTAGATTTAATTATGTGGTTGTCAAGTATTGAGCCAAATATTGCAAATCTTCGTACAAATAAAAAAAAGTACAACATTGAAATTAAGCTTGTGGGGGCAGCTAGGTGGCGCAGTGGTAAAGCACCGGCCCTGGACTCAGGAGGACCTGAGTTCAAATCCAGCCTCAGACACTTGACACTTACTAGCTGTGTGACCCTGGGCAAGTCACTTAACCCCCATTGCCCCCACAAAAAAAAAAAAGAGTGGTGCATTAGTGGGATAGGTTAGGCTCACAAAACACAGCAGTAAATGAATATAGCAATCTCCTGTTTGATAAGCCCAAAGACTCCAGCTTCTGGGATAAGAATTCACTATTTGACAAAAACTGCTGGGAGAACTAGAAAATAGTAAGGCAGAAACTAGGCAAAGACCAGCATCTTATACCACACATCAAAGTAAAGTCAAAATGGGTACAAGATCTAGACATAAAGGGTGATACCATAGGCAAATTAGAAAAGGAAGGAATAATTTACTTGTCAGATCTATGGAAAGGGGAAGAATTTATGACCAAAGATGGGATAGAGAACATTACAAAATGCAGCATGGATAATTTTGACTACATTAAATTAAAAAGGTTTTGCACAAGCAAAACCAATGCAAACAAGATTAGAAGGAAAAGGGGCAGCTAGGTGGCACAGTGGATAGAGCACCGGCTCTGGAGTCAGGAGGGCCTAAGTTCAAATCCAGCCTCAGACACGTAACGCTTACTAGCTGTGTGACCCTAGGCAACTCACTTAACTCCAATTGCCTCACCAAAAAAGAAAAAGAAAAAAAAGATTAGAGGGAAAGCAGAAAGATTGGAAACAATTTTTACAGACAGTGTTTCTAGGGGGCAGCTAGGTGGCGCAGTGGATAAAGCACTGGCCCTGGATTCAGGAGTACCTGAGTTCAAATCCAACCTCAGACACTTGACACTTACTAGCTGTGTGACCCTGGGCAAGTCACTTAACCCCAATTGCCTCACCAAAAAAAAAAAAAAGTAAAAAGACAGTGTTTCTGATAAAGGCTTCATATCTAAAATATATAGAGAGAACTGAATCAAATATATAAAAATATAAATTATTCCCCAATTGAGAAATGGTCAAAGGATATGACCAAGCAGTTTTCAGATGACAAAATTAAAGCTACCTACAGCCATATGAAAAAATGTTCTTGATCACTACTGATTAGAGAAATGCAAATTAAAACTACTCTGAGGTACCACCTCACATCTATCAAATTGGCTGATATGATTAAAAAGGGAAATGATAAATGTTGGAGAAGATGTGGGAAAATTGGAACACAATGTACTGTTGGTGGAGTTGTGAGAGAAATTTGGAGTTGTAAGAGAAATCATTCTGGAGAGAAATTTGGAACATGCCCAAAAGGCTATAAAACTGCATACCCTTTGATCAAGCAATACCACTCCTAGGTCTATATCCCAAAGAGATGATAAAAAAGGGAAAAGGATCTGCATGTACAAAAATATTAATAGTGGCTCTTTTTGTGGTAGCAAAGAATTGGAAATTGAGGGGATGTCTATCAGTTGGGGAATGGCTGAACAAGTTGTGGTATATGAATGTAATGGAATACTATTGTGCTGTAAGAAATGATAAGCAGATGGATTTCAGAAAAACTTTGCAAAGACTTACATGAATTGATGCTGAGTGAAATGAGCAGAACCAAGAGAACATCGTACACAGTTTCAAAAATATTGTGTGATGGCCAACAGTGATAGATTTAACTCTTCTCAGCAATGCAATGATCCAAGACAGTGCCAAAAGACTTATGGTGGAAAATATTCTCCACATTCAGAAAAAGAACTGTGGAGTCTGAATGCAGATTAAAGCAGACTATTTTCACTTTTGTTGTTGCTTTTTTTGTTATTCTTGTTTATTCTTTCTTGCATTTTTTCCCTTTTGTTCTGATCCTTCTCTTATAACATGACTAATATGGAAATGTTTAGCATGATTGTAATGTATAACCTATATCAAATTGCTTGTTGTCCTCGGGAAGGGAGTGGGAAAAGCGGGTAGGAGAAAAACCTGGAACTCAAATAAATCTTTACATGTAATTGGAAAAAAAATTTTAATAAATTTTAAAATAAATAAATAAAATTCTTATAAAATGTCCTACATAAAATACCCACAATTCTTTTATAAGTGGAGTTCTATAATTTTATACTTAATAGTTTTCATAATTCTGAGGTAGAATAACATTTTATATCTTATAATTAAAATTGCATAATAGACATTTTATTTCAGAACTTCTGGAGGCAAAAATTACCATTGTAGTTATTGCAAGTGTAATAGGGTTTGCTTTGCTCATGTTCAGAAAACCTAACATGGGGGGCACTCACCTGGAAGAAAGCAGGGACCTATTTCTGAAAGACACGCTGTATTCCCCTACCACGTAGGTGGGAATAACCTCTTTCTATTGTCTGTGCAGTTGGAACAAGTTCCATCTCTAAGATGACTGGACTGGGACAGTCTCTTTCCAGCTGCCTACGAGGAGTATACAGGGCCTGTTCACCCACAGCACGAGTACCATGGACTAAACTGGGAAAAGGGAAGGACCAACTTCCTTCCCCACTTTTTTTTTTAAGCCCTGTGAACCTGAGAAACAGGTTCAGAGTTTTGTTCTGTTTTGTTTGTCCTTTTCTGCTCTAGGTACAAGCAGTGGAGCCCCTGGACCAAGAGCTTAAGCCTTGGTGATCTTGGAGGCAGAATTCTAGGCCAGATAGATGTTGTTGTTCCCTGATGTTGTTCCTGAGAAACTGGGGTGTCTGGGAATTGAGCCTAATGAAGGCTTTGGACTTGGAACTTGATGGGAACTACATAGGAAGGGAGTTAAGCTGTGAACATAACCCTCCTCTCCTCCCTAGATATGGAGGTGATGTGAGGGGTGGGTTAAGTCTCCTGCATTGGAGGGGGTAATGTTTGTATGTTTGTTCTTGTTATATTTTCCCCCAGGGCAATGAGGGTTAAGTGACTTACCCAGGGTCACACAGCTAGTAAGTGTCAAGTGTCTGAGGCCAGATTTGAACTCAGGTCCTCCTGAATCTAGGGCCGGTGCTTATCCACTGTGCCATCTAGCTGCCCCCCAGATTGGCTTTTACAAAGGATTTTTTTTACTTCAAAAATATAACAAGATAGGGCAGCTAGATGGCACAGTGGATAAGCACCGGCCCTGGATTCAGGAGGACCTGAGTTAAAATCTGGCCTCAGACACTTGACACTAACTAGCTGTGTGACCCTGGGCAAGTCACTTAACCCTCATTGCCCAGCCCCCCCCCCCAAAAAAAAGCCAATCTGGGGGGGGGCAGCTAGGTGGCGCAGTGGATAAAGCACCAGCCTTGGATTCAGGAGGACCTGAGTTCAAATCTGGCCTCAGACACTTGACGCTTACTAGCTGTGTGACCTTGGGCAAGTCACTTAACCCTCATTGCCCCACCAAAAAAAAATTAATTAAAAAAAAAAGCCAATCCGACTGTCAAGTGGTTACATGGTCATGGAGTTCAGAGGAGCCCCTAAAACTAGGGGAACGTCATTGGTGGGGCCTCGAGTCAGTGGTAAAGAGACTGGTACTGGAAATCCCTGGGGAGAAGGGCAAAATGAAACACATGCGGCCTTCAGGCCAGGGTGGCCACTGTTACTGTTCATAAGGACTTAGTGAGCAAATCTGAAAGAGTATTATAAGTACTATATTAAATTACCTTGGGGATTCACAACACTTTTTTTGTTGTTGAAAGAGGTTCTTGGAACAAAAAAATTGGGAACCACTGACCTAGAGCAATGTCTAGTACATAGCAGGTGCTTTCAAAAATGCTTAATTGATTGACTTTCTGCAGTTTTATTTCATATTACTCCCACATACACTACTCTTCATTGTGGCTTCCTATCTCAGCACCTTTGCTCAGGCCATTTCCTATGCCTAGGATGCCCTCTTCCTCCCTCCCTACTCCCTCCACCTCCTTTAAAACAGAACTCAAAGGCCATCTCCTCCAGGAAGCCTGCCCTGATCATGCTGTGGGTCACTTCCTCAGGATTCCTAAAGCACTCAGTGTTGTTATGGCTTTTGCGTTGGTGTCTTAGCTTCCTTCTATACTGACGGCTTTTGAAGGGCAGGAATGTGTCTTATCTCAACTTTGTATCTTGCCACTCATCACCCACTTTGGCAGTTGTTGAGTCATTTCAGTCCCGTCCTACTCTACGTGACCCCATTGTGGGTTTTCTTGGTAGAGATACTGGAGTGGTTTGCCATTTCCTTCTCTAGCTCGTTTGACAGATGGGGAAACCGAGGCAAACAGGGTTAAGTGACTTGTTCAGGGTCACATAGCTAGTAAGTATCTGAGGCCAGATTTGAACTCAGGTCTTTCTGTCACCATGTCCGGCCCTCTGTATTGTACCACCTAGCTGCCCCTACTTTGGCAGTAGGTGGGGATTAAATATTTAAAAGCTAAAGATCCAGCTTCATCTATTTCTGGCCATTGTTCCTGGTTCTGCCTTCACTGATCAAGCAGATCGAGTCTGATTCATAGTAGCCCTTCATGCATTTATAGACCAGCTCCGTGTCTCCTGCCCTTTAGTCTCCTTTTCTCAGGGTTCAACGTGCCCAATTCAGAGGACCTTAGAGATCATCTAGTGCAGTGCCCTATTTTACAGATGATGAAACTGAGGCCCCCTAGAGATAAAGAGACTTGCCCAAGGATCACTCAACTAAGTGGCAAAAAATTCAAAGCCAGCCCCTCTAACTTCCAACCCAGAACTATTCTTCCTCACCAGTGAAAGTGTGACTTCTTCAGTGGGACCTAAGGCAAATTGACTCTCTGAGGCTCAGATTCCTGAAAAATCATCAGGTCTTTATTAAGTACCTGCTATATTCCAGGCAATGTGCTAAGCCCTGGAGCACCTTACTCACAAGGATATTAGGGAAAAAGCTTTATAGACGTTGGAGCTATAATAACAGCTCACATATAATAATCTAATGATTGATCAATTCACAGCAAGAAATTGGGGACTTCACCTGATGGGGAAGGGGGTGGTATTTGAATTTGTAAGATGTACTAGAGCTGGAATGCCAACTGAAGCTTGGCTTCCTGTCTCTTCCTCCTTCCCTTAACCTACTTCTTCCCAGGGTTTCTGGCTCCTTTTAGAGGATTATCAGTTTCTCTTACACAGTTTAAAAAGAAGCCGGGAAAGGCCATTGTGTAATACCAAAAAAAAAAAAAAAATCATTCCTAATGGTGGATTTTCAGACTAAGGGAATTTTTTGAGGACAGGGAATCCTTAGAGGGTCCCTGAAAACACATTACATAGGCTATTGTCTGAGAAACCACCAATAAGTGAGTGGACCCATGCCTCTGCCCAACCCCCATCTCCTTCCTCCTCCCCAGGGTATCTGAACTTGGTGTGAACAGAAACCACAGATCTGTGGGAGGCAGGTGGAGGGATAGTAGAAGGGGAAAACCCCTCCTTTTGTCTTAAAGTTTCAGATTGAATTACAAACATGAAAAGTAACCCCACAAGTAGGTGTTGGGGAAGACCAAGAGGTCTCCATTTTTTAGTTCATGGAAATCCCTTAGTGTCTTCTCTACATCAGGGCTTCTTAAACTTTTCACACTTGAGACCCCTTTTTGCACAAGAAATTTTTACAGGACCCCCAGGTATACAGGTATATAAAACTGGTATACACAACCTTTTACCATTGCCAAATTTTTTTCTACCCCCCCATTCAGTTACATGACCCCATATAGGGTCTTGACCCACAGTTTAAGAACCTTTGCTCTAATCTTACTCCCTAATCTTACTCCCACCTATTCCTCACTCCCCATAGGCATTCTGCCCTACAAAGGTGCTTGGTTAAAAAAAAAAAAATGGGATGCTGCCTTCAATCTATTATTCAGTCAATCAGCAAATATTAAGCGCCTACTACGTGCCAGGTGAGTCACTAGAGGGTACAAGTCCAAAGAAGGAAATAAAGAGCCTACATTCAAGTGCCCTAATGAGAGGCATCTCTGGAGGCTTTGGATCTGGTATCCTTGGGGCCTGGCTCCAGAGGGAAGAGGCCAAAAAACTACAAGAGTCACAGACAGGTGAGCTAAGAGGGGACTGTCCTTTTCAGGGAGGAGTGCTAAGAAGAAGAGGGGGAAGTGACCTGAGAAGCAGATGCTGGGTCAGACTGTGAGCTCCAAGAAGGCAGGAAGCAGGCCGCAGGGTTCTCTCTGCAAGTCCTCTAGCACCTGCCAGGAGAACCTATACCCACAGCAACCCACACACACCCACAAACCACACACAAGGGGCAGAAACTCAGTGACATTTGTTGAGTGAAAGCCAACAGGCCTGAATGAATGGTTCTTTATTTGTCAATAGTATGCTATATCTGGAGGGGAAGACAAGGACAGTGTCATTCAGGGTCTCCTGTACTTTGCCTCTTAGACTTGTGGGTTAAGATAGAAAAGCCCAGTAGAGTCAGCCAGCCTTTTTTTTTTTTTTTAAACTCACGGAGGTCTTAGTTCTTGTTTTTACTTGCTGCTGCCTCCTGAAATACTCTGATTCCTCTTTCTTCTCATTCCTCTGAGTCAGGGGGAAGTCCTGGCAATCCAGGAATTAGTTAAAGGAGAGAGAGGTTTCAGCTCACCCAAGAGAAGCATTTTCTAACCAGCAGAGTTCCTAACCATAGCACAGTTTATCACAGTGGGATCTAGCTGGCTGTGGGGTTAGAGAGGGCATGTTTGGAGGGTGGACTAGGTGACCCCTGAGCCTCTTTTCAGCTTTCACACTCTACAGTTGTCTAAAACGAGGACACACTATCAGGCATGTTTGGACCCGTGGGCAGGGCAAAGAATAGGTGGATTGATTAGTCATTCCAGACTCCAGACGATGGGGTTGGGTAGGGAGAGGGAAGGATCACTGGATAATAGACTGACTTGGAAGAGTCCTGAGAGGTCCTGGATGAGGCTTCTAGACCAACCCCTTCATTTTTACAGATGAGGAAACTGAGTCACAGAGTGTTTAAGTGATTTGCCCAAGGTCACACAGGTGGAAAGTGTTAGACACAAAGCCTAGGATTCCATGTATCAGACCAGACTGACTCTTGAATGAGAAGCATTCAATCAAGCATTCAACAAGCATTTATCGGGGTAGCTAGGTGGCGCAGTGGATAGAGCACCGGCCCTGGAGTCAGGAGTACCTGAGTTCAAATCCGGCCTCAGACACTTAATACTTACTAGCTGTGTGACCCTGGGCAAGCCACTTAACCCCAATTGCCTCACTAAAAAACAAAAAACAAACAAGCATTTATCAAGCATGTCCTCTGTGCTGGGCCCTGGACATACAAAGATAATAAATGAAACAACCCCTCTTGACAAGTGTAGACTTCTCGAAGTGAGTGTTAAGTTACTTACACTTAAATGGGACTTGTCATTTGTTGGGAACAAAGACAGGATGCCTCTGAAATGGGGGGAGTAAGACAAGAGGAGAAAATGCTCATGTTCATGTTCCAACATAGATTCTCAGGAAACTGACTCATGACGGGGAGGTATCCTGGAAGAAGCTAGCAGGAATCCTCTGAACATCCTCAAGCTTGTTCTTCCCTCCCTGGTGGAAAACAAAACCTTCCACGGAACTGTTCCTTCCAAGGAAACGCCCTAGTCTCTGATTATCTGAGGCCAACGCTCAGGCCAAGAGCAGATCTCCTGATCCAACTAAACAAAAGTCTCTTGTCCTAGCAATAATCCCTAGGTGCTCTCCTGGGCAGGGCAGTCAGAAAGCCCTATCTGTCAGAGGGGGGAGGAATGTTAGGACAGGGAGTATTAGAAAACAGAAGTGGTGCTCGCTTCGGCAGCACATATACTAAAATTGGAACGATACAGAGAAGATTTGCATGGTCCCTGCGCAAGGATGACACGCAAATTCGTGAAGCGTTCCATATTTTTGGGGCAGCTGGGTGGCACAGTGGATAGAGCACCAGTCCTGGAGTCAGGAGTACCTGAGTTCAAATCCGGCCTCAGACACTTAACACTTACTAGCTGTGTGACCCTGGGCAAGTCACTTAACCCCAATTGCCTCATAAAAAAAAAGAAAGAAAAAAGAAAACAGAAGTGGGGCAGCTGGGTGATGCAGTGGATAGAGCACCAGCCCTGGATTCAGGAGGACCTGAGTTCAAATCCGGCCTCAGACACTTAACACTTACTAGCTGTGTGACCCTGGGCAACTCCCTTAACCCCAATTGCTTCACCAAAAAAAAAAAATAAAAAAAAAATAAAACAGAAGGTTAGGGCTGGGAGGGCCCTTAGAACACAGAATGTCAGAGCTGTGAAGGCCCTTAGGACACAGGATGGCAGAGCTGGGAGGGCTCTTGGAACACTGGATGACAGGGCTGGGTGGGCCCTTAGACTATAAAATTTCAGAGATGGGCCTTAGGGGTATAGCCATCTCCTGCTTCAGCTCTGGTCATCATTTTCATCTCTCCATCCAAGCCTAGGACCTTCAGGGCATTTTCAAGCCATTTTTGCCTCCATCCCTTTTCTGATTCCCCTTTATATGTTGTTTCCCCATTAGAATGTAAATTTCTTGGGGACACTCAGGAAGCACTTAATGTATGTTTGATCTGTTTATCTGTCTTGTCTATCTACCCATTGATCCCTCTATACAAGGCATCTCATCTATCTACCTTTCTTTCTTTCTATCTTTCTATTTATCTACCTATCTTTCTTTCTGTCTGTCTGTCTATCTATCTATCTATCTATCTGGTGTCTGCTGCTTAGATATGTATGTCAACATGGAACATCTAAATTCAATTTGAGGGAGGCATGAATATATATTATAATATATATTCATTATAATATGTTAAGGCTAAAATTCTAGCTATATTGTCTAAAATATCTAATGAGTGGTCACCAATAAATTATAAGCTTTAGCAAGAGTTAGACTTTTAAGCATTTATTAAGGAGAATAAGAATTCGGTAAAGAGAGAGAGAAAGGCCTACATTCATCTATCTATTAAAGGGAGAGCACATTTCTAGCTCCCTTCTCCGCTGGAGTCCTCAGGAAAGAGCCTCAATCAGAGCGCCAGGCTCCCCCTTCTTCCTCCCACAAGCAAACGTCACTTCCTGACGCCAAAGAAAAGACTCATGGTCTTGCCCTCAGAGACTTTCACCTCATGGCGGAGCTTTTCTACAGTAAGTCTCCAGCAGGTGGCGTCATTCCAATCGTTACACATATAATATATAATATACATATATTCATACATATCTGTCATTTTGCCTACCCCTCTCCAAGGAAACATTAATTCCTGGTTACTCTGTTCTTCTCTTAGAGAGAGGATTCAGGACAAGAAGTATATCTCTCAGCCTCATCCCCTCTGCCCCTCATACTGCTGATTTAGAAGCATGGGATTTTTTTAGATTCATTTTATTTTCCTGATTGATTTCCCTTAGAGGGAGAAGGGGCGACCCTGAGTATATTCTCCCCACCAAATGCTAGTACACAAAAAAGACTTGTTGTTCAGTTATGTCTGACTCTTTGTGGCCCCATTTGGGGGGTTCTTGGTAAAGATCCTGGAGTGGTTTACTATTTCCTTCTCCAGCTCATTTTACAGTTGAGGAAACTGAGACTAACAGGATTAAGTGACTTACTCAGAGTCACACAGCTAATAAATGTGTGAGGCTGGATTTGAACTCAGGTCTTCCTGTCTCCATGTCCGGCCCTCTATGCATTGTACCACCTAGCTGACCTCACAAAAGACACCACATGACAAATAGTGAACAAATCTATTTATCCAAAATGATAGCAAACAGAAATCAAAGAAGTTACATAGATTAGAATATACCAGAAAATACACCACGTGAATGAGCTCTTTCACAGGGAGATCTCCCTGATCTCACCCAAGGAGAAATTCTCCAGTGTCTCTGGGGAAGCTGGAAATAGGGACATGATGAGGTACCAGCTCCTCTACATGTCTGCCACTTCCCAAAGTCTTTTTTCAATTTCCACAGGTCTCTCTCTCTCCCTACGGAAGGCACAGAACCATGTGTGTTCCTGGAAACAGGATGAAGAGTGTTTTTCTCTCCCCCAGCTCTTGGACCTCATGCATTCAGGCCTGGAATCATCATTCTCTCCACTAAGAACCTTGTACTTGAAGCCTGGGATATATAGCTTAGCACAGACAATGTCAGAGACACTCTAGGGGCAGCTAGATGGCACAGTGGATAAAGCACCGGCCCTGGATTCAGGAGGACCTGAGTTCAAATCTGGTCTCAGACAGAGAGAGAGAGATGTCCTGTTTTCCAGAGCTAAGGCCCAGCAAGCAAGTTGTGCCCTGAGTTTGGCATTAACAACAATCTTTGCACACACCCTCTGAATGGACTCAGCCACAGAATAATCCCAGAATTGTTTCACCGCAGCATCAGGTGGTCTCTGGGCTCAGACAAGCACTTGCAGGACCCGTGTTCTGCTAGGAGGTGCTACTATGAATCAAACTCGTATCATTATTGCTGTTGCCCCCTCATTGTTAGGGATATAGCCACTAGTATAAATATTGAGATATATGTCCACATGAAAGTGGGTCTCCTATTAGAGGGGCCCCCGGAACATGTGTCTAGTTCTCCTCCTCCAACGGAATAAAGACAGCTTTCTGCTTATGACCATGGCGATCTCTTTGGTTTTATTTGGTTTTACTTGCTAGTGTGAACTGTGCTTTGGACAACCTGTGTGAGCTGTCTGGGACTTTTAAGCATTAATAGCAATCGCAGAGCTGCGGGGGCTCTTGGGTCATTTGTTCTCAGGTCGACAGTGGGATCTCAGAACACAGAACACAAGGAGATGAGGGACGTGCGAGCTCTCCAGACTTCTTTCTCCACCATGTCTTCCCTCTTCCCTCCTCTTCTGGCTTCCATTTCCTCGTCATCTTCAGCCATTAGAATGCAAGCCCCTGGAGGTCAGGGACTGCCTTTCTGTGGTCTTCTATTTGCATCCTAGCCCTCAGCATGGTGCCTGGCACACAGTAAAGCACTTGGAAAAGGCTTCTTAACCACTGAACTGGAAGGGACCTTAAAGGTCATCTAGTCCATGATCCTCATTTTATTGTTTGCTTTTTTTTTTTTAGTGAGGCAATTGGGGTTAAGTGACTTGCCCAGGGTCACACAGCTAGTAAGTGTTAAGTGTCTGAGGTCGGATTTGAACTCAGGTACTCCTGAATCCAGGGCCAGTGCTTTATCCACTGCGCCACCTAGCTGCCCCAGTGCTCCTCATTTTAAAGAAATGGAAACTGAGACTGAGAGACATGACTGACTCAAAGACAGGAAGCCAGATTGTGGCAGAACCAGGACCAGAGTTCTGCTCTCCAGGCTCAGTCCCAGGTACTCTCCACGGCCCCTCAGCTCCCTTTTTCAATGGTCTGAGTCACCCTTCTAGTCCTCACACTCTAATGCCTCGGAGAGGGACAGATGGTTAGGACAGCTGGGGCAGTGAAGAAGATCTTTGGTTATTGTTTGTGCTGCAAAAACCTGTGGCTCCTGCCAACTGATGTCAACTCACACATTTCTGTAGACTCATATGGTGAGATAAGGGCTGGACGTGTGATTTCATTGGTATAGGGAAGTCCCATGGGAGGAAGCCCCTTCTCCCTGGACACAGAGGGACCATCCCTGGGGCTTATAGTCCTGGAGAGTTGTCTGGACACACTCAGAAGTTGTGACTTGCCCAAGGTCACACAGCCACTAGAGAGGTTGGAGGTGGGACTTGAACCCAGGTCTTCTTGGCTTTGAGATTGACACTCCATCTTTTATAGCCAGGTGGTGCAGTGGGTAGAATGCTAGACTGAGAGACAGGACAGTGGTACTTATCAGCTTTGTGACCCAGGACAAGTCACTTTGCTTCTCAATCTCAGTTTCCTCATCTGTGAAATGGGGACTACAATAGCACCTATCTCACAGAGACTCAGGTAAGAAAACATATATCCAGCCTCAGACACTTAACACTTACTAGCTGTGTGACCCTGGGCAAGTCACTTAACCCCAATTGCCTCACTAAAAAAAAAAAAAAAAAAGAAAACATATAAAATGCCTTGCAAGCTTTAATTCACTATATAAATGTTAGCTATTGTTCTTAATCTTGGAGTAGGAAGCTGCAGCATGTGCACTGGCCACACTCCAATCCACTGTCTGGGCAGACAGACTAAGCCAGGCTGAGGGTTACCTACAGGCTTCATACCTGGTGGTGAGGTAGGGGGATGTCTATCCCAAACACATGAAGACTTTCCCCTGGTGGAATGGGCTGATGAGAACGATTTGTCCCAGTGGCCACGAAGGTGGCGGAAGCAGGCTGCGGAGTGCTTAAAGCTGGGCCAGACATCGAAGATGCCAAGTTCATCCACCAAGCTCACCCACTGCGTCCTGGGCCATGCTACTCATCCTGACTGGGATGGGCCCTTCCACATCTAGCCTCACTTTCAATCCCTACAACAACAGGCATATTAATCTCCTTTGACAGATGGGGAAACGGAGGCCCAGAGAGGGAAAGTGACTTTTTTTTCTTCACAGGCACATAACTTTCTGAATCTGGGCTTCAGTGACTTAGAAAGTGCCCGTGGGGTGGTGGGGGTGGGGGGAGGGCAGCTAGGTGGCACAATGAATAAAGCACCGGCCCTGGATTCAGGAGTACCTGAGTTCAAATCCAGACTTGACACTTACTAGCTGTGTGACCCTGGGCAAGTCACTTAACCCTCATTACCCTGCCAAAAAAAAAAAAAGTTCCCATGCTAGAAGGAGAGCCCAAAGCTCTCCACGTCCTTCAGTCTCTGTCTCTACCTCGGGTTATCTGTGTGGCTAGTTTAGCAAATGATTTCATTTCAACACTCTGGGTCTCAGAAGCATGCCTGCAAACATCTGTTCCTTCCTACATTGGCATGACGCTTTCTCCATCCCAAGGCACTTCAGGAGCTCAAAAATAGGGGTGGTTATTTGGGGCCCTCCATCAACTCTCTGTAGACCCTTCACTGGGTGCTTTTCCCCCAGAAATAACAACAGAAACAGAATTTTATTGTATGGAGGACAAAGAGGGGAGTAGGAGGGAGAAGTACAGCTAGGAGCCACAGATGAAGCGCTGGACCTGGAGTTCAAATCCAGCCTCAGACACTTTTCAGCTGTGTGACCGTGGGTAAGTCGCCTGACCCTGTTTGCCTCAGTTTCCTGAGCTGGAGAAGGAAATGGCAAACTCTAGTATCTTTGCCAAGAAAACCCCAAATGGGGTCATGAAGAGTCGGACATGACTGGAATGACTGAACAACAAAAGGAGGGAGAAGGAAGAGGAGGAAAAGGAAAGGGGAATATTGGTGGGGAGAGGAGTCCTGCATCTCCATATACCTTCTTGCTTATGAACTCTCCCCACCCCCAGAACAATGAGAGTCATCGACCTGGGCTCTGGTCTTGAGTCTTCCACTAATTCCCAGTCTGTGACCTTGGGCCAGTCACTTATCCACTCAGGGCAGGGATCCCTGATGCCCCACAGCTCTGGTGCTCCCTGGTCCGAGGCCCCTCCCAGCTCTGCTTCCAACTCTGACATTCTCCGTCCTAAGGGCCTAGTCAGCTTTGACATTTTGTGGTTATCCCATTGTGAAGTAGAGGACTAGGGCCAAGGCTCCGGGGCCACATAGCTCTCACACAGGGATAGAACCCAGGACCTCCAGTCTCTAGGCTGAGCATCTTGGACTGCGGCTCTCCCTTGCTCCTTAGCTCTTGCTGGCTCTCCACTGCCAGCTTTTGCCACAAGGAGGTGCCCCCTTTTTGCCTGGGGCGTCCATCACTTCACCTTGAGACCTTTGTCTCAGACATACCAGGGGGTGGGCACTGGCTGCCTCCAAAGTCCTCCATTATGACGTGAGTGCCTTCAGGGCAGGAACTGCTTTTACTTTCCTTTGAAAACAGCGCTTAGCACATGGTAAGCCTCTAATTGGGGGCCGCTAGGTGGCGCCATAGTGCACAGAGCGCTGGGCTTGGAGTCAGGAGACTCATCAGTCAGTGTCTTCAGACATTTACTAGCTGGGTGCACGTGGCCAAGTCACTTCACCCTGTTTGCCTCAGTTTCCTCATCTGTAAAAGGAGCTGGAGAAGGAAATGGCCAACCACACCAGCATCTCTGCCAAGAAAACCCCAAATAGGGTCACGAAGAGTCAGACATGACTGGAGAATGACCGAACAACACATCTAATAAATGCTTGTTGACTGACTGACTCACTTCCAGCTTTAAACCTTGAGACTCATTGGCCATGTGACCATGGACAAGTCATTTCTTAAGGTGCAGGTCTGCCCATCTCATCTCCCTACTCAATATACTTCAGTGGCTCCTTGGTACTCCCCTCTGCCTCCTGGCTTCTGTGGTCTCCTGTAGGTCTCAGCCAGAATCTCACCTCCTACACCTGGAAGCCTTTCCCAGGCTCTCGTAATTCTAGCCTTCTTTCTGCAGTTTATTTCCAATCCATCCAGGCTATAGCTTGTTTGTGCCTAATTATTTGCCTGTCTCCCCAATTAGTTTGTGAGCCCCTTGGGAGCACAGACTGTCTTTTACCTTTCTTTGTCTCCCCAGCTCTCAGCATAGCTTCAGATCCACAGTAGGCATTTAATAAATGTTTATTGACTGACCAACTGACTACTCAGTAAACTCCAGAGGCTCCTTATGGCCCCTAGGATCAAATACAAGCTTGTCTGTTTGGCTTTTAAAGCTCTTCCCCATCTGTCCCCAGCCTGTCTTTCCATCACGATTATACATGTTTTTAAACCATTAAAAATGAAACTGGGGGCAGCTAGGTGGCGCAGTGGATAGAGCACCAGCCCTGGATTCAGGAGGACCTGAGTTCAAATTCGACCTCAGACACTTAACACTCACTAGCTGTGTGACCCTGGGCAAGTCACTTAACCCCAATTGCCTCCCCCCCCTCAAATGAAACTGATTAACATTGGGGATACACTGTACAGGAGCACCTCTGCCTGCACCCTAGTTACAGTCACACTGGTCTCCCAGCAGTTATTTCTCATACACAACCCTCCTCCTTCTCTCATCTCTGGGCTCTTCAGTTGGCTGTGACCTGTACCAGGAACCCTTTCCCTCCTAAACTCTGCTTCTTAAGAGGAGCTCTGGGGGGCAGCTAGGTGGCACAGTGGATAGAGCACCGGCCCTGGAGTCAGGAGGACCTGAGTTCAAATTTGGCCTCAGACACTTGACACTAGTTGTGTGACCCTGGGCAAGTCACTTAACCCTCATTGTCCAACCAAAAAAAAAAGAGGAACTCTGCTCAAATAGTCCCTTCTATGTGAAGTCATTTTTAGAGTCCTCCCTTCTCTCTAAACTTCCCAAGTCTTTATTTTGTATATAACTTGTTTGTTTACACGAGGTCTCCTCTGATGGAATGGAAGCTTCTTCAAGCCACTTGGACTGTCTTATTTTTGTCTTTTCATCTTCAATGTTGGCATACAGGAGGCATTTGATAAATGCTTGTTGATTGATTGATTTAACATCTGTCACTGCCCTGGCAGTTTCCTCATCTGTAAAAAAGGGAATAATAATAATAATACTTATCCTACCCACCTCACAAGTTTGTCGTGAAGAGCTCTAGAAGTGATTATTGTGAGCAGAGCCATAACCAGGGTGGGACATCTGGGATTACATCCTAGAACAGGAACATTTACTGCCCTTTATCAGTATACCTGCTTACCAAAAATAATGAGTTAAGTAGGAAGCTACTTTATCTTTCTTCCTCCCTTCTACAAGTGAGTTCCTCCCTACCCATAGGTTCAAATCCCTACCTTTCCACTGCCATGAGGGATTGTTTTACACTAGAGGCTGTTAGCATAGCTATTTAAAAATTTATGATTGACTATATATGTTTGTTTCTTTGGTTTTTTTTGTGGGGTAATGGGGGTTAAGTGACTTGCCCAGGGTCACACAGCTAATGTCAAGTATCTGAGGCCAGATTTGAACTCAGTCCTCCTGAATCCAGGGCCAGTGCTTTATCCACTGCGCTACCTAGCTGCCTCCTGACTATATATGTTTGTAATGGGTAAAAAAGAAATAATTAAATTTTATTTTGATTTTCAGGTCTGTATTCTCTTCCTTCTACTTCCCTCCTACCCACTGAGAAAGCAAAGGAAAAAAAAAAATAAACTCCCATTATAAACATGTATAGTCAAGCAAAACAAATTCCCACATTGACCATGTCCAAAAAACCCCATATACACACACACACACACACACACACACACACACACACATCAATCTGTACTCTGAGTCTTTTACTTCTCTGTCTGAAGGTAAGCAGCAGGTTTTATCATGTTTAGTTGTTGTTCAGTCGTGTCCAACTCGTCACGACTCCATTTGGGGTGTTCTTGGCAGAGATACTGGAGTCGTTTGCCATTTCCTTTGACAACTCATTTTACAGTTGAGGAAACTGAAGCAAACAGGGTGAAGTGATTTGCTCAGGATCACACAACTATTAAGTGTCTGAGTCAGGATTTGAACTTAGGCAGTTCCTGACTCCAGGCCTAGCACTCTATGCACTATGGCGCCACCTAGCGGCACCATACATCATAGGTCCTCTGGAACTCTGGTTGATCATTGTGTTGATTAGAGTGCCTTTCAAAACACTGTTGCTGTTTTATAAATCACTCTCCTTGTTCTGCTCACTTCACTTTGTATCAGCACCTATACGTCTCTCCAGGTTCCTCTAAAACCATCCCCTTTATTACTTCTTCCAGCACAAGTGTTCCGCCACATTCGTGTTTTAACTTTTCAAACCATTATTCGGTGATGTGCACTCCTTCAATTTCCAGTTCTTTGCCACCATGAAAACTAATGCGATAAATATTTTTGTACACATGTGTGATTTCTCTCTTCCTTTGATCTCTTGGGGGTATAGATATAGTAGCAGTAGCAGTGGGTCAAAGGGTATGCATGATTTAATTGTTTTTTGGGGGTGTAATTCCAAATTGCTTTCCAGAATGGTTGGACCAGTTCACAACCCTACCAACAATGTATTAGTGTACCTGCTTTTCCCATAGCTCCTCCAGCATTTGTCATTGACCTTTTTTGTCAACTTTGCCAATTTCGTGGGGAAGAGGTGGTACCTTAACCTTAGAGTGCTTTTAATTTGCATTTCTCTAATTACTAATGATTTAGAGCATTTAAAAAATATGACTTTTGGTTACTTGGATTTCTTCCTCTGAAAACTACTGATTCATAGTTTGACACCCCTCCCCCCCAAAAGCACAGACATCCTATTTTAAGAAATTTTAAAAGAAAATTAGGGGGCAGCTAGATGGTGCAGTGGATAAAGCATGGGCTCTGGATTCAGGAGGACCTGAGTTCAAATCTTGGCTCACACACATGACACTTACTAGCAGTGTGACCCTGGGCAAGTCACTTAACCCTCATTGCCCTGCAAAACACACACACACACACCAAAAACTAACAGATAGGTAGAGGATAGATAGATAGATAGATAGATAGATAGATAGATAGATAGATAGATAGATAGATAGATAGATAGATAGATAGATAGATAGATGAATGATAAAAAAACTACCGGGGCAGCTAGGTGACGCAGTGGATAGAGCACCGGCCCTGGAATCAGGAGTACCTGAGTTCAAATCCGGCCTCAGACACTTAACACTTACTAGCTGTGTGACCCTGGGCAAGTCACTTAACCCCAATTGCCTCACTAAAAACAAAAAAAACAAAAAAACTACCTAGATATCTTAAAACCGGAGGGCACTGGAAATAGAATTCTCTGGTCTCCTCTTGAAATAACCCCTAAAATGAAAACTCCCAGGAACATTATAGCCAAACTCTAGGGCTTCCAGGTCAAAGAAAAAAAATACTGCAAACAGCCAGAAAGTGTTAAGGGCTAAAATTCTAGCTAAACTGTCTAAAATATCTAATGAATGGTCACCAATAAATTATAAGCTTTAGCAAGAGTTAGACTTTTAAGCATTTATTAAGGAGAATAAGAATTTGATAAAGAGAGAGAGAAAGGCCTAGATTCCTATCTATTAAAGAGAGAGCGCATTTCTAGCTCCCTTCTCCGCTGGAATCCTCAGGAAAGAGCCAGACAGAGCCCCAGTCCCTTCCCTCTTCCTCCCACAAGCAAACATCACTTCCTGACGCCAAAGAAAAGACTCCTGGTCTTGCCCTCAAAGACCTTCACTTCATGGGCGGAACTCTTCTACAGTAAGTCTCCAGCAGGGGGCGTCATTCCGATCGTTACAAAAGAAAGAATTCAAGTGCTGAGGAACCAGTCAAGCTCACACAAGATTTGCCTCCCTTTGCATTCTCAAGATCAAGACATAACTACTGTCAGACCTTGTCTCATTAGGCTCCCTCTATGATTTCCTAATGATAATAGAAACAATAGGGGGTACATACCATCTCCCCATATTTGAATGTAAGCAGTTTATTCCTATTTAGTCCCTAATGATTATTTGGTCATGTTTATCTTATTATGTTTCTCTTAATTCCTGCGTTTGAATTCTAAAGTTTCTATTTAGCTCTGACCTTTTCATCAGGGATGCTTGGAAGTCCTCTATTTCATTAAAAACCCATCTTTTCCCCCTGAAGGATGATCCTCAGTTTTGCTGGGTAAGTTATTTGCTGGGTAAGTACACCTAGATCCCTCAGCTTCTAGAATACTGTATTCCAGGCTCTCTACATCAAACTTTAAAGTTTGAAAAGCACCCTGGAGAGTGTGTACTATTGTTATCCCCATTTTACAGTTAAGATAACTGAGATAGAGAGAGGTTAAGGGATTTGTCCAGGGTCATACAACCAGTGTCTGTGGCAGAATTTTAACTCAAGTCTTCCTGACTTCGAGTCCAATACTCTTTATCGATTGTGCCTTCTTTTTCTCTTCCCCTTTTCACCCAATGGGGAGAGGGAAGGAGAGAGGGAGGAAAAACAAATACTTGCCAAATGAAAGATCATTTTTACAAAAAACACCAACATAGAGCCCCTGCTCCTTTGGGTTCCACACCTCAGGCTTATTTCTAAAGGCATTACTGGTGCAGAGAATTCAAAACCTAAGGACATTCGTCAGGGGAATGAAGCTGTTTGGCCAGCATAGAAAAGGAACTTATTTGTGGAGTCATAGGAGGATGAGCCAGAGAGAGATTCTCTCAACTCAGAAATAAGTTTATTAGAAAGTTTACAGACAGATGAACCCTGAGTAACAAGCCAAGGAACAAATTAAAAAAAAAAAAAAACGAAGACCAAAACAAAGCCCTAACTCTTGCTCTCTCCTTCTGTGAGCCCAACATAGACTCAAAATTCTGTTTGGCTCTAGGGAGTTCTGTCCAGTGGTGAATCTCAAGTCATTCAAAAAGTGCTTTCAGATCCCTGGTACTCCTACTCTGGCAGGTGGCAGGGTGGGGCAGGTGGAGGGAGGGCTTAAGCCTGCATTTTAATTGTTCAGTTGGGATAAAACCAGCCATAAGCCACCTGCCCAGGCTGCTTCTGGCTCCACTGGCCACAGAAAGCAGCTCCATAACCTTTCTTGAAGCTAGGCCCAAGAGGATCCTGGGGAAAGAATCCCTTTATTGCAAGGCCGAGGGACTGAAGTGAAGACAGGCGGCTGGAAGCCCTTAGCCTCTGGAGAGGGAATCCGGAGAAGGTGTCCATGGAGCAGACCCTCAAATCTCAGAAGCACCAAAGACAGACATCCTCCACTCCATCTCCCTCCCCTCCCATCCAGTCTGACAAGTCCAAGGCCCGGAAATGGAGCCTGCCCGAGCCCTTCCCCAGGGACGGAGGGTCCCTTCGTCTTGCTCTGTGGCCCTCCTTTGTCTGTGGTTAATGTTGCTCCTTCCCAACAAACAGATCTTGGAAAACAAAATAACTGATCACCACCCGCACCCCGGCTTTTTGACTTTTTTTAAAAAAAGGAGTTTGTACAGTGATTGATTCCAGTCAGGAAAGTCCCTGCCAAAAATGGTCCGTGCTGTGGGAGCAGGAAGGCACTTGGCAATGCTTCCTCCCCCATCCTCCAGGGGAGCCCATCCAAGCCGGCAGCTTGCCCGGAGCTCCCACCTGGCTGGGTCCCAGTTCCCTGCCCAGGCAGGTTACGTGCGGATTTCCTCAGGGAAATGTGCAGAGTCTACGGTGACGGTGCAGCCCCAAAACCTTCACAGCGTGGTGGAGGGCAGCTTCTTCACCCGCCGCTGGGCCAGGACAGAAGTCTCGATAGGCTTCAGCTGGGGGGTGGGCTTGGAACTGCTCAGTGCCGAGTAGGTGGCTGCCATGGCACCCTGAAAGGGAGAAGACACACCAAGCAATTAATAAGCAACTATCAAGCACCTACTGTATGCCAGGCACTGGGGATGCAGTGATAGAAATGAAACAGTGCCTGCCCTCGAGGGAGTCAGGAAGACCCGAGTTCAAATCTGTGCTCACACACTTACTAACTGTGTGACCCTGGGTCACTTAACCCTGTTTGCCTCAGTATTCTCAATTGTAAAATGGGAATAATAACAGCACCTGGCTCCCAGGGTCGTGGGGACCAAATAAAATACTATTTGTAAAGCACTTGGCATGGAGTGGGTGCTTAATAAATCCTTCCTTCCTTCCTTTTTCATCTAATATTTGCATTCCCATTTCTACCCTTAGATGAGGCACTCCCCAAGGGCAGGGAGCACCGGTCCCCTTCAATGGGGAGCCCCTCAAAGATGGAGGTGGTAACTAATCTTCCACTTCTCCTGTATCCTGCCCACTGTCTGGTGTAGGAGATAGTGTCAGCCTATCCTGCCTCTGACTCAGACTGGGCATGTGACCCTGGGGAAGTCACTTATACTTTCAGTGCCCGAGGCAGTTCTTTCAGACTTCACTCACCTGTATAATTGATATCATATTGCTTGCCTTCTCAAGGGGTGGGGAAGAGAATTTGGAATTCCAAATTTTAAAAAATGAATATTAAAAATTTTAAAATTATAATTGGGAAATAGTTAACAAAATTTAAAAAAATGCACATTCCTAAAAGACTTCAGTTACAGAGAAAATGCCAAATTGTTTTCACTGGGGGATTTCCCCCGGAAGGCTGGAGAGCTGGCCTGCTTGGTGGAAGGTATTTCCATGCTAGGAGCTCCCCATGTTGACAATCACGTGTGAGAACACAGCACTGTTTGCTGCCATGTAGTCCAGGGACACCGTGGGGAAGCATGGGAAAATGGGTGGCAGCAGAAGCTAATTTTCCTGCACTGGTGACATCACAGGTCCAGCTGTGATCCTCACCCACAACACCTGTGCCTGTGTACAGAGCAGGGAGCAGGGGTGATGTGGGTCCTGTTCCTGCCCCTTGACCTCCCAGGTGTCCAGGGTCGGGGGAGGAGGAGATGGGCACAGGAGCACCTGGGAGGGCAGCCTCACCTTCACTAGCTGCACGTCCTGGTGGGTCAGCTGACTCTGGGGAAGCTTGTCCTTCTGCGTGACCCACGGGTGCTGGAGAACCTGCTTGGCAGTCAGGCGCCGGTGGGGGTCCACGTGGAGCATCTTGGACACCAGGTCCTGGAGGGGACAGAGGGAGAAAGAGCTAGTGTGAGCAGGGAACACGCAGGGCCCTCACCCAGGGGTATACCTAGGAATAGCCCCAAGGGAGTCGGGGACAGGGACTAAGGGCTCCTGGGGGCATGACTGGGAATGACTTGGAAACTACCCCCCCTCCATGGGGCAGCTGCTGCCCCACAGCCACAATCTCAGTAAGGTGGCACTAGAAGGAAGAGAGGGGACAGAGATGGGAGTCTGAATTGTCACTGTGATGGCAGAAATACGGTGGCAGGGGCATGCTTTTCTATTCCTGAAAAGACTGCTGCTTGTGGAGACCACCCTCCATCTACTCAGAATGAATCAAGGGCCCTGTTTTGCCTTTCTTTACATCTCCAGGGCCTGGCACCATACCTCGCACCTAGGAGTGCCCAACACTCCCTGTGCCCTCTCTACTCCATGGTGAATTTGGCTTTGGGCCCCACAGCCTTACTTTGGCAGTTTCTGAAATTGTGTCCCAGTTTCCACCGCTGAGAGAGAATTTTCCTCCACCGATTCGGGTCAGGATCTCTTCTGGGGTATCACTGGGCCCATTTGCAAAGGGAGTGCATCTATGGGGAAGAGGGGGGAGTCAATGCAATTCTCATCATATTGTCTCTTGTTTCTGTCCTGAGACCTCTGAGGTCCGGGTAGAAAAGGCCCTTGTACACTGAGAACCGGGCCTGCTGGCAAGATCTGGCTGATGGACTTGGTGCCAAGAGGCCCAAGTGGACCTGAGCTATAGCTCAAGGGGAGGGGGGAAGAAAGGGTGGGGCAGAGCACAAGAATGTCCTGAGAAGGGCGAGGGGAGAGCTTTGGACACCAGCTAGGGGAAGAGTCTTTCCCTAGGTACTGGGGTGGGGAGGGGAAATGGGGGCAGCAGATATGTTCCCCTTGAGAAGGCAAATAGTAAGATATTGATTATACTTGTAAAGTCATGGGCAGATTAGCCTGAAAGAACTGC
Organism: Dromiciops gliroides; assembly: GCF_019393635.1. Taxonomy (NCBI): domain Eukaryota; kingdom Metazoa; phylum Chordata; class Mammalia; order Microbiotheria; family Microbiotheriidae; genus Dromiciops; species Dromiciops gliroides. The sequence goes on from NC_057863.1 coordinate 606,037,550, forward strand.
CTCAGGAATTGAGAGCGTAAGTGACTTACCCAGGGTCACAAGGCCAGTCTGTGTCAGAGGCAGGGGCACAGGGGCAGCTGTCTTAAGAATAATCTCATGAGGGGCAGCTAGGTGGCACAGTGTATAAAGCACTGGCCCTGGATTCAGGAGGACCTGAGTTCAAAGCTGGCCTCAGACACTTGACACTTACTAGCTGTGTGACCCTGGGCAAGTCATTTAACCCTCATTGCGCTGGAAGAAGAAGAAGAAGAAGAAGAAGAAGAAGAAGAAGAAGAAGAAGAAGAAGAAGAAGAAGAAGAAGAAGAAGAAGAAGAAGAAGAAGAAGAAGAAGAAGAAGAAGAAGAAGAAGAAGAAGAAGAAGAAGAAGAAGAAGAAGAATCTCATGAGAGGGAGTGAAGGGACAGGTTTTCGAGGATAGAAGGACCTGTCTTCCCTTCCTTGCAACCATTTTGTATATATTGTGTCCCAGTGTGCATGCGCATGCACGCGTGAGCACACACACACACTGTCCCAAAAGCCTTAGTGTAGTTTTAAGACATTAAAACTTAATATGTATATGTAATATTAATATATATGGTCTTAAACTATTAAAGATTAATATCTAAGCTTTTAAAACTTAAAACCGCACTAAGATGACTTTTGGGGCATCATGTGTGTGTGTGTGTGTGTGTGTGTGTGTGTGTGTGTGTGTGTGTGTGGTGTATACATACAAACATACACGTACACACACAGACACCAATATGTGCCTCCTGTAAGAACATAAGCTCCTTGGGGGCAGGTTTTGTTTTTCCTTTGCCTTTGTATCCTAAGCACTTAGCACAGTGCCTGGCACAGAGCAGGGGCTTCATAAATGATTGATTGATGAAGACTTAGGCTCCCAAAGTACAGGTATAAATGGATTTTTCCTTAGATTGATAAGAAGCATTTTCCTAAAACCATCAGCAAGCATTATTCGTAATGGGAATAAACTAGAAGCCTTCCCGGGAAGATGAGGTGTGAAACAAGGATGCCCACTGTCACCAATATTATTCAATATTGCATTGGAAATCCGAGCAATAGTAATAAGAGAAGAAAAAGAAACAGAAGGAATCAGAATGGGCTGTGAGGTTAATAAAATGATCTCTTTTTGCAGACGATATGATATGCTTGGAAAATCCTAAAGATGCAACTAAAACATTAGATGAAACAATGAATAATTTTAGCAAAGTAGCAGGATTTAAAGTAAACCACATAAATGATCAGCATTCCTACATATCACCAACAAAACCCTTCAAAAAGAGATAGTAAGAGAGACCCCATTTAAAATAGCTGTACACAGTATAAAATAACCTGGAAGCACAAACCCAGGAACTATAGGAACAAAATTATTAAAACAACAATAACAACAACAACAACCTTTTCATACAAATAAAATCAGATCTGAATAATTGGAGAAATAGTAATTTCATGTAATCATGGATAGGCATGACCTACCCTATATATAATAAACATAATAGATATAATAAAAATGACAATATTATTTAAATTAATGTATGTATTCAATGCCATCCCAATGAAATTACCAAAAATTATTGCACTGAGTTAGAAAAAATAATAAAATTAATTTGGAAGAACAAAAGATCAAGAATATCAAAAGAACTAATGAAAAAATATAAAGGAAGGAATTTTAGCACTACCAGATCTTAAACTTTATTATAAGGCAGTAATTATCAAAACAATCTAGTATTGGCTAAGAAATAGAAAGGTAGATCAGTGGAACTGAGTAGATATGTAATATATAGCAGTAAATGACTACAGTAACCTTGTGTTTGACAAGTGTAAAGATTTAAGTTTTGGGAATAAGAAATCATTTCTTGGTAAAACCTGTTGGGAAAAGTGGGCATAGGCCAATATTTTACACAATTTACCTAGATAAGGTCAAAATGGATACATGATCTAGAATTAAAAGGAGATATTACAGGAAAATTACAAGAACAGGGAACATATCTATCAGACTTATGGACAGGTGAACAAAGTGTGAATAAACAACAGATGGAGAGCATTGTTATGTGTAAAATGGATAATTTCAATTACATTAAATTTAAAAGGTTTCATACAAATAAAACCAATGTAGCCCCCATCATAAGGAAAGCAGAAAATTGGGGAAAATTTTTTATAGACAGGTTTTCAGATAAAGGTCTCCTATCTCAAATATATAAAGAACTTTGTCAAATCTATAAGAATACGAGTTATTGGGGCAGCTAGATGGCGCAGTGGATAGAGCACTGGCCTTGGAGTCAGGAGTACCTGAGTTCAAATCTGGCCTCAGACACTTAACACTTAATTAGCTGTGTGACCCTCGGCAAGTCATTTAACTCCAATTGCCTCACTAAAAAAAAAAATACAAGTTATTTCCTAATTGATAAATGATCAAAGGATATGAACAGGCAATTTTCTGATGAAGAAATCAAAACAATTTATGGTCACAAGAAAAAATGCTCTAAACCATTATTGAATAGAGGAATGCAAATTAAAACAACCTTGAGATATCACTTTATACCTATCAGATTGGCTAAAATGGGAGTGACAAATGTTGGAGCTGATATGAAAAAATTGGGACACCAATTCACTGTTGGCAGAACTATGAACTGATCTATTGTGGAGAGCAATCTGGAATTATGCCCAAAGAAGTATTAAACTGTCTATGTACCTTTTGACCCATAAATACCTCTATTAGGCCTGTTTCCCAAGATGATTAGGGAAAAGGAAAATGCTACATTCCCCGCCCCTGCTCTTTCTCTCTCCTCTAAAATATTTATAGCAGCTCTCTTTGTGGTGGCAAAGAACTGGAAAGCAAGAGGATGCTCATCAATTGGGGAATGACTAAACAAGTTGTGATAGATGATTGTAATGGAATATTACCGTGCTGTAAGAAATGATGAGCTGGTTCATTTTAGAAAAACACGGAAAGACTTACATGAAATAATGAAGAGTGAAATGAGCAGAACCAAGAGAACACTGTATATAGTAACAGCAATTTTTTTTTTAGCAATTTTGTTTTAAGAACAATTTTGAAAAACTAAGTCATTTTGATTGTTGTAAATACCCAAATTAGTTACAAAGGACTTATGAATATGTTCTCATCCTCCTGAGAGAGAACTGAAAAATAGAAATATATGTAGAATAATTTTTCATGTATATGCATATTTGTGTTTAATTGTAGCCATCTCTAGGGTTGGGGGCGGGGGAGGGAGGGAGGGAAAATATATAAAAAGGCCACAGCAGAGAATAAAAGAAAATATAGAAGGAAGCATAGAAAGTAGACTAGCTTTGAAAATAACAAGCACTACTTAAATAGTTTTCTCAACAAATGTAAACAGTGTGAAATGTAAATTCATGCTTTTATAGTAAATCCTCTTTTTAGGTTATGCTGTGTTCTTTTTTTGTTTTTATGTATTTAAGTTCAAAATGAATTTTTTTTTGGGGGGGTGAGGCAATTGGGGTTAAGTGACTTGCCCAGGGTCACACAGCTAGCAAGTGTCAAGTGTCTGAGGCTGGATTTGAACTCGTCCTCCTGAATCCAGAGCCGGTGCCTTATCCACTGTGCCACCTAGCTGCCCCCAAAATGAATTTTTTAAAAAAGGCAGGCTATCTATAACTTGGAGGACTGGGCTGAAGCAGCAAATTTTCCCCCGAGGGCTAAGATAAGAGCAGGTCCAGAGTAAGAGGAGTGGATATGAAGGGCAGGCCAAGGTCAGCAATTAGGAAAGAGGAAGCCCAGAATGACAGGCTGAATGCCCAGCAGATCATGCCAGGATTAAGTTAAAAAAAACTTTGCAACTTGTGATGGTCAGAGACTTTTTTTTTTTTTGCATTTTTTTTATTTTATATTTTTTCTTTTTTTTTCACTCTTAGAATAGAATTTTATTTTCCAAAATATATGTAAAAACAAATTTTAACATCAATTTTTAAAAAACAATTGTTCCAACTTATCTTCCTCCTCTATTCCCACCCCCACCCTCTAGAACTCAAGCATTTCAAAATAAATTATACATGAGTAGTCATGGAAAACATTCCCACATTAGCTAGGTTGTGAGAAAAAAAACAGTCAAAAAACTCCCAAAACTTCAGACTGTGGAATTGTCAAAGAGAAAAAACATTTTTTTTTAAAAATGTGTTTCCAGGGGCAGCTAGGTGGTGCAGCGGACAGCACCGGCCCTGGAACCAGGAGCACCTGAGCCCAAATCCGGCCCCACACACCCAACACCCACCAGCCACATGACCCCGGGCAAGCCACCCAACCCCAATTGCCTCACCAAAAAAGAAAAAAAAAAAAGAAAAGAAAAAAAAATGTGTTTCCATCTATTTCAGATACTATCACTTCTTTCTCTGTAGATGGGTTACCATTTTCATAGTCTTTCAGGGTTATATTGGACCATTGCCTTGCTGAAAATAACCACATGCTTCCCAGCAGATCATTTTACACTATTGCTGTTATTTCGTATACAGTGCATTTCACTCTGCTTCAGTTCATGTAGGTCTTTCCAGGTTTTTCTAATAGTATCCTGTTCATCATACCCTAAATAATGTACCTTAAACTTGACAAAGAATTTTCTTCGTATTAGCCCAGCAATGTCATCATAACTATTTCCCTCCATCCTATTCCCTTCCCATGATATTTACTCTATTTTCCATCTTCTTTTAAACTATTCCTACTCAAAAGTATTTTACTTCTGACTGTCCCCTCCCCTACTCTGCACTCCCTTTTTTTTCACCCTTCCTTCCTTATCCTCTTCCCCTCATACTTTCCTGTAAGGTTAAATAGATTACTCCTCCCAACTGGGTGTGAATGTTATTCCCTCCATGAGCCAACTCTGATGAGTTTAAGGTCTTTGAGCTAATTCTATGTTCCAAATTTTCTTCCTCCCTCTCTCCTCAACCCTCCCTATGAAATCAAGCAATTCAATATTTCATACTTGTGCCGTTATGCAGAACGTCTTCACCTTCCTTGAAAGTATTTTGCTTTTTACTACTCTCTCCCAGAATCTGCCCTTCCCTCCTTCCCCTCCGCCCCCTCAGGGCAAAATATATTACTATACCCACTTGAGTATGTATGTTAGTCCTTCTTTGAGTCAATTCTGATGATATTAAGGTTCAATCACTCCCCAATTCCTTCCCCCTCTTCCCCTCCCCTCCATAAGCTTTTTTCTTGTTTCCTTCATATGAACAACCTCTCCCCAGACCATCTCTCCCCTTCCCCCTCCCCCAGTCTATTTCTTCTACACCTCAACCCTATTTTAAGGATGTCATTATGGGTTAGTTAGGTGGCACAGTGGACAATGCACCAGCCCTGGACCCAGGAGGCCCCAAGCCCAAATCCGGCCCCATACATATGACACCCCACAAATAACAAAACATAACTTCCCTTCGTATTCAGTTCAGACCTGTGTCCTCTGTATTATCTTCCCATATAGGAATGTTAACAGTTTGATCTTTTAATATCCCTCATGAAGTCTTTTTCCTGTTTATCTTTTTATGCTTCTCCGGGGTGTTGTATTTGAAGGTCAAATTTTCTATTCAGTTCAGGTCTTTTCATAACAAATGCCTGAAAGTCTTCTTTCTCCTTGAAGTTCCATGTTTGCCTCTGAAAGATGATGCTTAGTTTTGCTGGGTACGTGATTTTTGGCTGTAGTCCCAGTTCCTTTGCCCTCTGGAATATCATATTCCATGCCCTCCGGTCCTTTAATGTAGAAGCTGCTAGATCTTGCTTTATTCTTATTGGAGCTCCACAGTATTTAAATTCCTTTTTTCTAGCTGCTTGCAATATTTTCTCCTTGACCTGGGAGTTCTGGAATTTGGCTATAATATTCCTGGAGGTTTTCCTTTTGGGATCTCTTTCAGGAGGTGATCGGTGGATTCTTTCAATTTCTATTTTAGCTTCTGCTTCTAGAATATCAGGGCAATTTTCCCTCACAATCTCTTGGAGGATGGTGTCTAAACTCTTGTTTTGGTCATGGTTTTCAGGTAGTCCAATGATTTTCAAATTATCTCTCCTAGATTTATTTTCTAGGTCAGCTGTTTTTCCAAGGAGATATTTCACATTGCCCTCTATTTTTTCATTCAATTGGATTTGCTTTACTGTGTCTTGGTTTCTCATAAGCTCACTAGTTTCCATTTGTTCAATCCTAATTCTTAGGCAATTATTTTCATCAGACAGTTTTTTAATCTCCTTTTCCATTTGGCTTTTCAAACTGTTGACTTTTTTCTCATGACTCTCCTGCATTGCTCCCATTTCTCTTTCCATTCCTTCCTCTCTTTCTCTACATCTTCGTTCTATCTCTCCTACTTTCTCTTCAAAGTCCCTTTTGAGAGCTTCCATGGCCTGAGACCAGTTCATATTTTTCTTGGAAGCTTTGGATGTTGGAGCTTTGACCCTATTATTTTCTTCTTCTTCTGAGGATGTATTGTGGTCTACCTTTTCCCCAAAGAAGTTTTCGATGGTCTTCTGCTTTCTCTGCCTACTCATCCTGGCTTACTGTTTTCTTGGCTTTTTACTCCTTAAAGTGTAGTGCTGCTTCCCGGACACACCGTTTGTGCTACAGCGTGGCCCAGGGGGTGATTGGGCTTCTTCTCAGCCTGCCTGGCTTGTGAGTAATCACAGCTGCTTTCTCTTTGACCCGGAAACAGAAGTCTGATTGAACTCTGATTCTCTATGGTCGGAAGCTTGGCGTGCTTTTACCCCTCCCCCACTGGGCCACTACCACTCGATTCAGCCCACTGGTTCAGACCCAGGGCGCTTTGCCCCAACTCCAGTAGATACTGCCTCCACTTCACCCCGGCCTACCTCTGAACCCCCTCACCAGTCCGTGATCGGAGCCTCAGAAGCTGTTGGTGCTGAAGACTCTGACATGTGCTGGAAGCAGTGTCCCTGGCTGGGTCCGGACCGCGCGCTGAGCTGTTCAGCCTGATCAGTAGGTGATCAGAATTGCCCTTTTTTGTGGAGAAACAGTCTCACTCTGTTCTTATGTGCATTAGGCTGTTCTGGGTTTTGATTTTTACCGCATTATTTGGGCGTGAATGGACGGGTTTATCTGGAGCTTGTGGGAGTCACAGCCTCTCCTCCGCCATCTTGGCTCCGCCCCCAGTCAGAGACTTTTAGAGCCAAAAGGGAACTTTGGAGGTATCTGGTCATTTTACAGATGAAGGAAATGAAGCTGGGAGATGGGAGGCGGCTTGCCCAAGTGCTAAGTGCCAGAGCTGAGAGCTGAACCCAGTTCCCCTGATGCCAAATCCAGGGGTCCTCCCTCCTCTCTTGGACCATTTCAATAGTCTAATAGATTATCCCATCTCCATCCTCTGGCCCCTCTAATCCCCCCTACCTGTTGCTGGCCACATAAGGTTTCTTATTTGTGGCCTAGCTATTCTCACAACTTTGTAAAGATAACAGCTAACATTTTAACAAATATATTTTTACATATAAGCGTGTATATGTGTGTGTGTGTCTGTATGTATGACAGCTAGATGGCTCAGTGAACAGAGCACTGAGTCTCAGGAAGACCCGTGTTCAAATCTGGCCTCAGACACTTACTGGCTGTGTGACCCTGGGCAAGTCACCTATTTGCCTTAATCCACTGGAGAAGGCAATGGCAAACCACACCAGTATCTTTGCCAAGAAAACCCCATAGACAGAATGGTCCACAGGGTTACAAAGAGTCAGACACTACTGAACACACAGACATAGACACACATACATACAATGCATTATATATACATACATACTATATCTATACACATACACACACTATATATAGATATGCACACAACAGATATATTCACCTATATATACATACTCTATATACACAGCACATATATACATATTCACACACTATATACATGTGTACACACACATATACTGACAGACAATATGTGCTCTAAGGTTTCTAGAGTATGTTAAGCCAACTATCTGTTTTGTTTTGTTTTGTTTTGTTTGCAAGGCAATGAGGGTTAAGTGACTTGCCCAGGGTCACACAGCTAGTAAGTGTCAAGTGGCTGAGGTCAGATTTGAACTCAGGTCCTCCTGAATCCAGGGCTGTACCACCTAGCCAACTATCTCTTTTGGAAGCTTTCAGATGGGGCTTTTGAGTTCACAAAGAGCTTCCTATCAAACTCACTGGGTTGTTGCAAGGATTTCTATGCCCATTTTAGTGATGAGGAAACTGAAGCCCAGAAAGATGAAGTGACTCGCCCCAGGGTCCCATCAGTTGTAAAAGGCCGAGAGGGAACTTAACCCCTGCCCTTCTGGCTTCTAATATGGGGCGCTGTCCACTGCACCACCTCTCCAGTGATCAAAGAACCTGCCCCTATTCATCATGCACATTTCCCCGGCAGTACATAAACACTCAAAAGGTTTGCGCACCATCTGTGGGGAGCAGGAGGGGAGGAGATTCTAAGACCTCAGCCCCATGGGGGCTCAGTTGGAGGGAATCCAGGAGAGAACCCCTCCCCTGGGTGGGACAGGCCACTTACCCAGCCAGCATGGTATAGAGAAGGACACCCAGACTCCAGATGTCGCAGCCTTCATCATAACCCTGGCGCCTCAGGACCTGGGCGAGAAGGGCGATATTCACAAATGATTACGGTGTGTGAAGCAGTTTATGTGCATTTCATTTGCTTCTCACTCCAGCCCTGGGAGGCAGTGAGAGGAGGCCTGGGACTGGGGAGAAGGATGCCATACCCCATGGCACCATGCTTGCCTCCAGCTGATGTGGGGCTCCAGCCTCCGGGCGTTCAGTGACAACTGCTCCAGGGCATGGTGAGGGAGGAAGGATTCCCTCCTCAGGAGATGCCAGGTAAAAGCAGGTACACCAGCCTGCCTTTTCCTGGGTTCAATTCACAGCATCATAGATTTAGAGCCAGAAAGGACCTGAGTAGCCACAAAGCCCAACCCCATCATTCCACAGATGAGGAACTTGAGCCAAGAGTCAAAATGACTTGCCCAAGGCCACACAGTTAGTCAGTGTCTGAGACAGAACTTGAACCCAGGTCACAGGATCACAGACTTAGAGCTGGAAGGAAACCTTAGAAGCCTTCTAGCCTAGCCCCCTCATTTTACAGATGGGAAAACCGAGTTCAATTCCATGCAGTTGAACAAGCATTCATTAAGTGCTCTGTAAGGTGCCGCTCTATCAGGGCAAACACTGACATAGAAGACTGAGTCCAGCTGACTCACCAGGTTCCCTGAGCTGGCTTAATAAAAATATCTGTATTGGGCAGCTAGGTGGCGCAGTGGATAAAGCACCAGCCCTGGATTCAGGAGGACCTGAGTTCAAATCCGACCTTAGACACTTGACATTTACTAGCTGTGTGACCCTGGGTAAGTCACTAAACCCTCATTGCCCTGCCTCCCCGCCAAATCCATGTGAAAGAAGTAAAGAGAAGGTGCAAAGTCTATATCAAGTCATAGCCATTTGCTAGCCAGAGAACAAGACTTCCAGAGGACACCATGGAAGGGACACGGGAGGGAGTGCTCAAGGGAAGCTCCTTGTGCCTTTAAATTAAACAGATGCTGCTGCTTCTCCCTTGCCACCCACCCTCAAAGTAGATGGGGAGAGGCCAGGCTGGGTCTCAGCCCCAGGCCCCAGGCCCTACCCTCCTTGGGGGTAATGCCAGGGCAGGAGGGCAAGGGGACACGGCTTACCTCTGGGGCTACGAAGTTGGCGGTGTAGCAGGGGGTCATGAGGAGTCCGTTCTCTGCTCGAAGTTGCTTGGCAAAGCCGAAGTCACAGATTCGGATGCTCTCAGGGTTCCCAGACTCGTCCACGTAAAGGATGTTGCTAGGTTTCAGGTCCCTGTGCACTACCTGGGAGACAAACAAGGACCTCAAGGTCAGCCCCTGAGTAAGTGGGGTAGGCAAAAGGGACAAAGGATCCTGGGACCAGCAGGAACCCCCAGGGGTCTGGGAATGGGAAAGTCCAGATGTTGGGATGGCAGCAATCAAGCAATCAACAAGCATTTACTAAGCACCTACTTTGTGCTGGATAGGGAGAATACAATGTAGGTGAGCTAATGAAGAGGTACAGGGAAATCCGTCCTGGGGTCAGAGGCTAAAGGGAACCCCTCAGCACCAGTGGTGTTAAGAGTAGAGTGGGAGTGGAGAGGAGAATGAATCCTGGGCTTTGGAGGGGAGAAGGGGAGAAGACAGACCCAACCTGGCAGAGGGAGAACAGTACCTGGCACTTAGCGGGGTCAGCTGCAGGAGGAGGGGAGGAGGGAAGTGGGAGATGACCCTAGGAGGGTGGTCAGCCACTGGAAGGCAGACCAAGGGGGCAGGGGAAGAGTGCCAGAAGGGCAGCTGCTGGTAGCAAGATAAGGACAAAGGCGCCTCCTTGGTCTTTTTATTTTATTTATTTATTTTAAAAAATTTTTTTATTTTTGCAGGGCAATGAGGGTTAAGTGACTTGCTATAAATATTTTTGTTTACGTGAACCCTTTTCCTCTTTCTTTGATCACTTTGGGGGATAGACCCAATAGCCGTATCACTGAGTCAAAAGGTTTCTTTGATCATCAATAGCTGTATCACTGAGTCAAAAGGTGCATATTTACACAGTTTAATAGCTTTGGGGGCCCATCTTTTTGGTTTTCCCTCCTGTGCCCTTCAGCTTCTCCTTCTACTCTATTACTTAACAGATATTTACTTGACACCTGGTTGGTGTGCTAGGTTCCACAAAGGGGAGACACAGGTGTAAGAAACAGTCTTTGCCCTCAGTGAACTCACAGGTGCATGAATGGGGAAATTGTGTGGTGCAGACAGTGTGTGGGATGGGAGGCCTCAGACACACCCTTTCTTTTCCCTCTCCCTGGCCCTGCCCATGGCTCCCTGGGGCCCTCCAGACCAAAGGGATTTTTGAGGCCTGAGCTAGCTTTAAATTCTTTCAGGTTGTATTCATTTCTATGGCCCTTGTAAAGGAAACTTCCCATTGATTGCCTCCCCTCCCTCCACGCCCCTGCAGGGCCTCCTCTATAATAAACTACAATCCAAGAGCCAGCAGGAGGCATGGCCAGGGCTCAACACTGTTCTTGGCACCTAGGAGGCCCTTAATAAATGTTTATTGACCAACTAACCAGTCGAGCAATGAGCATTTATTAAGCATCTACTGCATGCCAGTCACTATTATAGTCACAAGGGATAATAACAACAATAATAGCTAGCATTTATATGGTGCATTAAGCTTTACAAAGTGCTTTACAAATACCGTATCATTTTTTTCCTAGGAGATAGGTTCTATTCTTCTCATTTTGTGGATGGGGAAACCAAGGTAGACAGAAGTTAAATGACTTATTTAGGGTCACATAGCTTGGATTTGAACCTAGGCCCTCTAATGTATCCACCTAGCTGCCCCCTAAGAGAAAAGTGGAGAAGCAGCCAGGTAGCCCAGTGGATAGAGCACTGGCCCTGGAGTCAGGAAGGCCTGAATTCAAATCCAGCCTCAGACACTTGACACTAGCTGTGCGACCCTGGGCAAGTCACTTAACCCTAATTGCCTCAAAAAAAAAAGAGAGAGAGAGAAAAGTGGAAACAGTCCTTTTCCTCTAGCAGCATACATTCTATCCCATTAAAAGACCAAGGAGGAGACAGCTAGGTGGCCCAGTGGATAAAGCACTGGCCCTGGATTCAGGAGGACCTGAGTTCAAATCCAGTCTCAGACACTTGACACTTAATAGCTGTGTGACCCTGGGCAAGTCACTTAACCCCAATTGCCTCACTAAAAAAAAAAAAAATTATAGCAGCTGTTTTTATGGTAGCAGAGAACTGGAAACTGAGGGGATGCCCATTGATTGGGGGATGGTTCGAATACTGTTGTGCTGGAATGATAATGGGGATGGTTTCAGAAAAACCTGGGAAGACTTGTAGGAACTGATGCAAAGTGAAATGAGCAGAACTATTTATACAGTAACAGCAATGTTGCAAAGATACTCAACTGCAGGGGGCAGCTAGGTGGAGCAGTGGATAAAGCACTGGCCCTGGATTCAGGAGGACCTGAGTTCAAATCTGGCCTCAGACGTTTGACACTTGCTAGCTGTGTGACCCTGGGCAAGTCACTTAATCCCCATTGCCCCACAAAAAAAAAAAAAAAGATACTCAACTGCAGAAGACTTAGTAACTGTGATTAACACAATGACCAACTACAATTCCAAAGAACTCATGATGAAACAGAGCTGATAGTATTAGAGTACAGACTGAAGCATGTTTTCTTCTATTTTTTCTTTTTCTTATTTTCCTTTTTTTTTTTTTTGAGAAAGTGATGTGGCTAAGGCAGAAATTTGTTTTACATGGTTATATGTATTTGTAATGGGTTTTATTTTTCTTACCTTCTCAATGGATGGAGGAGAGAGCGGGGGAGAGAATTTTAAAACTAAAAAATAAAATAGAATTTAAAAAAGTAATCTCAGCAGATCCTTTTCCCTGGCCACTCTCTGGCCAATTGGTTTTCCTAAAACAGATCTGATTATATCATTCTGCTACTCAAATATCTTCAATTGCTTCCTATTGCCTCTAAAATAAAGTACAGAGGAAAGACTTAAGTGGACTGATGCTGAGTGAAGTGAGCAGAACCAGGAGAACTTTGTACATGGTAACAGCAACATAGGGGCAGCTAGGTGGCACAGTTGATAAAGCACCGGCCCTGGATTCAGAAGTACCTGAGTTCAAATCCAGCCTCAGACACTTGACACTTACTAGCTGTGTGACCCTGGGCAAGTCACTTCACCCTCATTGGCCCCCCCCCCCAAAAAAATAGTAGAGAACAGTAACATTGTGTGATGATCAACTGTGATAGACTTAGCTCTTCTCAGCAGTGCAGTGATCCAAGACATTCAGAAAAAGGAATTGTGGTTTCTGAATGCAGATTGAACCATACTATTTCTACTTTTGTTTTTGTTTTTTCTTTTTTCATTCTTTTTTTTTTTTAAGTGAGGCAATTGGGGTCAAGTGACTTGCCCAGAGTCACACAGCTAGTAAGTGTTAAGTGTCTAAGGCCGGATTTGAACTCAGGTACTCCTGACTCCAGGGTGGGTGCTCTATCCACTGTGTCACCTAGCTGCCCCTGTTTTTTCTTTTTTGAGGTTTTTCCCTTTTATTCTGATTCTTCTTTCACAACATGACTAATGCAGAAATATGTTTAATGTGATTGTACATATATAACCTATATCAGATTGCTTTCTGTCTTGGGGAGGGGGGAGGGAAGGAAGGGAGGGAGAAAAATTTGGAACTAAAAATTTTATGAAAACAAATGTTGAAAACTATGTTTACACATAACTGGAAAATAATAAAATACTTTTATAATTAATAAAATAAAATAAAGTACAGAGTTCTTAGCCTGACGTTTAAAGTCCTCCACATTCTGGGTCCCACCCCCTTTTCAGTCTTAGTTTCTGCTACACACTGACTGTCTGACCTTGAGCAGACTCTGGGTCACGGTTTTCCCTTTATAGGGGTCTGAGGTAATGTTGTTTGGTGACTCTTTGATCCAACCCATAGGTCCTTCAAATCTACCCCTGCCCACTCATGCATTTAAGGCAGAAGATCCTACTTCCCCCAGCATCTGGCAGTCTCCAACTGCCCCCTGCATAGAAAGATCAGTCCAGGGGCCTAACACACCACTGGGATCACTTCACACCCCTGCTCACCACCGCCTGCAGAAGTTCATGTTCAAGAAGCAGCTAGGTGGCGCAGTGGATAAAGCACCGGCCCTGGATTCAGGAAGACCTGAGTTCAAATCCAGCCTCAGACACTTCCCAGCTCGGTGACCCTGGGCAAATCACTTTATCCTGTTTGCCTCAGTTTCCTCATCTGTCAAATGAGTTGGAGAAGGAAATGGCAAACCACTTCATTATCTTTGCTAAGAAAACCCCAAATGGGGTCATGAAGAGTCGGACACAAATGAAACGAAACAACAACAAAATGAAGCTACTGACATTTAGGGGCTATGAGCAGGGCCAAGTGGCAGTTACTGGGAATATAAAGAGATGCAAATTATTGCTCCAGACTTCAAGAAACTCAAAGGGGTTAGGAAAACAGGACAGCAGAGCTAACAATGGTATGCCCTCTGGGATCAATGAGAAGTCCAGACTAGAAGCATCCTAAGTACTCAGAGGAAAGAGAGATGATGTGGGTTGGTGTGGTCAAGGAAGGCCTCCTAAAGCAGGGCTTCTTAAACTTTTTCCACTCATGACCCCTTTTTGCCCAAGGAGTTCTAACATGACCCAGGCATACAGAGGCACATAAATAGGTCTATATAACCTTTGTTGCCAAATTTGGGGGGACCCCCACATTTAGTTGCATGATCCTGTTTGGGGTTGCAACCCAAAGTTTGAGAAGCCAGGTCCTAAAGGAGGATGGGAGGGAGCTGGGCCTTGAAGGAGGAAGAGGGTTTTGCTAGGGTAGGGAAGAGGGCATTTCAAGTGGAGGGAATGATGTATATAACAGGCTCCTAAGACGCAGAGCTAGAAAGTACCCCCAGAAAACGTCTAATACAACCTCCTCATTTTACTGAGGAGGAAACGGAGGCCTGGAAAGATTGAGTCACACAGGTGGTGAGTGCCACAGGCAGGAGCTGAGCTCAGGTCTACAGGACTCCACGTACCATATGTACCTCACAGCCTCCCTCCCTGGCCCCTTGGGGAAGACTCACCCCCTGGGAGTGCAGGTACTCCATGGTCCGGCAGATGGTGTGCAGGACAGAGCTTGCCTCACGCTCGGAGAAGAACTTCTGCCGAAGGATCTTGTCCAGGAGCTCTCCGCCCCGCATCAGCTCCGTCACCAGGTATACGTGCTTGCCGTCATCATATACCTGGGGTGGCATAAGAAAATGACATATGTGCGGGTGCCCTCCAGCTGGAGGGCCTAGAAACCCACCCCTGAACCTTCCCAGTGTCACCGGATCACACCAAAGGTCACTGAGGAAACTGAGACCCAGGGATGCTGAGTAACCAAAGGTCACACGGATAAGAAGGGGCAGAGCTGAGATTTGAATGACACAAGCCCATAGAGACGCCAGAGCACAGGGTTAGAGCTGGAAGGGACCTTAGGAACCATCTAGTCCAACCCCCTCTTTTTTTTTTTTTCTTTGCAAAGGAGGAAGCTGAGGCCCAGGGAAGAAGTTAACATGCAGGTTGGGTGACCCTCGCTCTTCTCCTCCTCTTAGTTGGAAGGTAATGTGGTACAAGCACCTGGCCTAGAGTCAGCAGATGCAGGTCCCAATGCCGGTCTCCAAGGCTTTTATTACCTATGTGACTTTGGGCAAATCGTTTAACTCCCCCCAGGCCTCAATTTCCCCTATAAAATGAGTGGATTGGACTACTTGGTCTCTGAGGCTACTTCTGGATCCGAGTTCACATCTGTCATTGTAAAGCCCCGTGCTTTGCAGTGGGGATATGAAGGTGAAAGACAGTATGATTCCTGGACACAAGGACAAATATAAGTGATGTAGCCAACACCCAATTAAGTCTGATTACAAGGTAGAACACGGGAGGAGCCAAGGAGAGACCCAGACAAAGGAAGGGCTTTAGAGGAGCCAAGGAGAGACCCTGACAAAGGGCTTTAGAGGAGCCAAGGAGAGACCCAGACAAAGGGCTTTAGAGGGGCCAAGGAGAGACCCAGACAAAGGGCTTTAGAGGGGCCAAGGAGAGACCCAGACAAAGGGCTTTAGAGGGGCCAAGGAGAGACCCAGACAAAAGGCTTTAGAGGGGCCAAGGAGAGACCCAGACAAAGGGCTTTAGGAAAACTCAAAGGGGGAGTGACTGCTTTCATGGGGGGAGGGAGGAGAGATCAGGGGAAGCTTCATGGAGTAGGAGCCACCAAATGGAGCCTTGAAGGAGGAGCAGGATTTCAGCAGCAACAGATGAGAAAGGAATGTGCTCCTGGCAAGTACCAAAGTGCAGGGGGTAGGGGGGAAAGGGCAGGACAGGATCAGGAAACCAAGAGGTGGCCAGGTGGGCTGGGCTGTAGCAAGTGTGTAGAGGGGTCCTAGGAAACCTGGCTGTAAAGAGAAGGAGTCACACCATGATGGGCCTTAATGTCAGGCTGAACTTTCTTGGGTAGAAAATTGGAAGCAATGAAAATATGATAGAATATTACCGTGCTATAAGAAACAAGGAATGAGGAATTCTGAGAAACTTAGGAAGAGTTCTATGAAATGAGGCAGAACCAAGAAAACAATTTATACAACAATGCAAATAGGGAGAACAAAGAACTGTGTATGATGATGGTGATTGAACCTGGCTCCCAGGAAGAATAGGGGAAATGCACCTCCCTCCCTTTGGTGGGGGACTATACCCGTGGAATACTGCAGATACCATCAGCACAGCCAGTGGGGTTGGCTGGTTTTGCCAATTTTTTTTCCCTTTTATAATCTTGGGGTTGGCCTCATGAGTGGGTTGGAGAGGGGGCAGATTTAGAAACAAATTGATACAAAAATAATAAGGTGCCAATAAAAATGAGAGGGAGTATGGTGTAATGGATAGAGAGCTGGTCACAAAAACAGGAAGATCTGGGTTCAAGATCTGCCTCTGAGGTTTTTCCTTATTACTCTGATTCTTCTCTTATAGCATGACTGATGCAGAAATATGTTTAATGTTGTTATGTATGTGTATGTGTGTATATATATATATATATGTATGTGTATATGTATATATGTGTATGTATACATATGTGTGTGTGTGTGTGTATATATATATATATGACCTATATTAGATTGCCTGCTGTCTGGGGGAGGGGGGGAAGGAGGGGAGGGAGGGAGAAAAATTTGAAATTGGAAATCTTATGTAAACAAATGCTGAAAGCTATCTCTACATGTAATTGGAAAATGATAAAAATACTTTTATTAAAAGCTAAAAAAAAAAAAAAAAAGATCTGCCTCTGAGACCAGCTGGCTTTCTCAGTACTCTATCCCAGGGCTTCTTTAACTTTTTCCACTCACGACCTCTTTTTGCATGAGAAATTTTTCATGCCCTTGGGTATAAAGGTATATAAAATAGATATACATAATCTTTTACTGCTGTCCAATTTTTCACAAGCCCCACATTCAACTACATGATCTCATATAGGGTCATGACCTACAGTTTAAGAAACTTTGCTCTAGGACACTCTCTCCTGATTCTGAGTTAGAGAGAAAGTTATTGACTTGCATTGGGAAAAGGAGGCTCCTTCTCCAGGAATTCCCTTTATGCATGAGATAGCAGTCCAATCCCCATCTCTATCCTATCAATAAAAATCAGATTATGGCATAGCAGAAATTTTAAGGTTAGAAATCCTTAAAAAAAGAAAAAGAAAGAAACGTTAATATGGGCTAAAGTTGCTTTCATAGGCAAGGAATTTTTTCTTATTGTTTAAATTGTTAGAATCCTTTGCAAGCAGTTATCTACAAACATGAGACTCCACTGTATGCAGCCACATTCTAGGTCTTGCAGATCCTGTGCTTGCACGTGGCATAGGAGAGGACTCCAGTGGCTTCCACCTTCACAGTACAATCCCAGTAGTAGGCTTTTCTTTTCTTTCTTTTTTTCTTTTCTTTTCTTTTCTTTTTTTGTGAGGCAATTGGGGTTAAGTGACTTGTCCAGGGTCACACAGCTAGTTAGTGTCAAGTGTCTGAGGTTGGATTTGAACTCAGGTCCTCCTGAATCCAGGGCCGGTTGCTCTATCCACTGCACCACCTAGCTGCCCCCTGGTAGTAGGCTTTTAACAAAGGTTTGTTTCAATCCTGAATCTCTAAATCAGGAGGATTGTTTAAGCATCTGGGTGTTAGAATAGAGAGAGGCTGAGGGCAGAGAAGCCAGGTAGGAGATGATTTTAATAATGCAGGTAAGAGGTGTAGAGGGCCCGAATGAAGATTGTGATGACGGCATGAGGGTGGGAAGGGGCCAATTCAGTCAATAAACACTTATTCAATAAACATTAAGCATCTACCATGGGCCAGGCACTGTGCTAACTACTGAAGATATAAAAAGAGGCAAAAGACAGTCCCTGCCCACAAGGAGCTTACAGTCTAATGGGGGAGACAACAGGCAAATAAATATATATGTAGCACCTGTCTGGATATTAAGAGCAAGGCTGGGCGGGTGAAAGAAAGGAAAGAAGCAAAGCTGACTGAGGCTTTGGGTGGGCCTAGGAAGGGAATTGGGGGGGGGTGTAAGAAGGGGGTTGGGTAGATTTAGATAATAGATGGGTATTGGACATAAGTAAGGAATCACTCCTGATCTGCCCCTGTTCAAAAACAGGCAGTGTGACCCTAGGGGATCAGGGTTCAGGGCTGGTGACCTGGGCTCTTATCTCAGCTCCACCTCCCATCACTGTGACTGTGTCACCTTGAATATATCACAGCCTTTTAGATCTTAGAGCCTCAGTTTCCTCATCTGTATGATGGAGGCCATGACTTAAGAGGAACCCTTAAACCAATCCAGTGTTAGAAGTGGGGTGCTGCTCTGGCTCTGCCCCTGCCCACAGGTACCCCCTCTCCTTTGCTCTGAGGCCTCTTCTCCCAGACTGTCCCTGCTTCCTTTCCCTCCTACTCACATCTTTCAGGGTGATAATATTGGGATGTTGGCCATAGCGCAGAAGGATCTCTATCTCCTCCGAGGGGTCCCTCTTGCTCTTGTCAATGACCTGGAGAAGAAAAAGAGGAGATGCCTCAGACACTTAACACTTACTAGCTGTGTGACCCTGGGCAAGTCACTTAACCCCAATTGCCTCACTAAAAAAAAAAAAGAGGAAATTGGGAGGAGATGAGGATAGAAGCTAGGCCATTAGGAGAGGGATAATGGGGAGGGCCAAGGATACAAGATTCATGTATCCCCTGGGGTGCTTAGCCTACACCCCAGGGCTGGTGCTTTTAATGGAGGAGCTAATCCCAGGGCTAACTACCTACCTCCCCTCTCCTGGCCCCCAGCACTTTGTCCAAGGTTGTAGCCCTACTGGCTATATCCACCCTCAGCTTGGTAGCCTGGCCCAGGGATATCAGGAGCAGGGGGTGGTACAGGATGATCCCCACCTTGACTGCATACTCCATGTTGGTGGCCTTGTGGATACAGCGTTTACACAGGGAATAGGAGCCAACTCCAATGGTGTCCTTCACGATGTAGCCATCACTGAAAACCAAGCTCTTCCCATGAAGTTGCTAAGGGATGGGTGGGGAGGAGATAAGGAGAGAAGTTTCAGAGTGACCCCCTCATTTTTTCCCCCTTTGGTCCCATCCTTCAAGTGGTTCTCTCTCAAAGCCTTGGCAGGAAGGAGGACAGTCTAGAACTGTCAGTAGTGCCACTAAGGAATCACATTCAAGAACATGGAACCATCCCCAGAGAAGAAAGTGCTAAGTCAGGTGTTGGGTGGGAGCATCAGGGTTCTGAGTGTTTAGGGCACGTGCCACGGGGTAGGAGCTGTTGTCAGCATGGCACCTGCTCATCTTGGAGTGAGACTCTGCTCTCAAGGTGAAGGGCCCAGCAGAAAGACCAAGGAACCAGGAATCATGAGACTTGGGCTTCTGCCCTGGTTCTGCTACTCACTACCTGTGTGAGCTCGGGTCCCTCATCTATCAACTAGGGATGATCATCCTTGCCCTGTCTACCTCAGAGAGTATTTGTGAACTTCTGAGATGCCAGATAGGTATGAAACAACTCTGAATAATACAACGCCCTATCCAGATACAATAACAAGTATTATTACTAGATCGATAAAGGAAGAGCACACACCCAGGATGATCTAAAAGTGAAATGGGCTGCCTCTGTAGAGGTAGTGAGTTCTCCACCAGTGGACGTATTTAAGCAAAGACTGGATGATTGCTTGTGGGGTCTCCTGCTCAGAGTTCATTCACTCTGATGTGGTTAGTATAAGGAGTTCCCAGAGAGGAAGCTCCTTCGACCTATACAGATTGGCATCTTCTCTGTGACTTGTCCAAAGGCACACAACCAGCAGAGGCCAGCGGCCAAGGCTGGCTCTCCAGCCATTGTACCTCTCCTGCTTACATACGGGATGACCTTGGCTGCCTCTCGGCTCTCCTCCAGCTCTGAGGTGATCATCAGGCCGGGTCAGATTGCTGCCCTACCACTCCCAGGGCTCACCCAGGGTGGCCCTGATGCCTCTTATGTTCTAGGAATGTCCCTAGCAAAGAGGTGTGGCCTTGTTCTGGCCAACCCCCCCATCCCAACCTCCCCCTACCAAGCCCAGGCAAGCGTCCTGATTCCACCCGGGTCTTCAGAGACTGGATGGAAAGTGTCCACCCAAGGCATCTACCCCCCTAGGCCTACCCTCAGGCCTCATACCTGGACCACTGAGTGCAGTGGGGCTTGGGGGGTCCGGACCTTGCCATCATCTTCCATCAAGCCTGTAGCCACAAAGCTGAAGCCCCGGAAGAGCTGGTGGGCCCCGGCGCTGGGCGGGATCCCCGGAGAGTCTGGAAGAGAAATAAGGGAATATTGAACACCCTGAGCTACAGACTAGGTAGGGGCTGGCTGCTTCTTTCCCTCCCCACCTCAGGACTGAACTCTATAGTTCCCTGGACCCATAGAGAGAATGTAGAACAACAGAAGAGCCAGGGATTAAGCCCTAGCTTTACCATTCATGAGCTGTGTCACCTTAGGCAAATTACTTGAGGTCTCTGAGCCTGTTTCCTTAACCAGAAAATCGAGGTAATTTTGTCACAAGATAATCATGAGGATTAAATGAGAGAATGTGAGGAACATGTTTTGTGCCTTCAAAGTCTCAAGGAATATGAGTAGCAGAGTTTCCTATAGCATGGAACAACCCCAAAGAAATAGCCACAGTGCAGAAATGAGGCTGGGGAATTCTGACTTCAAACACTGATGGTGAAGCATGCCTCCCACCTCTCATTGGAAAGGTGGCAGAATACAGGCGTGGAATGGGGCATACGTGGTCTGACATGGACAAAGTGTTGGCTTATCTTGCTTAACTAGACTGTTACCGGGAAGGGTTCTATGTGGGGAGAGGAGTCACTGGGAAATGACCTTCATGTTTTGTTTTGTTTTTTTATGGGCAAAAAAATGTTTTTAATGTTTTTTTGATTTTTATGTTTTAAAAAATGTTTTAAGATTTTTTGAAAAAGAAAAGAGATGACTAATATGGAAATAAAATTACACACATATAACCTATACCCAATTGCTTACTGTCTCAGGGAGGAAGGAAATTTAGAACTCAAAATTTTTAAAAAATGAATGTTAAAAATGGTCTTGCATTTAGTTGGAAAAAATAAAATACTATTAAAAAGAAAAAGAAATGAGAATATTAATGAAACATTTTTTTTAAACACACAAAAGAAACAAGTCCAGGAGGGGGCACAAATAGAACAATTTAATTACTACCCTGTAAAATTTACTATTTCTTTAAAAAAAACTCTATATAACAGTTCATAATTTCTCATCCATCTTCTTCTTCTTCTTCTTCTTCTTTTTTTTGGTTTGTTTGTTTGTTTTGCCGGGCAATGAGGGTTAAGTGACTTGCCCAGGGACACACAGCTAGTAAGTGACAAGTGTCTGGGGTCGGATTTGAACTCAGGTCTTCCTGAATCCAGGGCTGGTGCTTTAACCATTCTCTTCTTTTTAAAAATGCAATGTTTCTCTAGCTGTGTAACCCTGGACAAGTCACTTAACCATCATTGCCCTGCCCCCCCCCAAAATGCAATGCTTCAATTTGTTGATGGTTAAGTTCACAAAAAAAGGGGAAATTTTCTTTTAAAAGAGAAATGAGTCTGGGCTTTGGAGAAAGTAGGCCGTGAGCTCCTCAGCAAAGGAAGCTACCTTCCCTGTCCCCAGGTCCCTGCCCCGCTGTGACCTGGGAGCTGGGATAGGGTAGACATGCCCAAGCCCATTCACATCCCTCCTCTCCTCCGAAGTATACCCTGCCCAGAAAGTCTCTCCTGAGCAGCCCCTTGCTACAGTAATCACTCCTTCCTTGGGCAGCTCCAAGTAGCCTGTAAGTCATCATCTGCCCAATTCTGGTTTGGATTCATAGAATCAAAGGTGGGGGTGGGGGGGTGGGGGGTGATGAGTTCAGTGAGGTCATGGAATATGAGACAGACGTGTCAGCTGCGTGATTCTGGGTAGGTCACATCTCCCTGGGCCTCAGTTTCTTCATCTGTAAAATGAGTGGAGGGCTGGCCTAGATGAGGGCTTCTTCACCTGGGGTCCATGAACTTGGTATTAAAAAGATATGTTGCGGGGCAGCTAGGTGGCGCAGTGGATAGAGCACCGACCCTGGAGTCAGGAGTACCTGAGTTCAAATCCGACCTCAGACACTTAATACTTACTAGCTATGTGACCCTGGGCAAGTCACTTAACCCCAATTGCCTCACTTAAAAAAAAAAAAAGATATGTTGCTAATTATTTCAACAGAATTGGTTTTCTTTGTAATATTGTGTATTTTACTTTCTGAATTTTAAAGCATGCTTCTGGGGGTGGCTAAGTGGCGCAGTGAATAAAGCACTGGCCCTGGATTCAGGAGTACCTGAGTTTAAATCCGGCCTCAGTCACTTGACACTTACTAGCTGTGTGACCCTGGGCAAGTCACTTAACCCCAATTGCCTCACTTAAAAAAAAAAAAAAAAGATATGTTGCTAATTATTTCAACAGAATTGGTTTTCTTTGTAATATTGTATATTTTACTTTCTGAATTTTAAAGCATGTTTCTGGGGGCAGCTAAGTGGCGCAGTGAATAAAGCACCGGCCCTGGATTCAGGAGTACCTGAGTTCAAATCCGGCTCAGACACTTGACACTTATTAGCTGTGTGACCCTGGGCAAGTCACTTAACCCCCACTGCTCTGCAAAAAACAAAAACCAAACAAATAAAGCATGCTTCTGGGAAGGAGCTTCCTCAGACTGCCCATGGAATCCAGGACTGACAAGAAAGGTTAAGAATTCCAGATCTCTACTTGATCTTGGAGGCCCCTCCCAGATTTAAATCTATAGTCCTGTGACCTTAGAGTCTAGCTAGGAGGGGCCCTCGACCCTTCATTTTACAGATGAGGAAACTGAGTCACAGCTAAATAAGTGTCAGAGAGTTGTAGATTTAGAGCTGAGGAAACTTTAGAGAATATCTGGTCCAACCTCTTCATTTTACAGATGAGGAAACCGAGCCCCTCAGTGACTTGACCAAGGTCACACAGCTAACAAATGGCAGAGGTAGGATTCAAATTCAGGCTATTTGATTCCAGGGACATGTGCCCTCTCCCCTTTCTAGGCCCCACTTTCTTCATCTCTTACAAAAACAGAGTGTCACATCCTACATGGCCTCCTCAAGAGTTCCTCTTGTCCCAGAGGGTCTGGCCTGGCCTGGGGCCCAGAACCTGTGGAGGAGAAGGGACTGGGCACAAGGGCCACCTTCCACATGATGCCTTTCTGACCCCCACAGCTAGTACCCGTCCCTCTCAAATCACCCTGCTCGAGTCTCTCTCAAACATAGTTTGTATCCAGCTCACATCAGTACAGGCTCCATTGTCCTTCAAGAGAGTGTAATCTCCCTGAGGGCAAGGGCTGTCACATGGCTGTCTTTGGGTCACCACATGCTGGGCACATAGTAGGTGCCCAGGAACTACTTACTGACATCACGTTAATTTACCCACCCTTGGGTGTTCGGGAAGTGAACTCTGTGTCAAAGTAGAAGGTGTCATCAGGTTGGGCAACTGCAGGCTTGAAGGGGGGTTTGATCTCACGACGAAACAGTTTCTGCAAACACAGTCCCAGTCTCACAGGTGGCCTGGTCACCCCAGCGCCCCAAACCATGGAAAGGGACAACTGCCCCATCCCCCTGGGAGAAAGGGAAATGACTTGGCCAAGGCAGCTGCTTCAAAGCCTTAGGGAGGTCTGGGGACTTGGGCAATGCCTGCCGCTCCCAATGCCCAATGGGCAGAGGGTTGTGGCTCTTCAGGGCAGCAGAAAGAGGAGCTGGGGTCAAATCCTGCCTCTTGCCTCTGCTAACCTGTGGGACCATGGGCAAGTTACCTTTCCAGGTCTCAGTTTCCTCCTCTATAAAAGGGGGGAGTTAGACTGGATGGCATCTTAGGTCCCTTCCAATTTAAAATCTGTGATCATGCTGTTCAAAGCCCAATGGATACTTCCTGCCACCCCATAACAGGACTGTGACGCTGTGGCTCAGAGGAAGACGGGGATCATCCAGAGGGGTCATAAAGGCTAGCCTCCTGCGGGATCTTGATCCCTAGCCTCTGGGTTGCCAAGGGTCAGAGCTCTCCGGGGCCATCTTCCACCCTGCTTGCCCAGTCCATCTTCACGCTGCCCCAGAGCAGGGCCGGATCTCAGGGGCTACTGAGACCACTCCCCTATCTCCTGATCTAGCTCTTCCCCCAAGCTCCAGAGCCACTATCAGGAGAGGGAGGAAGTCCTAGGCCTAGCTGGGGGTGATGAAGCTAAGTTTTTCCCCAGAGCCTTCCCACCAGGGGCCCCCATACTCTTGGATAAAGAGGGCAGGAAGCAGCCCAAGAGGAAATGGCTTTAAATCCATTGACTGTGGGAGGGCAAGGAGTGGGGGAAGACATCAGGGGAATCCCTCAGAGCTCCCTGGGGACCTTACTGGGAAAACATTTTTCTTCTTCCTTGCCCCCTACTTCCCCCCACTCAAATATTCCTGGGACAGTCCAGGGAAAGTGAAGTCTGGGGTGGAGGGGTGCACCATGGAGGAGAGGGAAAAGAAGTGGGGGCTGGTGGTGAGGGGGCAGGACAACTTACATTCCAGTCAATGGTAGAGTAGAAGATATGCCTCTTAATCTCTTCGGCCCCATCACTGCCAGAGCCTGAAATATTAACAGCGTTACTCTGCATTTTATCTTCTCAATCCAGGGCTGATGTCCTTGCCTGGCCCCCCAGAGGCTACATAAATTCTGGCCAGTCCCCAGGTGTGCTCTCTGAGCACCAGTCTAGCTGAGTGCAGATCGGGTTGGGGCCAGAAGGTTGGCATTCAAGGCCCTGGGCAGTCTGGCTCTGGCCTCTCCTTCCAGGAAGAATTCACAAGACTTCCTATACTCAGCCAAACCGGCCTTCTGAATGTTCTCTGAACACAGCCCTTGATCTCCTGCCTCTGCAACTTTAACTGGCAGTGCCCATGCCTGGAGTGTACTGTCTCCCCATCTCCACCTCTTAGTAGCTGATAAGGCTCAGCTCCTAGGCCACTTCCTCCGGGAAGCCTTTCAAGGTCCCCTTGGTTGTTGGCCCTATCTCCTGCCTCCTTAAATTATCCCATCTATACCTATCTGTTTATTCGTTTTTTGTTTTTTTGTTTTGTTTTGTTTTGGTTTTTTTAGGTGAGGCAATTGGGGTTAAGTGACTTGCCCAGGGTCACACAGCTAGTAAGTGTTAAGTGTCTGAGGCCGGATTTGAACTCAGGTACTCTTGATTCCAGGGCTGGTGCTCTATCCACTGCGCCACCTAGCTGCCCCTGTTTATTTGTTACATACACTTCCCTTTATCCCCTTTATGTGCTCAGAGCTTGTTATACAGCCAGCACTTATGAAATACTTATTGGTGATACCATACGTAAATTAGGAGAGGAAGGAATAGTTTACCTCTCAGATCTTTGAAAAGGAGAACAGTTTATGACCAAACAAGAAAAAGAGAATATTATGAAATGCAACATGGATGATTTTGATGACATTAAATTAAAAAGGTTTTGTACAAATAGAAGCAATGCAGCCAAAATTAGAAGGAAGGCAGAAAGCTGGGAAACAATTTTTATAGCCAGTACTTCTGATAAAGGCTTCATTTCTAAAATATATCAGGAACTAAATTAAATTTATAAGAATCCAAGTCATTCTCCAATTGAGAAATGGTCAAAGGTTATGAACAGGCAGTTTTCTGATGAAGATGTCAAAGCTATCTATTGCCATATGAAAAAATGCTCTCAATCACTATTGATTAGAGATATGCAAATTAAAACAACTTTGAGGTACCACCTGACACCTACCAGATTGGCTAATAAGACAAAAAAGGAAAATAATAAATGTTGGAGAAGCGGTAGAAAAATTGGAACACTAATGCATTGTTGGTGGAGTTGTGAACTGATCCAACCATTCTGGAGAGCAATTTGGAATTATGCCCAAAGTACTATAAAGCTGCACATACCCTTTTACCCAGAAATACCACTATCAGTTCTTTTTCCCAAAGAGATCATAAAAAAGGGAAAAGGACCCACATTTACAAAAAATACTTATTGGATTAAATAAGCTATACAGACAGACAGAACAGCAGATGAAAAGAAATCCTGGAGTTTGAGCCTCTTAATGGGCTTTCCCCCACACACTTTGGCTATCTAGGACCTGTGGAGAGCAGGTAGTATTTATCATCCTGGATTTTATTAAACAGGGAAACAGGACCAGAGAGGTTAAGCAACTAACTTTCAATTGCACAGCCAAGGTAAGTGGCTGAGCTGACCTCTGGCTCACTGCCCAGCGGGTCTTTGCTCTCTGCTCCCATCACCCTGGTAGGGCTATTCTCTGGCCTTGCTGACACAGCTACCCCTGGCCCTAGACAAGGCATGAATTTGGTAGAGTAAAAAATGCACTGGAATTTAGCAACCAAAAGACCTGGGTTTGAGTTCCATCCTAACAAGGTGATCTTGAGTAAGCCATTTCCCTTTTCTGTGGCTTCTACTCACTCAGTCAGCAAACGAGAGGGCCAGACTAGGGAGTGTGACCTCATGGATGGAATGCTGGACTTGGAATCTGGAAAACCTGGGTTCCGATCTTGCCTAAGACACTGGTCAGTTGTATGACTCTGTGCAAGTCAATTAACATGTCTGAGCCTCATTTTTCTAATCTACAAAATGGGACAAAGATAGTACCACTTCCCATCCTAGGGTGGTATCCGCAAACCCTAAAGAACCATATAAAGTGTTATATTCATCTTGTTCTCATCTTTTTGGATGGAGTTCAGATGGAAACAGGCCTGGGACTGATCTTATTGTGATTGTTATTATTTCAAAGGTTCCTGCCAGCTCTGACATGGTCCTAGAACTGGCTGAGCTGCTGCAGGAGCCAGAGGCCTCAGTTTTGTGGGCCATCGAGAGAGTGAGGATGATGTTGTACCACAATCTCCACTGCATGTTGATGGGCATCCAAGAATGGTGACTGCCTTCACGTGACAGCCACTGTCTTCCCCTAACACAAAGGACAATGCCTGCTTTTCAGGCTCAGCTGGGAGCCTGACCTGGCCTGGTCTGCTCAGGACCTATATTCCCACAGCTGCACACCCCGCCTCCCTTCCACTGCCCCCCCCCCCCCCCCGGGATAGGACATTACCCAGCCTGTTGGCAGGATTCCGCTTGAACAGGGCTCGGAGGAGGCTTTGTGCTTCAGTGCTCAGAAACTGGGGCATGCCCAGCT
Organism: Dromiciops gliroides; assembly: GCF_019393635.1. Classification (NCBI taxonomy): domain Eukaryota; kingdom Metazoa; phylum Chordata; class Mammalia; order Microbiotheria; family Microbiotheriidae; genus Dromiciops; species Dromiciops gliroides. The sequence continues at coordinate 606,064,919 of NC_057863.1, forward strand.
TTGCCCTGAAAAAAAAACCAACACCAGGGCATCGTCAGGGATGGGGCAGGAGGAGCCCCCGGGGCCGGCAGGCATGGGCTTCCTATGCCTTTGTCCCTGCACTGATGAGTCATCTGGGCTGGTACCACCTCACCCTCTGAGTGGCTATCTGCAGATCACCAGGAGGTGTGTGGGGAAGGCCCTGGCACACATGAGGAGGGAGGGAAGGGCTCAGAGGACAGGGAGTCAGGACACAGACATTTTACTCCCAGCCTGCCGTTAACTCATCATGTGACCTGGCTGAAGCTACTTAACCTCTCTTATTTCCTTATCTGTAAAGAAAAGGAGTTGGACTAAGTAACTTGTAAAATTCCCTTCCAGGTCTAACATTCTGTGTTCTAGCATTTCATGTTCTAAGAATCCTCCCACCATTGACAGTCTGTGTTCTAAGGGTCCTCCCAGCTCTGACATCCTGTGTTCTAAGATCCCTCCCAGCTCTGACATCCCATGTTCTAAAGCTGCTCCTAGCCTGGACAATCTCTATCCCTTGGGGGATGCTCACTTGAGAATCAGTGTCATGGTCTCCTTCCGATCTTTCCCCTGGAAGGGCAGGGAGCCCGTTAGCATCTCAAACTGCAGAGAACAAGGGACACATTCAGACTGGGGCCAGACCCTGGGTTTCCACCTTCATATCCACCTACCCTTCCTGGTGAACCCCCCCCCCCCCCCCCGCCCCAGGCCTCTGGACTCAACGTCCAAGGAGGATTCAGGTTTCTGCTTCTCATCACCTCCTGTCCTTCCCTTCTGGGGGGCCACGGAAATAGGTCCGAAGCAGTCCAGGGACCTCCTGTCTGGGCCTGCCAACCCTTGTGCTTACCCCCACACACACTTCTCCCTCCCCTCTGATCTCGGAGGCCAGCTCCCAGTGACCACTAGGTGGCAGCACCAGAGCTGCCCAGTGGGGGCTGACCCAGGACAGAGTTGGTCACAATACAAGGCTTTCTTTGCCTCTAACTTGTTATTTGACCTTGGGAAAGTCATCCCTGCTCCTTGCCCCTCCTTGAGAAAATACATCTTCCTTTCATTTATGATGGGGAGTAGGGGTGAGAGGACTGTGGCTCTGAGTGCAAAACATGGCATAAACTGCTACACTCGGTTGATTTGTTGGTTAGTTTTGCTGAATTGCGTTATTGTTTGCCCTTTCTCTTTCTGCTTAATTTTTGTTAGAAGGGATGGCTCACTGGGCAGGGGAGAAAAGAGGGAGAGATTTAGAAATGGAGGTGGTGTAAAAACCCCCTAAAGAATTCTAAACAAACTAAGGCTAGGCTGCCCAGTGGGCAGGAAGAAAGTTCTGCCTCAGGCACTTACTAATTATGTGACTCTGGGCTAGTCACAACCTCTTTGGGCTTCAGCTTTCTCATCTGTAAAATGGGAATTACTACTACTACTACTACTACTACTACTACTACTACTACTACTACTTCTTACAGCTTACTGTGTGCTGGGTACTATGCTAAGCATTTAATAATGATCCCCTCATTTGGTCCTCACAACAACCCCGGGAGGTAGGTGCTGAGGCAAACAGAGGTAGAGTGACTTGCCCAAGGTCCCACAGCTAGTAAGTGCCTGAAACTACATTGGAACTCAAGTCTTCTCGACTCCATCCAAATAGCACCTGCCTCCCAAGGGTTGTTGTGAGGATCAAATAAGTTAAGGTTTGTTGCAAACCTTAATGTGCTATATAAATATGCTATTATCATTATCATTGAAAAAGTAAAATGAGTTTAGAACTTCCTGACCTTTTTTTCTGTCCCTATACCTCTTGGCTTTCAGTAATCCTTCCTATACCCCCTAGTCAATAGGGAAATGGGGGAAATCAATTCTTGAGTTTATTCTGCACATAAGAAATAAAATGAAGAGATTAACTGGATTCTTGTTTAAACATGCCTAGCAGAACTAGGTTGTTTTATAATTCAAGAAAATCAGATTGAAACATTCCCTCTCCCCTTGGGGCTGGGCACCCCTGGGCCAGGTGATATTTAGGGTGCTGTTAGCAGATGCTCTGTGACCTCTTCCAGCCCCACCGTTCTATTAAAGCCTCCTTGCCAGTAGATGCTCTGTCAGCCCCACCATTCTATTAAGGCCTCCCCTGCCTGGCGCTCTCACCATCAGCACCCCATAGGACCACCAGTCGGCGCTGTGGGTGTGGCCCTGGCGGTTGACGACTTCAGGCGCCATGTACTCCACCGTCCCACAGAAGGAATAGGCTTTCTTCTCATGATCGATGGCCTCCTTGCTCAGGCCAAAATCTGCAGCCAGGAGAGGCAGGAGAGAGGAGTTGGCATCACCGCCCTGAGACTCGATGAAATCCTCCCATCATCCCCGAGAGGCATCCCCAGATGGGGCCAAGACTGGGGCCACTTACCTGTGAGCTTGATGTGCCCTTCTTCATCCAGAAGGATGCTGTAGGGATGGGGGAGAGAACAAGTCAATGCTAGAAGAGGCAGGAACCCTGAATTCTGTCAGCTGTGCCCCCTCCCTCCAGCCACAACTCCTAGGATCACACATCTCTACCTGGAAGAGATCTCAGAGGTCATCAAGTCACTTCAATTTTCTAAATGTTATTTTGGGGACCAGGTAGTGAAGTGGATAGAGCCATCAACCCTAGAGTCAGGAGGACCTGAGTTCAAATCCAGCCTCAGGCATTTACTAGCTGTGTGACCCTAGACAAATTGCTTAACCCCAATTGCCTCCCCACAAAATGTTATTTTTATTGAAAGTTTTTGTTTTTACATTACTTTCATTTTCTCCCCAGGTTTTAAATTCAATTTTATTATATTTCCATCTCCTAAATCTCTCCCTTCTCCCCTCATTGAGAAGGCAGAAAAATAAAACCCATGACAAATACATAGGCATGCAAAACCAATGTCTACATTAGCCATGCCCCTCCTTTTACAGACAAGGAAACTGAGGTCCAGGGAGATGAGTATAGCTCCACAATCCCACAGTAAGCATCAGAAGTAGGACTGAAACTCAGGCCCTCTGCCTCAAGCATCAGTGCTCTTTCTATATCTCAAACGAGGCCTCTCAATCTATTCTGCGCTCCAGACTACTCGGGGCTCCCCCTCCAGGGGGTTCTGCTCAAGCTATTCCCTGGGCCAAATTGCCCTCACCTCCCCCCTTCCTTTCCCTTTCTACCCATCCTTAACAGCCCAACTCAAAGGCCACCTCCTCCAGGAAGCTGCCCTGATCCCTTCAGATGGCACCAAGTCCTTGGACTTCATCAGATGCTTTGCTTGCAGCTTTCTGCCTCATTGATATTTATTCTGACCTGTGATATGGCTTATCACACTAATAAGCTCTTTGAAGGCAGGGGAAGGAAAAAAGGAGAAAAGCATCTTGCTCAGCTCCAGCATGAAGATGAAAATGAAATACAAAGTGCCTTGAGATCCTTGAGCCTCAAAGGGATGAGCAGCACACTCAACCCATCTTCAGAATTCACTCTAGAACCACAGTGGTCCCTCAAGGGATGAGTGGGGGGGAGGGGCATCCGTCACTTCCTCCCTTCAGTCTCCTTTGCCCTGACCTCCTGATGGGAATGCACCAGCCACTAGGCTTCCCTTGGCTTCCTGCCCCCTTCAGTCAGTTTTCCTCCATCCAAAATTATGCTTCTTCCTCAATTCCCAAATTAGTTATCTTCCTCAGAGGGAGCTAGCAAGGTAGAGAATTGAATTCAGGAATAGCCAGGTGGCACAGTGGATGGAGCACTGGGCCTGGAGACCAGAAGACCCAATTTCAAATCTGGCTTCAGATACTTATTTGCTGTGTGACCCTATGCAAGTCACTTCACCCTGTTTGCCTCAGTTTCCCCATCTGTAAAATGAGCTGGAGAAGGAAATGGCAAACCAGTCCAATGTCTTTACCAAGAAAACCCCAAATGGGGACACAAAAAGTCAGACTTTACCGAACAACAAGATTCAGGTTCAAATCTCACTTCTATCTCTTACTGCCTGTTTGATCCTGGGCAAATCATTTCATCTAAGACTCAGTTCCCTCCCTTGTACAACACAGCCTTGGAAATCCTTTCCAATGATCAATCTATACTCCTCTGGGGCTTTTTTGCCCAGTTAACTTAGAAGATACACTAATTCAAACTAAGGTGTCAATGACTGATAATTCTTTAATCATTGTCACCAACAAGTATTTATTAAGTGCCTAAAAGTATTCCATGATATAACCTCCTCGGAGGTACATCTGAACACATTAAGTAATTGTAAAATGCAGACTATCAGGACAAAGGTTAGAGCTAGGATGGATGTTAGAGTTCAGCCCATTTTAATCTTAACAAGGAAAAAATGTAGATCCAGAAAGATTATGATACTTGCTTGAGGTCCCACAGTATATCAGTGACAGAACTAAATAAGAATTCAGGCCCCTGTCCCTGGCTCTTTTTACTTTTCCACACTGACTTTTCCCATATAAGAAAAGGGAAAAAAAATTAAAAATAAATTGGGGAAGGGGCAGCTAGGTGGCGCAGTGGATAGAGCACTGGCCCTGGAGTCAGGAGTACCTGAGTTCAAATCTGGCCTCAGAGGATTGACACTTACTAGCTGTGTGACCCTGGGCAAGTCACTTAACCCCAATTACCTCACACACACACACAAAAAAAAACGGAATCTGGAGAGGGCAATGATTAATTGGTCCAAAGGAATGGCTTGTTAATGGTGGAATTTCAGGCACTGTGCTGGTGACAAGCTGAGGAAGAGGCTCTTTGGGAGCATTCTGGAAGCCCTCAGACCACATTCTGGCTCAGGTACAGGGCTGATCTTCTCACAGGAGGTGCCCTCCCCCATCCTCAGCCATCTCACACATACTTCTCAGGCTTGAGGTCTCGGTAAATGATCCCCAGCTTATGCAGGTGATCCAGGCCCAGAGCCAGCTCAGCCAAGTAAAACTTCACATCTTCTTCTGTGAACATGACCTGGGAATGGACAGGGTCAGTAAGCACCATTACCCACATTGCTCAGCTTCTCTGAGCCCAACCCCACCAACCCCAAGAGCAAGGTCCGGCAGGGTCCAGGGGCAGAAGGAGAGAGAGCCACCCCAACTCTCCCATTTGGAGGGCCATCTCCTTCCTTAGCCTGACTGGGCTCTGGGATGCTATCATTCTTGGGAGAGGCAGCAGTTTCTTCTAAAGTGCTTCTGGATTGCCCAACCCTGCTGGGCCCCAGTAAAGGCCTGACCATTTAGGCCTACAGCTGAGGCTGGCCTGGGGATTTCTTTAATTCCCCCTCTTCTTTCCTCTTCCTGCCCTTTACAAGGCACAGGCTCTCAGCCTGCAGTTCAAAGGCTAAGCCCCTGTTGGCAGAACTGTTAGGAGCCCCGGGGCCACACCGGAAGATGCTCACTCACCTCTTTGGAGAGACGTGTGAAGAGGTCTCCTCCCCGAAGAAAGTCCAGGATGAGATAGAGCTTCCCCTCTGTCTGGAAGGCTGCGGCAGAGGGAATGGGTGTCACTGGCTGCATGCCTGGCCTGAGCTCCTCCCACTGCCCCCTGGGACTGACAGCCCACGAGAACTTGGAGGTGGGCATATGTAGCTCGGAGGAATGGGCAGTGCCCACTGGGTGCTGTGACAATTGAGAAAACCTCCCGGGAAGTCAGTCAGTCAATAAACATTTATTAAGCACCCATTAAGTGCCAGGCACTGTGCTAAGATCTGAGGATACAAAAAGGGGCAAAAGGCAGCCCCTGTCCTGAAAGAGCTTACAGTTTAATGAGGCAGTGGTGGGGTGTGACTGATTTTTTCTTGGGGAAAGGAAGCTGTCTGGTCCCCTGAGGCAGACAGAGATACATGTAGGACAATGTGCCGTTTGCATCCCTGGTTGGGATAGAGATTAAGCTCTCCCATTCCTCCCCAGCCCAGGGCAGTCAAAGGGCTGACTTGGAGGTGACCTTGGGCATGCATATGCACACACACACACAGAGCAGAGTCAATCAACCCAATACCCAAAAATTTGTCCTGGGAGAGACCCTGGTGCACCAGAGGCTGCTGGGATGGCTCTTGGTCTATAGTGGAGGTAGAGAAGGGACTGGGAGGGGGCTGCTCACCGTAGTGGAGCTTTACCACAAATGGGTGGTTGACGTCAGCTAGGATATCTCTCTCCATCTTGGTCCTGACTCGATCCCGAACTTTCAGATGTGGGTAAAAAGAGGCCAAGTCACTCTGTGTTCCCTTCCCAAGGACCAGGAGGCTGAGGCTCAAGGCAGCCTCTCCTCCAGCCTCACACGCAGTCTGCCCCCATCCTTTTCCCTCTGACCCATCCCATCCCTTGTCGCCTTAGCTTTGACTCCACTTCGGCCCTTCTCCCTTCCACCCTCCAACTCGGACGCTGGGAGCAACTGCCTAGACACGGCTCTCAAGCCACTGAAGGGGCTCTCTTCCGGGAGACCTTCCTGGCTAACTCCCTTCAGCACGGTCTTTCTGGGCTCATCCTGCAGTACTAGCCTCTGCCCCACATCCATTCTACTTTCCAGCCAAATGGGACACCTTGCACAACATGCACAACATTCCATCTTCCACCCCCCTCACCTCTGCCTCCTTCAGGGGTCAGCTCAGGCATCACCTCTTCAACCAACCCCTTCCTGATCTTGCCCCACCCCTTCCAGAAATGACTCGGTCTCTATTTTGTATTCAATGGTCTATGTACATGATTCTTCCTCCCAAGGGAACATCAGCACCTTGAGGGCAGGCACCCATTTACTTTTGGTCTTGTATTCCTGGCACCTAGCACAGTGCTTGGCCCATAGGCCGCCCTTTGTACTTGCTTGTTGAATGAATAAATGCATCAGGTTCAGTCTCACTCCTTCCCTCTATCGCTGACTTTTCTATCATGTGGTCCAACACCTGCTGCCTCCGTTTCTTCATTACCCACTTAAGCCCCTGCTGCCCCCACCCCACTGGGACCAAAACAGTCATCTCTAGTGACATCCCAAGTGACAGATCCTACAGCCTCTGCTTGGTCGCAGTCTCCTTGATCTGTCTGAGACCATCAGCCAATCCATTCCCCTTGGAGATCTCGCCCCCCTTGGCTCTGGCCACACTGCCTTTGTCTCTTTCTCTGACCACTCCTCCTGTTTCTTTCTCTGGAAATGTTCTCGTTCTCCTCTTCCTCCTCTTTTCCTTCTTTGTCATCTCCTCTTTTTCTTTTCTTTTTTCCCCTCCTCCTCTTCCTCCTCCTTCTTCTTCCTGTTACCTCCCCATCCCTCAAACTGTCTCCATCCAAAGAACTACAGGAAGACCATATACTGGAAGAGGAGTCAGCCCAGGTCTCTAGCCCCACATTCACTACTGTCTGTAGCATCTCTCTGGTGATACCACCAACACCTCCAGCCCAGTGTATTTCAAACCCAGCTCAGGATCGCTCTACCTAAGCCAATTGCCCTTCCCAATCTTCCTCTCCCTGTCTAGGAAATCACTCCATTTGACCTAGGTTTAAAACCCAGAGCCTTCCTGCAGACCTCCAACATTGCAAGAGCAGGAGGACTTAACCTTTCCTCTGTTGTGGTCTCGGGCAGCCTGGTGAAGTCTAGGGTCCCTTCTCAGCATCAGTCTTACACAATTGAAGGGATACTAAATTTCAGTTAAAGGTTAGTGGAAATACAGATGGCATTTCCCCCCATCCCAGTTCTTGAAATCTACCTATAGACCCCATTGGAGTCCATTAAGAATCCCTGCCCTAGAGTCAGCCCGCCGTCATGTCCTGTACTTCCTTGGAATCTAGGGCCTGCAGCTCCTAAAAGGTGTCTTTTACAAGGCCTCTCAAGGCCATCCTTCTTCCTAGGCCCACGCCACTGGCCTCCATCAGGACCCCATCATGCCTCCCTGAACAGCACGATGGACCTGCACTGCTCTCCCTGATTCTGGAGACTCTTCCCTCAGCTGTTCTTAACAGACCATCAGTGTGATCCTTTAAACACACAGCTGAGAGCAAAATGGAGAGACCATGTCTAAGGTCTCTTCAGTGGTAAGGCTGAACTGCAGGCATGTTCTTGGGTTCTGTGCTGTAAATTTCCTTGCAGCTCATTTACTGCTCTAAGGACCCTCCTGGCTCTGACAGTCTCTGTCCTAGGGCCCTTCCCACCTCAGGCAGCCTAAGTTCTAAGGTCCCTTCCAGCTCTGACATTCTGGGTTCTAACTTCCTTCCCAGCTCTGACATCCCAGGTTCTAAGGTCTCTCCCAGCTCTGACATCCCATGATCTAATGTCTATCCCAATGCTAACTTTCCATGTTCTGACATTCTATGTTCCAAGATCTCTTCTAGTTCTGACATTCTATGTTCAAAGGGTCCTCCTATCTCTGATATTCTGTGTTCTAAGGTTCCTCCCAGCTCTGACATCCTGGGTTCTAATGTTCCTCCCAGCTCTAACCTTCCATGTTCTGAGTCTATGTTCTAAGGTCCCTCCTAGCTTTGTCCCCACTCTAACCTTCCATGTTCTAATATCCTGTGTTCTAAGGTCTCTTCCAGCTCTGACATTCCACCTTCTAACATACGGTAAATCACTCAACAAGTATTTATTAAATACCAAATTGCTTCCAGACTCTATGCTAGATACTAAGGGTACAAAGACAAAAAGTAAGACAGACAGGCCCTGCCTTCAGGGAGCTTGCAGTCATTCTACTAGGAGAACAGAAGGGGAGATACAATATGTTTACAGAAAATAAACACAGGATTTATATAAAATCATTACAAATTTTGGGGCTGCGTGCTACTAATAACCAGGGGAAGTGAGGAAGGGTCCCCTGTAGGAGCTGGCCTGTGAGCCAAGCCTTGAAGGAGACAAGGTTGAGGGGGCTGAGCATTCTGGGAATGAGGACTAGCCTCTGGAAAGGTTCTGAGACGAGAGAGGGCACAATGGGTACTGCAGAGGGCACAGCAAACAGGTCAGTGTGGCCGAAGCATGGGGTTCATGGGAGATGATGTGTAATAAACTTAGAAAGGCTGGGTTATTTGGCCAGGGGACTGACTCGCTCATCAGCTATGTCCTGCAGAGATGTCAGGTCAGCCACTCTGAGGAAGGTGAGACACAGATGGGAAAGACTGGATACAGGGAGACAAATAAGGAGGGTGTTACAATAGTCCAGGTGAGAGGCAGTGAGGAACTGAATCAGGGAGCTTCAGCTGTGACTACAGAGAAGGGGATGGAGACGAGGGGACATTGAAGCAGAATGGATCACTTATCTTAAAAAATCTCTCTTTCAGCTCTATCATTTTGGGATCCCATGTCACCCTTCTAATCCAGAACCTGAGATGGTTGCTTGCTGCCTATTTAATGGAGGGCAGACTTCTGGTCCTGGCATTCAAGGCCCCACCCTATGCTGCTCAGCCTTATCT